>NC_090939.1:108229112-108542147 GCF_040938575.1 Ambystoma mexicanum | reverse complement strand
CTCCAGTGGGAAGGACAAGGACAAAGAAAAGGGGTCCTCTCAGAAAGCTGAGGAGTCCCAAAAGCAGTCACAGTCGAATAAACCTAAACCCTCCTCTCCTAAGACCCAAAAATCTAGTGGGGATAAGTCATCTGTGGGTGGGAATAAGAGTAGTGGTCCACCTGCTGCAAAGCAGGCTCCCGGTGGTTCCAGTACCGTACCCCGCACTCCCGGCACTTGTTGGGACTGTGGGGCTATGGGTCACAAAAGGGGTGACTCCAAGTGTAAAGGTAAGGCACTTGGAGTACAGGCTGTCAGCCTGTCCTACCCTTAGCCCATGTCTGAGGTGGAGGCCACTGTCCTCCCCTCTTCTACCGGAATCACCTTTGGTGCTCCCGTAGAGGTTTCCTTAGTGTCCCTTGGGGCCTTGGAGCAGTAGCGGGAGTACTGGCGTCTATCCCACAGAACACCCGTAGATTTTTGAGAAGTGTCCTCCTGAATGGCCAGCCTTCTACTGATTTGAGAGACACTGGGGCAAGCATGACAGTGGTGGACAGGACCCTGCTCAAGCCAGAGGACTATGTAGATGCTCCTCTAAGAACCACCAGGTTAGCTGGTGGGCCTCCCAAATTATTGCCTGTAGACCGAGTCACACTCGTAATTGGAGACAAGACAGCAAAGCTTCCTGTCCTGGTACAGGACAATGTCCCTGCTAACATTCTGTTAGGTAACGATCTAGTAGAGTTGGGATTGATTGCGGATGGTCTTCCCATGACTGCTGCTGCGGTCACTAGATCACAGGTGACACCAGGTCTGGCTGTGAGTCAGGTACCTGAGCCGAAGGCGCGGCCTAAGGCAAGACGAAGGAAGAGCAAGAAGGCCACCTCTGTGGAGGAAGCTCCTTCTCTTCCTGCTGTTCCTACAGCACCCATTGGGATCCATGCTCCGGACGGGCTGGGTCCAGTGGTAAAGCCTGTCTCAACTCCTGTGGGAGAAGAGCCAGAAGACTCTCCTGTGGGAGAGGTTCTCAACCCGGAGGATCATCCCGATCTTCAATGCTTGTTAGCTGAAGGGGGACCCTCCCGGGCAGACTTCTGTAAAGGACAGAGAGAGTGTCACTCTCTCGAGGGTCTGAGGAAACAGGCCCTGTCCCAGACACAAGGAGAAGTGCCTAGTACATTCCAGATTTATTGGGAGGGTGAGCTCCTTGTTAGTGAGCCCACTAAGCCTGAACCTGGTGCCCTCAAGAGGTTGGTGATACCCCAGGTTTACCGGCCCTTCCTACTGCATTTGGCGCATGAGGTGCCCTTGGCTGGTCATCTTGGTACCAAGAAGACTAAGCAGAGGCTCTCTGCCCATTTCTACTGGCCTCGGATGGGAGTAGAAGTGGAGTCCCACTGCAGGACCTGCCCAACTTGTCAGTTGTCTGGCAAGACTGGAGGCAGTGTCATTGCCCCACTGCAGCCATTGCCAGTGGTTGGCACATCGTTTGAGAGGGTGGGCATCGACATTGTCGGTCCCCTTGACCCTCCCACATCAGGTGGACATCAGTTCATCCTGGTTTTGGTAGATCATGCCACCAGGTACCCTGAGGCTATACCCCTTCGGACTGTTACTGCCAAGGTGGTTGCCAGGGCTCTCCTGGGCATTTTCACCCATGTTGGATTCCCCAAGGAGGTTGTCTCTGACAGAGGATCCAACTTTATGTCTAGTTACATGAAAACCATGCGGAAAGAGTGCGGGGTAACCTACAAGTTCTCCACCTCTTACCACCCCCAGACCAATGGTCTGGTTGAGAGATTTAATAAAACTCTCAAGGGCATGCTAGGTGCTTTGGAAGAGCCCCTAAGGAGGAAATGGGATCTCCTCCTGCCATGCCCGCTGTTCGCTTACAGAGAGGTACCTCAAGAGGGTGTTGGTTTCAGCCCCTTTGAGTTACTCTTTGGACATCCCGTGAGGGGGCCCCTCGCCATGATCAGAGAAGGTTTGGAAGCCACCCCTCCCAGCCCTGCCAAGCAAGTGGGGGACTATGTGTTAGGCCTCAGGCAGAGGATGACACAGATGATGAGTCAAGCAACAGCGAATCTCAAGGCCAGCCAGGAATTGAACAAATACTGGCATGACCTTAAAGCATCGTAAGTGGATTGGACTCCGGGACAGGAGGTCCTCATGATGGAGCCTACCAAGCCTCGGGCATTGGCAGATAAATGGACTGGACCCTTCAGGATAATCTCCAAGATGGGCGAGGTCAACTATCTGGTTGACATGGGAATCCCAGGGGTAGCCCCTCAGGTATTCCATGTCAATAGGCTCAAGCCTTTCCACCAGCGAGCCGAAGTCTCATGTCTCTTGCTGGCTTCAGAGCAAAAAGAGGATGAGAGTGAGCCCCTTCCTGATTTGCTGCATAGCAACCCTCAGGATGGCTCAGTGGAGGGAGTGCAGCTCTCTCCAGATTTGACAACCGAGCAGCAGAGGGCCTGCAGGACTTTGCTCCAGCAGTATGCCTCTCTGTTTTCGCTGACGCCAGGCCTTACACCCTGGTGTAAGCACGAGATTGACACTGGTGACAGCGTGCCTGTCAAGAGCAGGAGCTACCGAATGTCAGATACGGTTAAGAACCACATCCAGGCTGAGGTCACCAAGATGTTGGATCTGGGTGTTATTGAACCCTCAACCAGTCCCTGGTCCAGTCCCGTGGTCCTTGTCCCCAAGGCAAGTTCCCAGGCAGGTACCAAGGATTGGAGGTTCTGTGTGGGCTACCGAGGAGTTAATGCCATCACCAAAACTGACGCGCACCCATTGCCCAGGGCTGATGAGCTCGTGGATACCATAGGTGCTGGCAAATTTGTGAGCACCTTTGACCTCATCTCAGCCTATTGGCAAATAGCTCTGATGGACCATGCCAAGGAAAAGACGGTGTTCTCCACCCCAGAGGGACTCTACCAGTTTAGGGTCATGCCTTTTGGGTTGAAGAATGCCCCTGCCACCTTCCAGAGATTTGTCAATCATGCTCTCAGTGGGCTGGAAGCCTTTTGTGTGGCTTATTTAGATGACATTGCTGTCTACAGTTCCACTTGGGAAGAGCACTTGACACATCTGGGTAGGGTGTTGCAGGCCTTGAAAAGGTCTAACCTCACTATCAAGGCCACCAAGTGCCAGATAGCTCAGGGGAAAGTCACGTATCTTAGTCATGAGATAGGAGGGGGTCAAATCCAACCTCTCCCCAGTAAGGTACAGGATGTACAGGAATGGGAGACTCCCACTACTCAAACTCAGGTGAGAGCCTTTTTGGGCCTCACTGGGTACTATCGCAATTTCATGGCAGACTATGGAACCGTAGCTGCACCCCTGACAGCGCTGACTTCACCCAAACAACCTAGGAAGGTTAATTGGACTGAGGACTGTCAGAGGGCCTTTGCTGGCTTGAAACAAAGTCTGTGTCGGGCACCCGTGTTGTGTGCGCCTGACTACAGCCGACCCTTTATCGTCCAGACGGATGCCTGCGACACCGGAATTGGAGCTGTCTTGTCCCAGTTAGATGATAAAGGGAGAGAACATCCTATCATATTCATCAGTAGACAACTCAAGGGTAGAGAATTTAGGTGGGCTACTGTTGAAAAGGAATGTTGTAGTATAGTTTGGAGCCTTAGGCATTTTAGGCCCTACCTTACGGGGTCTACCTTCAAGGTCCAAACAGATCATAAGCCCCTGAAGTGGCTTATGCAGATGAAGGGTGAGAACCCGAAACTGCTCAGGTGGTCCATTAGCCTGCAAGGGCTAGACTTCACCATAGAGCACAGACCAGGGAAGAGTCACGATAATGCAGATGGCCTTTCCAGAAGGTATGTTGGCCATCTGGATGAGGGTGTCTATCCCGTGGGAGATTAGGCACCCTCCACCTCAGTCTGAGGGGGGCGACTGTGATGCTGGAAATGCATCGGAGGGACAGGGCCTCCATATCCTTGTCCTTTACTGCTTTTTATCGTGTGTTCTGTCGTGTGTTCCGCACAGGAGTTCATGTGGGATTCCTGGCGGTGCAGCTCTCTTTCTTTTGGTTTGGTGAACGGACCCGTGGGATACCCTTATGGCACCCATGGGTGGGGGTACAACCCTGTGCCCCTAGTGTATGCTTTTGGGCACCTGTGGGTGGCCCGCAGAGCAGGGTATGGGCTGGTGGCAGCTCCATGCTGAATCTGACAGGTGCGCAGAGTATCCTCCATTTTGGGATACCCCCGCCCTGCCATTGGGATCAGTTGATTCCTGATGGAAAACAAGATGGCCCCTGTGGCTCTTGCTTTCTATTACCCATTACCTTGTTTTCCCAAAGTCCTGGGAAGCCCTGACTCTGTCCCTTCCCCCTGACTGGCTGTTGGGTGTAAATGCCATATATGGTGTTGTTTTGAAGGCCCGGCCAGACTAGCTGGAGCCTTCCCGGTGATGTATGTTGTGGGTACCTCCTGTGGGTGGGACCTGGGTGAATAGAGTGTGTGACGAATATGCATTCTGTGTTGTGGATGTCTAGTATCTGGTGGTTGACACAATGACTGAGACAGCCCTGCCCGAAACTGGTATGGATGCAGCTTGGAGTGTTGAATGGCTCCGTACTTGTCCCAATACACATAACTTGTTGTGAGTGTCTGCAGAGAAGTGAATGGCCTGAATACCTTGTGTGCCTGATTGGCTGCCTGCCTGCATGAATGCCCTTAGTCGTGATTGGATGCTTGAGTGTGACCCAGCGGAATGAATGGGAGACCAACAGTATATCTGGGGACCTCTCACTGCTAGGAATTGTGTTCAGAAGCTGAAGTCCACTACGACGAGTAACTGGAGTAACTGACGCTTGACCTTGAAACCCCGCTGGACGAGAAGGAGTGCTGTGGCTCTCCCTCGCAATCTGAAAGCTGCTGTGTTTCCAAGGACTGCCCCAGAGAGTACCTGGTAAGGCGCCCTTTTCCCGAGCTACGAGGGACCATCGTGCACAGCTGATCTTTGCCAACGCTCCCTGGTAGACAGACCTTCGACAGGCTGACGACCCGAGACGGGGACTGCTGCGGCACTCCAAGGAGAAGCACTCGGACTGTTGTCCGCTACTGTCGACGATCGCTGTCGCCGACTGGAGCCGCCCTGCTCCCGTTTGCCTAAGAACTTCAATTGATCATCGGACGCTGTCGTCTGCATCGTCACCCGCTTGTCTCCCGCTGGAGAAGGCCTGACCGTCGACGCGCCGAGGAGCATCCACTGGTGGGTTTCCCGCCACCTATGGACCACAGAGACGCCGACGACTCGACACCCTTGCGGGCCACAGTTCTTCATCATCTCTTTGCGGTCCAGAACTATCGTCACCGAGGTGCCCCGCATGCCTCTTTCTTGCAAGACGCCAACGCTCTGTCGTCGACGAGCACCACTAGGAACGAAGCTGCCACTTCACTGTCGTAGTTCAACATGTTCACCGTCGGACATTCGATGTCCCGTGACTCCTGCCTTAAAGGGAGGGCACTCAAGAAGGGCCGTCGATTCCCCGACACCGAACGCCAAGTTCCCCGACGCCTCTCGACGATCTGTGGCTCCTGCTTTAAAGGGAGGCACTCAAGAAGGATCGGTCGACGCATCATCGGAGAACTCTACTCCACCAGGTACATTGGGAAGGTAAAACCTTAATAGGAGGAAGTAAGACTATCGAACATTATATGGACTCGGCTTGTGCTATATATCTTTATTTACAGGTTGCCCAGGGGGGTGGATCTCCACACAGAACTGTGCCTAGTGGTAGGGGTCAGTATTCTGCCTATTGTTTCAACCATCTTGCGTCCCTTCCTATCTCTATTGCTGGTTTACTCTTTATTGATCTGTGTGACATTTTAACAGTACAGTTGATGCACTTTAATGAGATTCGATAACATTGGTGGTACCACTTTAGAATTGTATATATTTATCATTATTGACTTCCGAGTACAAAGTGCGTTATTGTGATTGTGGTATGTACACGATCACAATAATTGTATATTAATTATATAAAGACTGTGTTTTCAGTAATACAGTGTGTGGACATTCCTTTGTGGGGGTTCGGGGACTACACTGTACTTAAGAACCAGCCTGCATCACCTCCTGAGAAGCTAGGCCTTGATTGCTCGACCACATACCAATAATAGAGAATCTTGGCTGGGGTCCTCTGTGCCTCCCCTCTACCAAATAGAGAGCGGAAGTACAGACACCTCCTACCAGTCTTTACAATTGTCATTTGGGTGCTGCCAGTCTAGCCCTTTCTTACTGCAGCATTGTATATTTTTTTGAGCATCTGTGATAAAATTATATGATATAAGTCTATTATAACATGCCTATACACAAGTGTTTCTTGGTGCAACAAGCAATGGTGTGAAGATAGAGGGTGGACAAGACAAATGATCTTACCAGGCCTTGTGTCATTCAAATCGTGCAAGTGCGAGAATGAGAAATGCAAGGGGAAAGGGAGGGGGAAGTGCAAGGAAGAAGGGAGGGGAAAACAGGGCTGTAATGCTCTGAGTAAGTGCAGCCAGGAGAGTGAGGCTCTAGGTAGTGCAAGGAGGACAAGGGACTGTAGGGTTACAGTTACAGTCCTTAAGTGTGTGGTAGGCCGGAGGCAGTGCAAGGGTGACTGATCAAGAAAGAACCTGGACTCAGTGAGACTCTGAGGGTAGCCAAGCAACCAGTCCGTACAGCAGACAGGTAGGTCAGGTAGGTCAGCAGGGGAGGTCAGGTAGGTCAGCAGGGGAGGGAGGGAGCGAAAGCAGAGGAGAAGAGGAAGGTTTTGAGCTGCTTCCGGAACATCAGGTGGTCTGCTAAAGTTTGGGAGGGGCAGGGAGGCATCTGCAGAGGAAAGAGATTTACCCCCCACTCTCTGCCTGAAGAAGTGTCTAGCCCTTAGAGAGTTGGAGGTAGCCGGGGGAAGGGCTCGAGAAAAAAGGTATTTTGGAAGAGAGCATTGGATGTAGTGTGAGCCCGACGCCAGAATGCCTTGTGGACAATGCAAAGGGTCTTGAACTTGATTATTGCAACCACCGGGAGCCTGTGGAGAGATGTAAGGGCTGTAGAGATATGATCCCTGGGCTTGTGGCCAAGGATAAGTCTTGCTGTCCTGTTCTGGATTAGTTTCAGAGGACGGAGACAGGAAGGCAGCTTGAGAAAGAGGCTGTTGCAGTAGTCCAGCCTAGAGAGAAACAGGGCTCTGGAGACAGTGAGCTTCTGGGGGAAAGTGAGAAAGGGAAGAGTCCCTTTGAGGAGGAGCAGCTGATAGGTAGGTGGACTTCTTGGCAACATCCGAGATGCGAGGAGACAAAGAGAGAGTGGAGTCGAAGATGACACAAAAGGTTTTTTGCCTCGCAGGAAGGTGAAGGAAGAGGGCCCTAGGTGGGCGGACAGGCTGAGAGAGGGAAAGCAGGGGCAGGGGTCCCAATGAGAAGGATCTCCATCTTAATGGCACTAAGGTAGATACCATTGGCGGTGCACCAATCCTGAATCACAGATAGTCAGGAATGAGCAAGAGATGAGAGGAGCCTGAAGGAATGCTGAGTGCCCTCCCCATAACACTGAAAGTTAGAGGAGAAGGTAGGCCAAAGGGGCCAAGTAGAGGTTGAAAAACACAGGGTGAGAGGATAGAGCCCTGGGGAATGCCACAGGTAGAGAGGTGGCAGAGAGAAAGGGACCAAGTTGGAACTGCGAGGGGCAGTCCAAGAGGAAAGAGGTCAGCCACTCCAAGGCCTGATCCGTGATGCCCAGGATCTCATGTAGTCGATTTTTCAGGATGGCATGGTTGACTGTGTCGAAAGTAGAGGAAAGATCAAGGAGGATTAGGACCGAAGGAATGGTGGAATCAAGGTTAGAGAGCAGATCTTCACAGGTGTTCAGGAGGGACGTTTTGGTGCCTCTGGCAGCTCTGTAGCCAGACTGATGGTCATGGAGACAACAACCAACAGATTCAATGTGGAGAGTAAGCTGGGAGATGGCCAGCTTTTTTCCAAGAGTTTGCCCAGGAATGGAGTGATGGAGATTGGGCGATAGTTTGCCTGACAGGCAGGATCGACAGACGGTGTGTTGAGGAGTGGGAGCACAAGGGAGTGCTTAAGGGGAGAGGGAACGTTCCAGTGGTGAAAGAGTGATTACAGAAATCGGCCAAGGTGCAGCGAGGGTGTCATTATGGTACTTGATGGTTCTGGAGGAGCATGGGAGCACCGTTTGGACAGCACTTTCATGGATCAGACTTGTCTAGAAACCTTGTCAGGTGTTGTCAGAGAGAAAGAGGAGAAAGGACGAGGAGAGGTAGAGATGGCCAAAGGGGGGGCAAGAGAGGGAGAGGAAGAGGAGATAGTGGACAGGATGTCCTGAGTTTTAGCAGAGAAGTGAGAGGCCAGAGCCATACTGAGGGTCTGGGAAGGGAACCAGAGAGGTGGAGACTGCAACAGGATTGACCAGTTCCATGCAGATTTTAAAGAGTTTGGCTGTGTTGTTAGAGGCAGCAGAGACCCAGGCTTCAATGTGTGCTCTCTTCCTGATGAGTGTTATTGCTTCGACTGGCATTTTTGCGCAACCAATCTAGGTATGTCTAAATGTGGCCTGGCATGCTTTACTGTAATGTTATAATGTGTCTACACTGGTCTTCATTGTGCAGCCAGTGGGACATGTTTCCAATGCGGCATGGCATTTTTAATAGCAACGCGTGATTTGCATGTATTGGATTGGTTTTACCCTACAAAACAATGGCAAACACTCTGGCTTTTTAGCCAAGTTTTCTTGGAAAAAGTGCTGTATATTGCATTAAAACACATATTTATATCTTTCTCCTAGTACAGTGTGCGGTATACCTCTTCAGCAGTACGTTCATGCGTATTGTGCAAGTGTGATAATCTAGGCCGGGCCAGAGTGTGGCATGACCCATGATTTTTTGCCGACCTGGGGGGGCCCTCTCAGCATGGCTCGCAGGGAGGCCCCTACATTTTGTGTTACGCCACTGACCGGAGTCAGTAGGGGTCCCAGGTAGGAGGGCCAGAACGAGGACACCCAGAGTGTAGGATCAGGGGGATAGCCCACCACCATCACCTCAGTCTTGTCCCTGTTCAGTTTGAGCCAGTTGTGGTTCATCCAATCTCCAACAGCAGTAAGGCACTCCCGCAAACACAACGACACCTGAGTCTGATCAAGGTCTAATTTGATCAGTAGCTGGGTGTCGTCGGCATAGGAGTAGCACCTGATGCCGAAGGAGCGGATGAGACACATAAGGGCCCATATGTAGATGTTAAACAAAATAGGCAACAGGGAAGAGCCTTGGGGCACTCCACAACTGAGGTGACAAGGAGCACAGAGAAAAGGAGGCATCGAGAGGGTCTGAGTACGATCCACAAGGAACAAACTGAACCAGGCTAGTACCTGTCCAGATATACCAAACTGGGAGAGGCGAGATAGCAAGGTGGAGTGGTCGACAGTGTCGAAGGCCGCTGATAGGTCTAATAAAATCAGGGCACCCACTCAACCTGCATCCACCAGCCTGGTCATATCATCCAAGACGGTGACCAAGACACTCTCCGTGCCACGACCGGGATGGAATCCAGACTGAATGGGGTTCAGAAAATTAGAAGATTCTAGAAAAGTGGATAGAAGGGGGGGTCACCAATGATTCTAAAAGTTTAGCCAGAAAAGGGAGAAGTGAGATAGGACGGAAATTAGATGGAATAATAGAGTCCAAGGTAGGTTTTTTCTTTTTCAGAAGAGGGATCACCCTAGCAGACTTCAACTTCAGAGGGACAGATCCTGTTTGAAAGGAGTCGTTAATAGCTTTGGTAATCTCTGATAGCAAATCAGGGGCAATGCCTTTCATGACCTGTAAAGGAATGGCATCCGAGGGAGAGCATGACTTGATTTTTCCAATAGCCGTAAGGATGGTTTCCTCGGTATAAATTAGAAAGATGGACCAAGTATTAACAATGGTGGGATCAGAGACAGCGAGGAAAGGGATGCTGTTATCAATGGGTCCAGCCCTTGTAACTGCCAAAGCGATGGTTTGTCTGATAGCATCAATCTTAGAAATAAAGAAGTGAGATAGACCATCACAGAGCTCCTGAATGGGTGTGACAATAGGGATGAGCCTCTCCACTGAGGTAAGATCCTTAACAGCAACGCACATGGCTGTTATGTGTCATGTTGTTGTGCTGGACAGATGTGCGACTTAGGTTTCCCACAGTAGTAATACATTTTGAATATGTTCTAGTTGTTCAAAGTTCGATTTCAAGGGAGCGACGGTCGAAGAAAAAACAGGATAAAGTATAAGGGAAAGGTTGGGGAGGAGGGTTCCAATGGTCATTTACCTAGTAGTGGTTATAGTTGATATTCCAATAGTTTTCCTGAATATCCAGGGTTTGAGCTCCCCAGTGAAGCGGTTGGGTGTGCTCTCTCACCTAAAGAACCTGCAGGCACATATAGCATTGCTCCAGGAGACTCACTGGCTTCTGAGTAATGAACACTGTGTTTAATACAAACATTTTCCGTCTCCTTATTTTGATGGAGGGGATGGGAAGAGGAGAGGTGTAGTTCTCTTATTAGCAAATGGAATAGCCTTCTCAAGACAAATTATCCTCAAAGATCCAATATGGTGTTATTTAATGATTATGGGCTTACTGTTTGGACACCTGATAACCATAGTGGTGATATATACGTCCTGAATGAGAAACATGATACTTTTTTCTTAGACCTGGTTTCCAAAATAGCTACATATGTATGACAAATCAACTTCCGGCGCACCAGTGGTCCAGGGGTGAATATCGGTTTCTAAACCATCAATCAACACCACACCTCTAGTACACCAGAAGGGATCCGATCAGATTGGAATACAAGTGATTTATAAGACCTCCTTTTCCAATTTTGGTAACGTGGACGGAACAGCAGGCTTATCTCCACCAGGTCATGGATCAGTGGTTAGTTACAACACAGTGAAAAGACAATTATTACCCAACCCAAGGTTGTATAAAAATATCTATTTCATTATTACTACAAGAGACAGTTCTAGCACACTACAAATACAACCCACCCTGTAAAGGAACACAGAGGATAAACAGTTTCACGAAGGAATGGGATGCACTCTGAATACTGACAGGAGGGTAGTTGTTAAAGTAATCAGCCTTTCTGTTCAAGGTTGTTCGGTTCCAGCACCAAGTGGGCAAAGGGTTGTACCTGTCTCTAGGGGCCTTCAGCATCAAGGCAGTTCCAGGGCACTTCGCAGCCCTTGAGACAGAGATAGTGTGGGAGACAGCTGCCGGTATCAGGCAGCAGGTAGTTCGGCAAACAAGGCTGGATGGACATCTGCAGGCTGACCGGTGCGGCAGCTCGGGCCAACAATTGTTGTCTCTGTACTGGTTGGTGGATCTGGAATGCTGGTCGAGGCGTTTTAGATGGCTCTGGTGACTGCGGCGTGACAACAGTCAGCGGTGCATTCGGATGCAGTTCGAGCACTCTACTGTCTCAAAAATGTCCTTAAAAGATGGACACTGGATTATGCTTGAGTGGGACTCCCCCTAGCTTTTCGCAGGGCTTGTGTCGTCCTTTCAAGGCAGATGGCCCAAAGCTCAGGAGAGAGAGTTTGTAGGCAAGGGCCTTGTCCTTAGTTCAGATACTCTCCAGCACTTCCCGCCTAGGAAGCTTGCTGCCAGAACCTAGCAGGGCATGCTTCGTGCAGGCTGGGCACCGGTTCTGGAGCTGCTGGACGGGTCCGCTGAGTCCGGTATCTCCTTCTGTTCCCTTGGAGATGTTTAGGGGAGGGATCTTGATTCCCTCTTGGAACACCTGGCCTTCCTTCACTGGCGGAAGATGTAAGGTACACTGTACCTTCAGACCGGGTTCTTCTTCTTACTCCCTTTGAGGTCATCGAATTATCTGTCAAGTGAGCAGTTCAGCCCTCTCTTAAAGCCAAATGGGCCACAGTGATTGGTGCAGGCTAAGCCCTCCTTAATGAACCAACCCTGGGTCCCCACTAACAATCTTCTGTTATGCATGAGGTCAGGACCAGAGTGCTCTGCAACAGGACAGGCAAGGAATGGCAGTGTATACTTAAGTCCCACTCATCTCCCTGTCTGCTGTAGATCAAAGTGCCTCTCTGGTTAACTGAGTCCTCTATGACTCTTGATTGAAGCGCAGGTCTCCCTTGAAGCTTGTGATGGGAGCAAACCTCCTGTCTCTCCTAAATCACATGCGTCATCCCTCTGAAAGGGGCCTGTGCTGCAGGGACACCTGCAGTAGCTGCTGGACCCAGTCAGGCCATTCACTGCTTTTCATGCAGAGAGATGGGAACTAGCTTCAAGTTGACATTTGCATACCAAAGGGGGTTAGCCCCACCTTCCTGTTGTCTGTTCGGCAACCAAGCTTATCTCTCGTTAGTATACACTGCCACCAGCCTAATGACAATAGGAAAGTAGATCTGTGGTGCCTTTGATATTTAACTTAGGCTGCCCATGGTTGGAGGAGGGTGTGCCTTCCCTTCTTGAGATGCTTTGATGTACCCGTGGCTGTCACATTAAAGCTGAATATGACAGGGGAAGACGGTGGCTATATGCTGTGTCTTCCCGGGGGAGTAGTCGTGACCATGTGTTTTGTGCAGGAAGCAGATGAAATGTGTGGGGAATGGCCTCACACATTTCTCAGAGGTTGATCTCCCATCATTAATCTATCTATCTATCTATCTATCTATCTATCTATCTATCTATCTATCTATCTATCTATCTATCTATCTATCTATCTATCTATCTATCTATATAAATAAAAATTTAAATGTTTGTTTGTTCAAAATCTCAAATCTCTGAAAGTTCTTCACTGATTGCTTTGAAATGTGGACACAACGTTGCATTTGAATAGGCGCGTGTTTTTATATACCTACTATACATAGATGTCACACCTGTGACAGGTAAAAACATGCTTTGTCTGAAAAACAGCGCCATCTGTTTGACGTAAAAGCAACACATGCTATACTAAACATTTTACTGCTAAACAGCGCCATCTGTTGGACGTAAAGGCAACACACGCTATACTAAATATGTTATGATTCCATTTCAAGGGGCCTCATTACGAGTAGGGCGGTAAGGGATACCGGGCACCGTTAAAGAGACCGGTGCCGGTAATCCCTTACCGCCCTACTACGAGTTTCCTTAGCGGGTCCCTCCTTCAACGCCTGGTTTTACCAGGCGTTATGGATGGGACCCGCTAAGGGACTTCAGAGCTAATCACAGTACCGTAAACTGCGGTACAGTTATTAGCTACTTCCCCATTCCCATTGCGCCCTATAGGGGCTCAATGGGAATGGGGAATGTTTTTTTCAATGGGCACTTACCGGTCCCACAAAGGTCGGAGTACACCGGTAAATCCCCATTGAACGAGACCGGTGCCGGTACCGTTATTGGAGGCAGTCAAGGCGCAAATTGCACCATGACTACCTCCAATCTCGGAATGAGGCCCAATGTTTCCGATTTAGAATGGCTCAAATACCTGCTGAGGAAGCACGTGCAGCCAGACTTCAGGATGCACAGTTGCGAGCACGGCGATCGCGTTCTGCAGCTTCAGATCTGCTTCGCTCTCGACAGAATAAACGCCACAGCCTGAGAGTGGCTAAAAGACGTCAACGAGAAACAGCAGATAAGCGTCAAACATGACTCCATGCTCAACAATGACACGATTACAGTAGCCTTGCATTCCACTACAACCCAGCTGATAATTATAGTTTGAGCCGGCAAGTTCTCATCGGCACCATGTCTGAAGTGTGTCCTTATTGCACGGCTCTGAAATTTAATGGAGAAATGAAAAGGAATCTGTTGCGCTGCCTGGAAAATTAAACTGCCTCAACTTGGAGAACTGCCAGAGCCATTAAAAACTACCCACAAGCATTGTGAAATTAAACATATTAGAAACGTGCGCTTTCTCTTTTCTTTCTTTTCCATTTCACCAGACTGAGCCACAGCAACGCGTGGCTGGGGATAGCTAGTTCTTATTATAAAAAAATCAAAAAACCCAGGCGAGCGCACTCTCCCCGTGCGGATAGTCGAATTCCACACAATATGCAGCTGGCTTTTTAATATTGGGACATTACTTTATACTGTGGCAGATCCTACCAAAGACAAAACCCTAGCCACCTTCCTGTGCTACAGTTTCTTTAGAGAAATACAGTTGGTAGATTATGGAGGGTCCAACACGAACGGTACAAATAGTTCTTCTTTTTTTCCCAATAAGTGCCTCCAGTTACATTTAAAACTATTTTACACTATTACATTAATTCTTATGTTTTTGTCATGTACTCACGTATCAACATGATGGTCATGTTTCCAGCCCTAGTTCCATTCATATCTAAGACGGCAATAGGGATCAAATCCCTTTCATATCATTCACCCATGCTGGCTCCACTACAGGCCGGTGCTTTGAACCCCTCTCCCAAGCCCACTTCACAGCTAAAGGATTCTCTCTTGAGAGGCCCAGCCCTCTGCCAAGAAATTGCAACACTGATTTATTCTTATTTGAATATTAACACAACTCCGAGCATGAGCATTCATTTAATATGGGATGTGGTCACCAGGTGAGAACTGATCTTTATTAAATGTAGAAAAAGGCTTAGCCTAGTGCTTGAAGCTGAAGTGGGTAAGTGTGAGAAGGTCCACTTGACCAAGGGCTCTATAATTGCCTTAAGTGATCTCTGGATCACCCGAATGAAACTGGAGGCTAAACCTCTGAGTGTACATTGCAGTGCTTCATCCAAACTAAACATATCTACTATATGCAAAGGTATGAGGTGAATAGGCTGTTGACTTTCAAACTCACAAATACTAGAAGTCATAGATACATCACTGAGCTTAAAGTAGGGATGTTCATTATGATGGAGAGTTGAAGGTTCAAATAGTCTTCCAATTCTGATCCGTGATGCCCAGGTTCTCATGTAGTCGATTTTCCAGAATGGCATGGTTGACTGTGTCGAAAGTAGAGGAAAGATCAAGGAGGATTAGGACAGAAGGAATTCTGGAATCAAGGTTAGAGAGCAGATCTTCACAGGTGTTCAGGAGAGACGTTTTGGTGCCTCTGGCAGCTCTGAAGCCAGACTGATGGTCATGGAGACAACAACCAACAGATTCAATGTGGAGAGTAAGCTGGGAGATGGCCAGCTTTTTTCCAAAAGTTTGCCCAGGAATGGGGTGATGGAGATTGGGCGATAGTTTGCCTGACAGGTAGGATCGACAGACGGTGTGTTGAGGAGTGGGAGCACAAGGGAGTGCTTAAGGGGAGAGGGAACGTTCCAGTGGTGAAAGAGTGATTACAGAAATCGGCCAAGGTGCAGCGAGGGTGTCAATATGGTACCTGATCTTTCTGGAGGAGCATGGGAGCACCGTTTGGACAGCACTTTCATGGATCAGACTTGTCTAGAAACCTTGTCAGGTGTTGTCAGAGAGAAAGAGGAGAAAGGACGAGGAGAGGTAGAGATGGCCAAAGGGGGGGCAAGAGAGGGAGAGGAAGAGGAGATAGTGGACAGGATGTCCTGAGTTTTAGCAGAGAAGTGAGAGGCCAGAGCCATACTGAGGGTCTGGGAAGGGAACCAGAGAGGTGGAGACTGCAACAGGATTGACCAGTTCCATGCAGATTTTAAAGAGTTTGGCTGTGTTGTTAGAGGCAGCAGAGACCCAGGCTTCAATGTGTGCTCTCTTCCTGATGAGTGTTATTGCTTCGACTGGCATTTTTGCGCAACCAATCTAGGTATGTCTAAATGTGGCCTGGCATGCTTTACTGTAATGTTATAATGTGTCTACACTGGTCTTCATTGTGCAGCCAGTGGGACATGTTTCCAATGTGGCAATGCATTTTTAATAGCAACGCGTGATTTGCATGTATTGGATTGGTTTTACCCTACAAAACAATGGCAAACACTCTGGCTTTTTAGCCAAGTTTTCTTGGAAAGAGTGCTGTATATTGCATTAAAACACATATTTATATCTTTCTCCTAATACAGTGTGCGGTATACCTCTTCAGCAGTACGTTCATGCGTATTGTGCAAGCGTGATAATCTAGGCCGGGCCAGAGTGTGGCATGACCCATGATTTTTTGCCGACCTGGGGGGGCCCTCTCAGCATGGCTCGCAGGGAGGCCCCTACATTTTGTGTTACGCCACTGACCGGAGTCAGTAGGGGTCCCAGGTAGGAGGGCCAGAACGAGGACACCCAGAGTGTAGGATCAGGGGGATAGCCCGCCACCATCACCTCAGTCTTGTCCCTGTTCAGTTTGGCCAGCTGTGGTTCATCCAATCTCCAACTGCAGTAAGGCACTCCCGCAAACACAACAACACCTGAGTCTGATCAAGGTCTAATTTGATCAGTATCTGGGTGTCGTCGGCATAGGAGTAGCACCTGATGCCGAAGGAGCAGATGAGACACATAAGGGTCCATATGTAGATGTTAAACAAAATAGGCAACAGGGAAGAGCCTTGGGGCACTCCACAACTGAGGTGACAAGGAGCACAGAGAAAAGGAGGCATCAAGAGGGTCTGAGTACGATCCGCAAGGAACGAACTGAACCAGGCTAGTACCTGTCCAGATATACCAAACTGGGAGAGGCGAGATATCAAGGTGGAGTGGTCGACAGTGTCGAAGGCCGCTGATAGGTCTAATAAAATCAGGGCACCCACTCAACCTGCATCCACCAGCCTCGTCATATCATCCAAGACGGTGACCAAGACACTCTCCGTGCCACGACCGGGATGGAATCCAGACTGAACGGGGTTCAGAAAATTAGAAGATTCTAGAAAAGTGGATAGAAGGGGGGGTCACCAATGATTCTAAAAGTTTAGCCAGAAAAGGGAGAAGTGAGATAGGATGGAAATTAGATGGAATAATAGAGTCCAAGGTAGGGTTTTTCTTTTTCAGAATAGGGATCACCCTAGCAGAATTCAACTTCAGAGGGACAGATCCTGTTTGAAAGGAGTCGTTAATAGCTTTGGTAATCTCTGATAGCAAATCAGGGGCAATGCCTTTCATGACTTGTAAAGGAATGGCATCCGAGGGAGAGCATGACTTGATTTTTCCAATAGCCGTAAGGATGGTTTCCTCGGTATAAATTAGAAAGATGGACCAAGTATTAACAATGGTGGGATCAGAGACAGCGAGGAAAGGGATGCTGTTATCAATGGGTCCAAGCCCTTGTAACTGCCAAAGCGATGGTTTGTCTGATAGCATCAATCTTAGAAATAAAGAAGTGAGATAGACCATCACAGAGCTTCTGAATGGGTGTGACAATAGGGATGAGCCTCTCCACTGAGGTAAGATCCTTAACAGCAGCGCACATGGCTGTTATGTGTTATGTTGTTGTGCTGTACAGATGTGCGACTTAGGTTTGCCACAGTGGTAATACATTTTGAATATGTTCTAGTTGCTCAAAGTTCGATTTCAAGGGAGCGACGGTCGAAGAAAAAACAGGATGAAGTATAAGGGAAAGGTTGGGGAGGAGGGTTCCAATGGTCATTTACTTAGTAGTGGTTATAGTTGATATTCCAATAGTTTTCCTGAATATCCAGGGTTTGAGCTCCCCAGTGAAGCGGTTCGGTGTGCTCTCTCACCTAAAGAACCTGCAGGCACATATAGCATTGCTCCAGGAGACTCACTGGCTTCTGAGTAATGAACACTGTGTTTAATACAAACATTTCCGTCTCCTTATTTTGATGGAGGGGATGAGAAGAGGAGAGGTGTAGTTCTCTTATTAGCAAATGGAATAGCCTTCTCAAGACAAACTATCCTCAAAGATCCAATATGGTGTTATTTAATGATTATGGGCTTACTGTTTGGACACCTGATAACCATAGTGGTGATATATACGTCCTGAATGAGAAACATGATACTTTTTTCTTAGACCTGGTTTCCAAAATAGCTACATATGTATGACAAATCAACTTCCGGGGCACCAGTGGTCCAGGGGTGAATATCGGTTTCTAAACCATCAATCAGCACCACACCTCTAGTACACCAGAAGGGATCCGATCAGATTGGAATACAAGTGATTTATAAGACCTCCTTGTCCAATTTTGGTAACGTGGACAGAACAGCAGGCTTATCTCCACCAGGTCATGGATCAGTGGTTAGTTGCAACACAGTGAAAAGACAATTATTACCCAACCCAAGGTTGCATAAAAATATCTATTTTATTATTACTACAAGAGACAGTTCTAGCACACTACAAATACAACCCACCCTGTAAAGGAACACAGAGGATAAACAGTTTCACGAAGGAATGGGATGCACTCTGAATACTGACAGGAGGGTAGTTGTTAAAGTAATCAGCCTTTCTGTTCAAGGTTATTCGGTTCCAGCACCAAGTGGGCAAAGGGTTGTACCTGTCTCTAGGGGCCTTCAGCATCAAGGCAGTCCCAGGGAACTTCGCAGCCCTTGAGACAGAGATAGTGTGGGAGACAGCTGCGGGTATCAGGCAGCAGGTAGTTCGGCAAACAAGGCTGGATGGACATCTGCAGGCTGACCGGTGCGGCAGCTCGGGCCAAAAATTGTTGTCTCTGTACTGGTTGGTGGATCTGGAATGCTGGTCGTGGCGTTTTAGATGGCTCTGATGACTGCGGCGTGACAACAGTCAGCGGTGCATTCGGATGCAGTTCGAGCACTCTACTGTCTCAAAAATGTCCTTAAAAGATGGACACTGGATGATGCTTGAGTGGCACTCCTCCTAGCTTTTTCGCAGGGCTTGTGTCGTCCTTTCAAGGCAGATGGCCCAAAGCTCAGGAGAGAGTGTTTGTAGGCAAGGACCTTGTCCTTAGTTCAGATACTCTCCAGCACTTCCCGCCTAGGAAGCTTGCTGCCAGAACCTAGCAGGGCATGCTTCGTGCTGGCTGGGTACCGGTTCTGGAGCTGCTGGACGGGTCCGCTGAGTACGGTATCTCCTTCTGTTCCCTTGGAGATGTTTAGGGGAGAGATCTTGATTCCCTCTTGGAACACCTGCCCTTCCTTCACTGGCGGAAGATGTAAGGTACACTGTACCTTCAGACCGGGTTCTTCTTCTTACTCCCTTTGAGGTCATCGAATTATCTGTCAAGTGAGCAGTTCAGCCCTCTCTTACAGCCAAATGGGCCCCAGTGATTGGTGCAGGCTAAGCCCTCCTTAATGAACCAACCCTGGGTCCCCACTAACAATCTTCTGTTATGCATGAGGTCAGGGCCAGAGTGCTCTGCAACAGGACAGGCAAGGAGTGGCAGTGTATACTTAAGTCCCACTCATCTCCCTGTCTGCTGTAGATCAAAGTGCCTCTCTGGTTAACTGAGTCCTCTATGACTCTTGATTGAAGCGCAGGTCTCCCTTGAGGTTTGTGATGGGAGCAAACCTCCTGTCTCTCCTAAATCACATGCGTCATCCCTCTGAAAGGGGCCTGTGCTGCAGGGACACCTGCAGTAGCTGCTGGACCCAGTCAGGCCATTCACTGCTTTTCATGCAGAGAGGTGGGAACTAGCTTCAAGTTGACACTTGCATACCAAAGGGGGGTTAGCCCCACCTTCCTGTTGTCTGTTCGGCAACCAAGCTTATCTCTCGTTAGTATACACTGCCACCAGCCTAATGACAATAGGAAAGCAGATCTGTGGTGCCTTTGATATTTAACTTAGGCTGCCCATGGTTGGAGGAAGGTGTGCCTTCCCTTCTTGAGATGCTTTGATGTACCCGTGGCTGTCACATTAAAGCTGAATATGACAGGGGAAGACGGTGGCTATATGCTGTGTCTTCCCGGGGGAGTAGTCGTGACCATGTGTTTTGTGCAGGAAGCAGATGAATTGTGTGGGGAATGGCCTCACACATTTCTCAGAGGTTGATCTCCCATCATTAATCTATCTATCTATCTATCTATCTATCTATCTATCTATCTATCTATCTATCTATCTATCTATCTATCGATCTATATAAATAAAAATGTAAATGTTCGTTTGTTCAAAATCTCAAATCTCAGAAAGTTCTTCACCGCTTGCTTTGAAATGTGGACACAACGTTGCATTTGAATAGGCGCGTGTTTTTATATACCTACTATACATAGATGTCACACCTGTGACAGGTAAAAACATGCTTTGTCTGAAAAACAGCGCCATCTGTTGGACGTAAAAGCAACACACGCTATACTAAACATTTTACTGCTAAACAGCGCCATCTGTTGGACGTAAAGGCAACACACGCTATACTAAATATGTTATGATTCCATTTCAAGGGGCCTCATTACGAGTCGGGCGGTAAGGGATACCGGGCACCGTTAAAGAGACCGGTGCCGGTAATCCCTTACCGCCCTACTACGAGTTTCCTTAGCGGGTCCCTCCTTCAACGCCTGGTTTTACCAGGCGTTATGGATGGGGCCCGCTAAGGGACTCCAGAGCTAATCACAGTACCGTAAACTGCGGTACCGTTATTAGCTACTTCCCCATTCCCATTGATCCCTACAGGGGCTCAAATGGGAATGGGGAATGTTTTTTTCAATGGGCACTTACCGGTCCCGCAAAGGTCGGAGTACACCGGTAAGTCCCCATTGAACGAGACTGGTGCCGGAACCGTTATTGGAGGCAGTCAAGGCGCAAATTGCACCATGACTGCCTCCAATCTCGGAATGAGGCCCAATGTTTCCGATTTAGAATGGCTCAACTACCTGCTGAGGAAGCACCTGAAGCCAGACTTCAGGATGCACAGTTGCAAGCACGGCGATCGCGTTCTGCAGCTTCAGATCTGCTTCGCTCTCGACAGAATAAACGCGACAGCCTGAGAGTGGCTAAAAGACGTCAACGAGAAACAGCAGATAAGCGTCAAACATGACTCCATGCTCAACAATCACACGATTACAGTAGCCTTGCATTCCACTACAACCCAGCTGATAATTATAATTATAGTTTGAGCCGGCATGTTCTCATCGGCACCATGTCTGAAGTGTGTCCTTATTGCACGGCTCTGAAATTTAATGGAGAAACCAAAAGGAATCTGTTGCGCCGCCTGGAAAATTAAACTGCCTCAACTTGGAGAACCGCCAGAGCCATTAAAAACTACCCACAAGCATTGTGAAATTAAACATATTAGAAACGTGCGCTTTCTCTTTTCTTTCTTTTCCATTTCACCAGACTGAGCCACAGCAACGCGTGGCCGGGGATAGCTAGTTCTTATTATAAAAAAATCAAAAAACCCAGGCGAGCGCACTCTCCCCGTGCGGATAGTCGAATTCCACACAATATGCAGCTGGCTTTTTAATATTGGGACATTACTTTAATACTGTGGCAGATCCTACCAAAGACAAAACCCTAGCCACCTTTCGCGCTACAGTTTCTTTAGAGAAATACAGTTGGTAGATTATGGAGGGTCCAACACGAACGGTACAAATAGTTCTTCTTTTTTTCCAATAAGTGCCTCCAGTTACATTTAAAACTATTTTACACTATTACATTAATTCTTATGTTTTTGTCATGTACTCACGTATCAACATGATGGTCATGTTTCCAGCCCTAGTTCCATTCATATCTAAGACGGCAATAGGGATCAAATCCCTTTCATATCATTCACCCATGCTGGCTCCACTACAGGCCGGTGCTTTGAACCCCTCTCCCAAGCCCACTTCACAGCTAAAGGATTCTCTCTTGAGAGGCCCAGCCCTCTGCCAAGAAATTGCAACACTGATTTATTCTTATTTGAATATTAACACAACTCCGAGCATGAGCATTCATTTAATATGGGATGTGGTCACCAGGTGAGAACTGATCTTTATTAAATGTAGAAAAAGGCTTAGCCTAGTGCTTGAAGCTGAAGTGGGTAAGTGTGAGAAGGTCCACTTGACCAAGGGCTCTATAATTGCCTTAAGTGATCTCTGGATCACCCGAATGAAACTGGAGGCTAAACCTCTGAGTGTACATTGCAGTGCTTCATCCAAACTAAACATATCTACTATATGCAAAGGTATGAGGTGAATAGGCTGTTGACTTTCAAACTCACAAATACTAGAAGTCGCAGATACATCACTGAGCTTAAAGTAGGGATGTTCATTATGATGGAGAGTTGAAGGTTCAAATAGTCTTCCAATTCTGATCCGTGATGCCCAGGTTCTCATGTAGTCGATTTTTCAGAATGGCATGGTTGACTGTGTCGAAAGTAGAGGAAAGATCAAGGAGGATTAGGACAGAAGGAATTCTGGAATCAAGGTTAGAGAGCAGATCTTCACAGGTGTTCAGGAGAGACGTTTTGGTGCCTCTGGCAGCTCTGAAGCCAGACTGATGGTCATGGAGACAACAACCAACAGATTCAATGTGGAGAGTAAGCTGGGAGATGGCCAGCTTTTTTCCAAAAGTTTGCCCAGGAATGGGGTGATGGAGATTGGGCGATAGTTTGCCTGACAGGTAGGATCGACAGACGGTGTGTTGAGGAGTGGGAGCACAAGGGAGTGCTTAAGGGGAGAGGGAACGTTCCAGTGGTGAAAGAGTGATTACAGAAATCGGCCAAGGTGCAGCGAGGGTGTCAATATGGTACTTGATGGTTCTGGAGGAGCATGGGAGCACCGTTTGGACAGCACTTTCATGGATCAGACTTGTCTAGAAACCTTGTCAGGTGTTGTCAGAGAGAAAGAGGAGAAAGGACGAGGAGAGGTAGAGATGGCCAAAGGGGGGGCAAGAGAGGGAGAGGAAGAGGAGATAGTGGACAGGATGTCCTGAGTTTTAGCAGAAGAGAGGTGGAGACTGCAACAGGATTGACCAGTTCCATGCAGATTTTAAAGAGTTTGGCTGTGTTGTTAGAGGCAGCAGAGACCCAGGCTTCAATGTGTGCTCTCTTCTTGATGAGTGTTATTGCTTCGACTGGCATTTTTGCGCAACCAATCTAGGTATGTCTAAATATGGCCTGGCATGCTTTACTGTAATGTTATAATGTGTCTACACTGGTCTTCATTGTGCAGCCAGTGGGACATGTTTCCAATGCGGCATGGCATTTTTAATAGCAACGCGTGATTTGCATGTATTGGATTGGTTTTACCCTACAAAACAATGGCAAACACTCTGGCTTTTTAGCCATGTTTTCTTGGAAAAAGTGCTGTATATTGCATTAAAACACATATTTATATCTGTCTCCTAGTACAGTGTGCGGTATACCTCTTCAGCAGTACGTTCATGCGTATTGTGCAAGCGTGATAATCTAGGCCAGGCCAGAGTGTGGCATGACCCATGATTTTTTGCCGACCTGGGGGGGCCCTCTCAGCATGGCTCGCAGGGAGGCCCCTACATTTTGTGTTACCCCACTGACCGGAGTCAGTAGGGGTCCCAGGTAGGGGGGCCAGAACGAGGACACACAGAGTGTAGGATCAGGGGGAAAGCCCGCCACCATCACCTCAGTCTTGTCCCTGTTCAGTTTGAGCCAGTTGTGGTTCATCCAATCTCCAACAGCAGTAAGGTACCCCCGCAAACACAACGACACCTGAGTCTGATCAAGGTCTAATTTGATCAGTATCTGGGTGCCGTCGGCATAGGAGTAGCACCTAATGCCGAAGGAGCGGATGAGACACATAAGGGCCCATATGTAGATGTTAAACAAAATAGGCAACAGGGAAGAGCCTTGGGGCACTCCACAACTGAGGTGACAAGGAGCACAGAGAAAAGGAGGCATCGAGAGGGTCTGAGTATGATCCGCAAGGAACGAACTGAACCAGGCTAGTACCTGTCCAGATATACCAAACTGGGAGAGGCGAGATAGCAAGGTGGAGTGGTCGACAGTGTCGAAGGCCGCTGATAGGTCTAATAAAATCAGGGCACCCACTCTACCTGCATCCACCAGCCTGGTCATATCATCCAAGACGGTGACCAAGACACTCTCCGTGCCACGACCGGGATGGAATCCAGACTGAACGGGGTTCAGAAAATTAGAAGATTCTAGAAAAGTGGATAGAAGGGGGGTCACCAATGATTCTAAAAGTTTAGCCAGAAAAGGGAGAAGTGAGATAGGATGGAAATTAGATGGAATAATAGAGTCCAAGGTAGGTATTTTCTTTTTCAGAAGAGGGATCACCCTAGCAGACTTCAACTTCAGAGGGACAGATCCTGTTTGAAAGGAGTCGTTAATAGCTTTGGTAATCTCTGATAGCAAATCAGGGGCAATGCCTTTCATGACCTGTAAAGGAATGGCATCCGAGGGAGAGCATGACTTGATTTTTCCAATAGCCGTAAGGATGGTTCCTCGGTATAAGTTAGAAAGATGGACCAAGTATTAACAATGGTGGGATCAGAGACAGCGAGGAAAGGGATGGTGTTATCAATGGGTCCAGCCCTTGTAACTGCCAAAGCGATGGTTTGTCTGATAGCATCAATCTTAGAAATAAAGAAGTGAGATAGACCATCACAGAGCTCCTGAATGGGTGTGACAATAGGGATAAGCCTCTCCACTGAGGTAAGATCCTTAACAGCAGCGCACATGGCTGTTATGTGTTATGTTGTTGTGCTGGACAGATGTGCGACTTAGGTTTCCCACAGTGGTAATACATTTTGAATATGTTCTAGTTGCTCAAAGTTCGATTTCAAGGGAGCGACGGTCGAAGAAAAAACAGGATGAAGTATAAGGGAAAGGTTGGGGAGGAGGGTTCCAATGGTCATTTACTTAGTAGTGGTTATAGTTGATATTCCAATAGTTTTCCTGAATATCCAGGGTTTGAGCTCCCCAGTGAAGCGGTTCGGTGTGCTCTCTCACCTAAAGAACCTGCAGGCACATATAGCATTGCTCCAGGAGACTCACTGGCTTCTGAGTAATGAACACTGTGTTTAATACAAACATTTTCCGTCTCCTTATTTTGATGGAGGGGATGAGAAGAGGAGAGGTGTAGTTCTCTTATTAGCAAATGGAATAGCCTTCTCAAGACAAACTATCCTCAAAGATCCAATATGGTGTTATTTAATGATTATGGGCTTACTGTTTGGACACCTGATAACCATAGTGGTGATATATACGTCCTGAATGAGAAACATGATACTTTTTTCTTAGACCTGGTTTCCAAAATAGCTACATATGTATGACAAATCAACTTCCGGGGCACCAGTGGTCCAGGGGTGAATATCGGTTTCTAAACCATCAATCAACACCAAACCTCTAGTACACCAGAAGGGATCCGATCAGATTGGAATACAAGTGATTTATAAGACCTCCTTATCCAATTTTGGTAACGTGGACGGAACAGCAGGCTTATCTCCACCAGGTCATGGATCAGTGGTTAGTTGCAACACAGTGAAAAGACAATTATTACCCAACCCAAGGTTGTATAAAAATATCTATTTTATTATTACTACAAGAGACAGTTCTAGCACACTACAAATACAACCCACCCTGTAAAGGAACACAGAGGATAAACAGTTTCACGAAGGAATGGGATGCACTCTGAATACTGACAGGAGGGTAGTTGTTAAAGTAATCAGCCTTTCTGTTCAAGGTTATTCGGTTCCAGCACCAAGTGGGCAAAGGGTTGTACCTGTCTCTAGGGGCCTTCAGCATCAAGGCAGTTCCAGGGCACTTCGCAGCCCTTGAGACAGAGATAGTGTGGGAGACAGCTGCGGGTATCAGGCAGCAGGTAGTTCGGCAAACAAGGCTGGATGGACATCTGCAGGCTGACCGGTGCGGCAGCTCGGGCCAAAAATTGTTGTCTCTGTACTGGTTGGTGGATCTGGAATGCTGGTCGTGGCGTTTTAGATGGCTCTGATGACTGCGGCGTGACAACAGTCAGCGGTGCATTCGGATGCAGTTCGAGCACTCTACTGTCTCAAAAATGTCCTTAAAAGATGGACACTGGATGATGCTTGAGTGGCACTCCTCCTAGCTTTTTCGCAGGGCTTGTGTCGTCCTTTCAAGGCAGATGGCCCAAAGCTCAGGAGAGAGTGTTTGTAGGCAAGGACCTTGTCCTTAGTTCAGATACTCTCCAGCACTTCCCGCCTAGGAAGCTTGCTGCCAGAACCTAGCAGGGCATGCTTCGTGCTGGCTGGGTACCGGTTCTGGAGCTGCTGGACGGGTCCGCTGAGTACGGTATCTCCTTCTGTTCCCTTGGAGATGTTTAGGGGAGAGATCTTGATTCCCTCTTGGAACACCTGCCCTTCCTTCACTGGCGGAAGATGTAAGGTACACTGTACCTTCAGACCGGGTTCTTCTTCTTACTCCCTTTGAGGTCATCGAATTATCTGTCAAGTGAGCAGTTCAGCCCTCTCTTACAGCCAAATGGGCCCCAGTGATTGGTGCAGGCTAAGCCCTCCTTAATGAACCAACCCTGGGTCCCCACTAACAATCTTCTGTTATGCATGAGGTCAGGGCCAGAGTGCTCTGCAACAGGACAGGCAAGGAGTGGCAGTGTATACTTAAGTCCCACTCATCTCCCTGTCTGCTGTAGATCAAAGTGCCTCTCTGGTTAACTGAGTCCTCTATGACTCTTGATTGAAGCGCAGGTCTCCCTTGAGGTTTGTGATGGGAGCAAACCTCCTGTCTCTCCTAAATCACATGCGTCATCCCTCTGAAAGGGGCCTGTGCTGCAGGGACACCTGCAGTAGCTGCTGGACCCAGTCAGGCCATTCACTGCTTTTCATGCAGAGAGGTGGGAACTAGCTTCAAGTTGACACTTGCATACCAAAGGGGGGTTAGCCCCACCTTCCTGTTGTCTGTTCGGCAACCAAGCTTATCTCTCGTTAGTATACACTGCCACCAGCCTAATGACAATAGGAAAGCAGATCTGTGGTGCCTTTGATATTTAACTTAGGCTGCCCATGGTTGGAGGAAGGTGTGCCTTCCCTTCTTGAGATGCTTTGATGTACCCGTGGCTGTCACATTAAAGCTGAATATGACAGGGGAAGACGGTGGCTATATGCTGTGTCTTCCCGGGGGAGTAGTCGTGACCATGTGTTTTGTGCAGGAAGCAGATGAATTGTGTGGGGAATGGCCTCACACATTTCTCAGAGGTTGATCTCCCATCATTAATCTATCTCTCTATCTATCTATCTATCTATCTATCTATCTATCTATCTATCTATCTATCTATCTATCTATCTATCTATCGATCTATATAAATAAAAATGTAAATGTTCGTTTGTTCAAAATCTCAAATCTCAGAAAGTTCTTCACCGCTTGCTTTGAAATGTGGACACAACGTTGCATTTGAATAGGCGCGTGTTTTTATATACCTACTATACATAGATGTCACACCTGTGACAGGTAAAAACATGCTTTGTCTGAAAAACAGCGCCATCTGTTGGACGTAAAAGCAACACACGCTATACTAAACATTTTACTGCTAAACAGCGCCATCTGTTGGACGTAAAGGCAACACACGCTATACTAAATATGTTATGATTCCATTTCAAGGGGCCTCATTACGAGTCGGGCGGTAAGGGATACCGGGCACCGTTAAAGAGACCGGTGCCGGTAATCCCTTACCGCCCTACTACGAGTTTCCTTAGCGGGTCCCTCCTTCAACGCCTGGTTTTACCAGGCGTTATGGATGGGACCCGCTAAGGGACTTCAGAGCTAATCACAGTACCGTAAACTGCGGTACCGTTATTAGCTACTTCCCCATTCCCATTGAGCCCTATAAGGGCTCAATGGGAATGGGGAATGTTTTTTTCAATGGGCACTTACCGGTCCCGCAAAGGTCGGAGTACACCGGTAAGTCCCCATTGAACGAGACTGGTGCCGGAACCGTTATTGGAGGCAGTCAAGGCGCAAATTGCACCATGACTGCCTCTAATCTCGGAATGAGGCCCAATGTTTCCGATTTAGAATGGCTCAAATACCTGCTGAGGAAGCATGTGCAGCCAGACTTCAGGATGCACAGTTGCGAGCACGGCGATCGCGTTCTGCAGCTTCAGATCTGCTTCGCTCTCGACAGAATAAACGCGACAGCCTGAGAGTGGCTAAAAGACGTCAATGAGAAGCAGCAGATAAGCGTCAAACATGACTCCATGCTCAACAATCACACGATTACAGTAGCCTTGCATTCCACTACAACCCAGCTGATAATTATAGTTTGAGCCGGCATGTTCTCATCGGCACCATGTCTGAAGTGTGTCCTTATTGCACGGCTCTGAAATTTAATGGAGAAACGAAAAGGAATCTGTTGCGCCGCCTGGAAAATTAAAATGCCTCAACTTGGAGAACCGCCAGAGCCATTAAAAACTACCCACAAGCATTGTGAAATTAAACATATTAGAAACGTGCGCTTTCTCTTTTCTTTCTTTTCCATTTCACCAGACTGAGCCACAGCAACGCGTGGCCGGGGATAGCTAGTTCTTATTATAAAAAAAATCAAAAAACCCAGGCGAGCGCACTCTCCCTGTGCGGATAGTCGAATTCCACACAATATGCAGCTGGCTTTTTAATATTGGGACATTACTTTAATACTGTGGCAGATCCTACCAAAGACAAAACCCTAGCCACCTTCCTGTGCTACAGTTTCTTTAGAGAAATACAGTTGGTAGATTATGGAGGGTCCAACACGAACGGTACAAATAGTTCTTCTTTTTTTCCCAATAAGTGCCTCCAGTTACATTTAAAACTATTTTACACTATTACATTAATTCTTATGTTTTTGTCATGTACTCACGTATCAACATGATGGTCATGTTTCCAGCCCTAGTTCCATTCATATCTAAGACGGCAATAGGGATCAAATCCCTTTCATATCATTCACCCATGCTGGCTCCACTACAGGCCGGTGCTTTGAACCCCTCTCCCAAGCCCACTTCACAGCTAAAGGATTCTCTCTTGAGAGGCCCAGCCCTCTGCCAAGAAATTGCAACACTGATTTATTCTTATTTGAATATTAACACAACTCCGAGCATGAGCATTCATTTAATATGGGATGTGGTCACCAGGTGAGAACTGATCTTTATTAAATGTAGAAAAAGGCTTAGCCTAGTGCTTGAAGCTGAAGTGGGTAAGTGTGAGAAGGTCCACTTGACCAAGGGCTCTATAATTGCCTTAAGTGATCTCTGGATCACCCGAATGAAACTGGAGGCTAAACCTCTGAGTGTACATTGCAGTGCTTCATCCAAACTAAACATATCTACTATATGCAAAGGTATGAGGTGAATAGGCTGTTGACTTTCAAACTCACAAATACTAGAAGTCACAGATACATCACTGAGCTTAAAGTAGGGATGTTCATTATGATGGAGAGTTGAAGGTTCAAATAGTCTTCCAATTCTGATCCGTGATGGCCAGGTTCTCATGTAGTCGATTTTTCAGAATGGCATGGTTGACTGTGTCGAAAGTAGAGGAAAGATCAAGGAGGATTAGGACAGAAGGAATGCTGGAATCAAGGTTAGAGAGCAGATCTTCACAGGTGTTCTGGAGAGACGTTTTGGTGCCTCTGGCAGCTCTGAAGCCAGACTGATGGTCATGGAGACAACAACCAACAGATTCAATGTGGAGAGTAAGCTGGGAGATGGCCAGCTTTTTTCCAAAAGTTTGCCCAGGAATGGGGTGATGGAGATTGGGCGATAGTTTGCCTGACAGGTAGGATCGACAGACGGTGTGTTGAGGAGTGGGAGCACAAGGGAGTGCTTAAGGGGAGAGGGAACGTTCCAGTGGTGAAAGAGTGATTACAGAAATCGGCCAAGGTGCAGCGAGGGTGTCAATATGGTACTTGATGGTTCTGGAGGAGCATGGGAGCACCGTTTGGACAGCACTTTCATGGATCAGACTTGTCTAGAAACCTTGTCAGGTGTTGTCAGAGAGAAAGAGGAGAAAGGACGAGGAGAGGTAGAGATGGCCAAAGGGGGGGCAAGAGAGGGAGAGGAAGAGGAGATAGTGGACAGGATGTCCTGAGTTTTAGCAGAAGAGAGGTGGAGACTGCAACAGGATTGACCAGTTCCATGCAGATTTTAAAGAGTTTGGCTGTGTTGTTAGAGGCAGCAGAGACCCAGGCTTCAATGTGTGCTCTCTTCTTGATGAGTGTTATTGCTTCGACTGGCATTTTTGCGCAACCAATCTAGGTATGTCTAAATATGGCCTGGCATGCTTTACTGTAATGTTATAATGTGTCTACACTGGTCTTCATTGTGCAGCCAGTGGGACATGTTTCCAATGCGGCATGGCATTTTTAATAGCAACGCGTGATTTGCATGTATTGGATTGGTTTTACCCTACAAAACAATGGCAAACACTCTGGCTTTTTAGCCATGTTTTCTTGGAAAAAGTGCTGTATATTGCATTAAAACACATATTTATATCTGTCTCCTAGTACAGTGTGCGGTATACCTCTTCAGCAGTACGTTCATGCGTATTGTGCAAGCGTGATAATCTAGGCCAGGCCAGAGTGTGGCATGACCCATGATTTTTTGCCGACCTGGGGGGGCCCTCTCAGCATGGCTCGCAGGGAGGCCCCTACATTTTGTGTTACCCCACTGACCGGAGTCAGTAGGGGTCCCAGGTAGGGGGGCCAGAACGAGGACACCCAGAGTGTAGGATCAGGGGGAAAGCCCGCCACCATCACCTCAGTCTTGTCCCTGTTCAGTTTGAGCCAGTTGTGGTTCATCCAATCTCCAACAGCAGTAAGGTACCCCCGCAAACACAACGACACCTGAGTCTGATCAAGGTCTAATTTGATCAGTATCTGGGTGCCGTCGGCATAGGAGTAGCACCTAATGCCGAAGGAGCGGATGAGACACATAAGGGCCCATATGTAGATGTTAAACAAAATAGGCAACAGGGAAGAGCCTTGGGGCACTCCACAACTGAGGTGACAAGGAGCACAGAGAAAAGGAGGCATCGAGAGGGTCTGAGTATGATCCGCAAGGAACGAACTGAACCAGGCTAGTACCTGTCCAGATATACCAAACTGGGAGAGGCGAGATAGCAAGGTGGAGTGGTCGACAGTGTCGAAGGCCGCTGATAGGTCTAATAAAATCAGGGCACCCACTCTACCTGCATCCACCAGCCTGGTCATATCATCCAAGACGGTGACCAAGACACTCTCCGTGCCACGACCGGGATGGAATCCAGACTGAACGGGGTTCAGAAAATTAGAAGATTCTAGAAAAGTGGATAGAAGGGGGGTCACCAATGATTCTAAAAGTTTAGCCAGAAAAGGGAGAAGTGAGATAGGATGGAAATTAGATGGAATAATAGAGTCCAAGGTAGGTATTTTCTTTTTCAGAAGAGGGATCACCCTAGCAGACTTCAACTTCAGAGGGACAGATCCTGTTTGAAAGGAGTCGTTAATAGCTTTGGTAATCTCTGATAGCAAATCAGGGGCAATGCCTTTCATGACCTGTAAAGGAATGGCATCCGAGGGAGAGCATGACTTGATTTTTCCAATAGCCGTAAGGATGGTTCCTCGGTATAAGTTAGAAAGATGGACCAAGTATTAACAATGGTGGGATCAGAGACAGCGAGGAAAGGGATGGTGTTATCAATGGGTCCAGCCCTTGTAACTGCCAAAGCGATGGTTTGTCTGATAGCATCAATCTTAGAAATAAAGAAGTGAGATAGACCATCACAGAGCTCCTGAATGGGTGTGACAATAGGGATAAGCCTCTTCACTGAGGTAAGATCCTTAACAGCAGCGCACATGGCTGTTATGTGTTATGTTGTTGTGCTGGACAGATGTGCGACTTAGGTTTCCCACAGTGGTAATACATTTTGAATATGTTCTAGTTGCTCAAAGTTCGATTTCAAGGGAGCGACGGTCGAAGAAAAAACAGGATGAAGTATAAGGGAAAGGTTGGGGAGGAGGGTTCCAATGGTCATTTACTTAGTAGTGGTTATAGTTGATATTCCAATAGTTTTCCTGAATATCCAGGGTTTGAGCTCCCCAGTGAAGCGGTTCGGTGTGCTCTCTCACCTAAAGAACCTGCAGGCACATATAGCATTGCTCCAGGAGACTCACTGGCTTCTGAGTAATGAACACTGTGTTTAATACAAACATTTTCCGTCTCCTTATTTTGATGGAGGGGATGAGAAGAGGAGAGGTGTAGTTCTCTTATTAGCAAATGGAATAGCCTTCTCAAGACAAACTATCCTCAAAGATCCAATATGGTGTTATTTAATGATTATGGGCTTACTGTTTGGACACCTGATAACCATAGTGGTGATATATACGTCCTGAATGAGAAACATGATACTTTTTTCTTAGACCTGGTTTCCAAAATAGCTACATATGTATGACAAATCAACTTCCGGGGCACCAGTGGTCCAGGGGTGAATATCGGTTTCTAAACCATCAATCAACACCACACCTCTAGTACACCAGAAGGGATCCGATCAGATTGGAATACAAGTGATTTATAAGACCTCCTTATCCAATTTTGGTAACGTGGACGGAACAGCAGGCTTATCTCCACCAGGTCATGGATCAGTGGTTAGTTGCAACACAGTGAAAAGACAATTATTACCCAACCCAAGGTTGTATAAAAATATCTATTTTATTATTACTACAAGAGACAGTTCTAGCACACTACAAATACAACCCACCCTGTAAAGGAACACAGAGGATAAACAGTTTCACGAAGGAATGGGATGCACTCTGAATACTGACAGGAGGGTAGTTGTTAAAGTAATCAGCCTTTCTGTTCAAGGTTATTCGGTTCCAGCACCAAGTGGGCAAAGGGTTGTACCTGTCTCTAGGGGCCTTCAGCATCAAGGCAGTTCCAGGGCACTTCGCAGCCCTTGAGACAGAGATAGTGTGGTAAACAGCTGCGGGTATCAGGCAGCAGGTAGTTCGGCAAACAAGGCTGGATGGACATCTGCAGGCTGACCGGTGCGGCAGCTTGGGCCACAAATTGTTGTCTCTGTACTGGTTGGTGGATCTGGAATGCTGGTCGTGGCGTTTTAGATGGCTCTGGTGACTGGGCCGTGACAACAGTCAGCGGTGCATTCGGATGCAGTTCGAGCACTCTACTGTCTCAAAAATGTCCTTAAAAGATGGACACTGGATGATGCTTGAGTGGCACTCCTCCTAGCTTTTTCGCAGGGCTTGTGTCGTCCTTTCAAGGCAAATGGCCCAAAGCTCAGGAGAGAGTGTTTGTAGGCAAGGGCCTTGTCCTTAGTTCAGATACTCTCCAGCACTTCCCGCCTAGGAAGCTTACTGCCAGAACCTAGCAGGGCATGCTTCGTGCTGGCTGGGTACCGGTTCTGGAGCTGCTGGACGGGTCCGCTGAGTCCGGTATCTCCTTCTGTTCCCTTGGAGATGTTTAGGGGAGGGATCTTGATTCCCTCTTGGAACACCTGGCCTTCCTTCACTGGTGGAAGATGTAAGGTACACTGTACCTTCAGACCGGGTTCTTCTTCTTACTCCCTTTGAGGTCATCGAATTATCTGTCAAGTGAGCAGTTCAGCCCTCTCTTAAAGCCAAATGGGCCCCAGTGATTGGTGCAGGCTAAGCCCTCCTTAATGAACCAACCCTGGGTCCCCACTAACAATCTTCTGTTATGCATGAGGTCAGGACCAGAGTGCTCTGCAACAGGACAGGCAAGGAGTGGCAGTGTATACTTAAGTCCCACTCATCTCCCTGTCTGCTGTAGATCAAAGTGCCTCTCTGGTTAACTGAGTCCTCTATGACTCTTGATTGAAGCGCAGGTCTCCCTTGAAGTTTGTGATGGGAGCAAACCTCCTGTCTCTCCTAAATCACATGCGTCATCCCTCTGAAAGGGGCCTGTGCTGCAGGGACACCTGCAGTAGCTGCTGGACCCAGTCAGGCCATTCACTGCTTTTCATGCAGAGAGGTGGGAACTAGCTTCAAGTTGACACTTGCATACCAAAGGGGGGTTAGTCCCACCTTACTGTTGTCTGTTCGGCAACCAAGCTTATCTCTCGTTAGTATACGCTGCCACCAGCCTAATGGCAATAGGAAAGCTGATCTGTGGTGCCTTTGATATTTAACTTAGGCTGCCCATGGTTGGAGGAAGGTGTGCCTTCCCTTCTTGAGATGCTTTGATGTACCCATGGCTATCACATTAAAGCTGAATATGACAGGGGAAGACGGTGGCTATATGCTGTGTCTTCCCGGGGGAGTAGACGTGACCATGTGTTTTGTGCAGGAAGCAGATGAAATGTGTGAGGCCACACATTTCTCAGAGGTTGATCTCCCATCATCTATCTATCTATCTATCTATCTATCTATCTATCTATCTATCTATCTATCTATCTATCTATCTATCTATCTATCCATCCATCTATATAAATAAAAATGTAAATGTTTGTTTGTTCAAAATCTCAAATCTCCGAAAGTTCTTCACCGATTGCTTTGAAATGTGGACACAACGTTGCATTTGAATAGGCGCGTGTTTTTATATACCTACTATACATAGATGTCACACCTGTGACAGGTAAAAACATGCTTTGTCTGAAAAACAGCGCCATCTGTTGGACGTAAAAGCAACACACGCCATACTAAACATTTTACTCCTAAACAGCGCCATCTGTTGGACGTAAAGGCAACACACGCTATACTAAATATGTTATGATTCCATTTCAAGGGGCCTCATTACGAGTAGGGCGGTAAGGGATACCGGGCACCGTTAAAGAGACCGGTGCCGGTAATCCCTTACCGCCCTACTACGAGTTTCCTTAGCGGGTCCCTCCTTCAACGCCTGGTTTTACCAGGCGTTATGGATGGGGCCCGCTAAGGGACTTCAGAGCTAATCACAGTACCGTAAACTGCGGTACTGTTATTAGCTACTTCCCCATTCCCACTGATCCCTACAGGGGCTCAAATGGTAATGGGGAATGTTTTTTTCAATGGGCACTTACCGGTCCCGCAAAGGTCGGAGTACACCGGTAAGTCCCCATTGAACGAGACCGGTGCCGGTACCGTTATTGGAGGCAGTCAAGGCGCAAATTGCACCATGACTACCTCCAATCTCGGAATGAGGCCCAATGTTTCCGATTTAGAATGGCTCAACTACCTGCTGAGGAAGCACCTGCAGCCAGACTTCAGGATGCACAGTTGCAAGCACGGCGATCGCGTTCTGCAGCTTCAGATCTGCTTCGCTCTCGACAGAATAAACGCGACAGCCTGAGAGTGGCTAAAAGACGTCAACGAGAAACAGCAGATAAGCGTCAAACATGACTCCATGCTCAACAATCACACGATTACAGTAGCCTTGCATTCCACTACAACCCAGCTGATAATTATAATTATAGTTTGAGCCGGCATGTTCTCATCGGCACCATGTCTGAAGTGTGTCCTTATTGCACGGCTCTGAAATTTAATGGAGAAACCAAAAGGAATCTGTTGCGCCGCCTGGAAAATTAAACTGCCTCAACTTGGAGAACCGCCAGAGCCATTAAAAACTACCCACAAGCATTGTGAAATTAAACATATTAGAAACGTGCGCTTTCTCTTTTCTTTCTTTTCCATTTCACCAGACTGAGCCACAGCAACGCGTGGCCGGGGATAGCTAGTTCTTATTATAAAAAAATCAAAAAACCCAGGCGAGCGCACTCTCCCCGTGCGGATAGTCGAATTCCACACAATATGCAGCTGGCTTTTTAATATTGGGACATTACTTTAATACTGTGGCAGATCCTACCAAAGACAAAACCCTAGCCACCTTCCGCGCTACAGTTTCTTTAGAGAAATACAGTTGGTAGATTATGGAGGGTCCAACACGAACGGTACAAATAGTTCTTCTTTTTTTCCAATAAGTGCCTCCAGTTACATTTAAAACTATTTTACACTATTACATTAATTCTTATGTTTTTGTCATGTACTCACGTATCAACATGATGGTCATGTTTCCAGCCCTAGTTCCATTCATATCTAAGACGGCAATAGGGATCAAATCCCTTTCATATCATTCACCCATGCTGGCTCCACTACAGGCCGGTGCTTTGAACCCCTCTCCCAAGCCCACTTCACAGCTAAAGGATTCTCTCTTGAGAGGCCCAGCCCTCTGCCAAGAAATTGCAACACTGATTTATTCTTATTTGAATATTAACACAACTCCGAGTATGAGCATTCATTTAATATGGGATGTGGTCACCAGGTGAGAACTGATCTTTATTAAATGTAGAAAAAGGCTTAGCCTAGTGCTTGAAGCTGAAGTGGGTAAGTGTGAGAAGGTCCACTTGACCAAGGGCTCTATAATTGCCTTAAGTGATCTCTGGATCACCCGAATGAAACTGGAGGCTAAACCTCTGAGTGTACATTGCAGTGCTTCATCCAAACTAAACATATCTACTATATGCAAAGGTATGAGGTGAATAGGCTGTTGACTTTCAAACTCACAAATACTAGAAGTCACAGATACATCACTGAGCTTAAAGTAGGGATGTTCATTATGATGGAGAGTTGAAGGTTCAAATAGTCTTCCAATTCTTGTCTCAGATTATAACCTAAAACGCTAGGCCACTGACAATGCAGATGGATTATCTTCAACAGATCATCCTGTCCCATAGAACTGAGGCACAATATGTCTTCTTGGAACCCCGTATATCTAGTGAGGAGGTTGAGATGGCTATTAAATGTCTACCACTTCGCAAGACCGCAGGTTCTGATGACTTAATTCTTCTCTTTTACAAGAAATTAAAGGCTCAGATCATACCACATCTAGCTAGTTTGTTTAAATCCATTTATGGAGGCCAAGTCCCTATTTCAAACTATAGAAGAATCTACAACCACACTTGTCTTCAAGCAGGGTAAAGAGTGCATTGACTGCAACTCATACAACACCTTCCCTCACTTAAATGTAGACACTAAGATCTATTGTAAGATCTTTGCTGCCTGACTAGTGAATTTGCTTCCCTCCCTGATTGACCCGGACCAGACAAGCTTAATTCTAGGGAGGATTCCAAAGTCAATATTCAGAGAGCCATTAATTTGATAAATGTGGAACTCCCTTCTCAGACCTCCTTAGAGCTTTTGGGCCATGATGCCAATAAAGCGTTCAATAGGGTGAACTGGGGATTTATCAAAGGGACGAGGAGAGCAATGGGATTCGGCCCCAGCTTCATGACTTGGGTTTAGGCAACCATTTCCTCCTCATGACTAGAGTGAGGGTTTATATCCGACTCTCAACTCTGATTAGACTATCCAGGGGAACCCACCAGGGATGCCCCATTTCTTCTCCCCCTTTTGACCTCTTTATTGAACCCCTCGCTATAAAAGTTAGTTCTAATGGAAAGATTTGGGACCATTTAGTGGGTGTGATGGAGCAAAAAACATAGCCCTTCACTTAGATGACATTCTCCTTTTCCTTTTGCCTGCATGCTCCTCCCTTCCCACAGTGACGCAGAAGCTTGCCATCTTTGAGAGGGTTATGGGCTTCTCTATTAATTATTCCAAATCAAGGGGCTTGAACATTTCCAAAAGAGATCCCTCCATCATGGCTATAAAGGAGAGGTTTGCATTACAGTGGAAGGACTCCATCATTGATTACTTAGGGGTCAACCTTTAAAAGGACAGCAAGAATTGCCTACATGTTAACATAGACCCTTTATTCAAGTAGCTGACTGCAGACTTCCACAGATGAGAGGCACAAGATATCTCTTGGATAGGTAGCAAACATGCACTGAAAATTCATTTGTTCCACAGACTACTTTATACCTATAGTGATCTTCGGATCCAGGTCCCATCCCACTTTGCCATCCCTTTACAGCAGAAGTTGTTCTACTTTATTTTGAAGGGAAGCTCACCCCCATCAAATGCTACTGTTTTCTATAGTGATGGGAGGCCTGGGAGTCCCAGCTATCAGCAGATATCTTTTGGCAGCCAAAGTGGCTCACCTCTTCTATTGATTATACCATGCCTACATGCTTCAATGGGTGCAGGTAGAACACGCATTGTCCTCCATTCATGTGGTAAAGCTACCATTGTTGGGGAAGGGGGCATGTCAGGCAGCAGGGCACCTTCCCCTGGCAATATTATCTCTTCATTATTGGGATAAAGCCCAAAAACTGGCAACTCATTCTTGGACTGTGTGCTTACTCCTCGGTTGTGAATAATCCAGAGTTCACACCTTGGATGGGTTGAGGTGTGTTTCAAAACTGGCTAGCCGGGGGCTTATCAAAACTGGGGGATTGTTTTCAGCTAGGACACTCGCTAACTTTACAGGAAGCAAAAGAAAATGTGGGCTCCTTGATATGGAACTATAGATGCCTATCCAATTGCTGCAGTGGATATCACACCAGGTGATCCACACGGCAGACACCAGACAGGCCATACCTCTTGAATAGACCTTGCAGGGTCATGTACACAAAGTTATCATCTCTAGGTAATATTGCCTATTCAATATTATAAATACAAAGGAGAAATCACAAGACATGATGAGGTGGGAGGAAGAGCTCAGCTTGGAGATCTCTTCAGAAATGTGGATAAACATATGGTTGAGGGTGAGGAGATCCTCAAGATGCACCATTACAAATGAATACCTCTATACAAATTACGGCCCCTAGCACCAACACTGCTTCCTCCCCCAATTTCTTGCTGCTTTGTTGGAAGGGTTGCAGAGAGCTGAGATCCCTGGGAAACGCATCGTGGAAATGCAGAAAAGCACAATTCATTTGGAAAGCAATCCTGGCTTGGATTAAGGAAATAATGGGTTTGTTGAAACCAATGGACCCGGTGATTCTGGTCCTCCGTCTACTACCTTAATCACCCATGCAGGTAATGCAGCCAAACCTACTTTAGCTCAATGCTGGAAGAGCAAAGAGGGTTTCTGTTCATGCAATATTGTGGGTCAAACTGTCCAAACATGGGCGATGAAAGATTGACGGCTTGCCAAGGTCCCTTCGTTGGAGTTCTGTTCATCGTCGGAAACAAATACACATAAGCCTGTTCTGATAAAATGGCTGTCTTCCTTTTGACTCTTGAAGACTTGCAACATCTGTTTTATTACCCTCTTGTGCTTCAATTATTTACCCTCAGACTGAAATTGAAGTGGAGAAGGGCTTTCCCAAATATGAGATATGATACAGATTCGACCTATTCTTATTTTGGACCTATTGATACATGATTTCCATTTTCTCTGGTTAAATAAAGTTGTGGGGATAAAAGGAAGACTACTTTAATGGAGAATCACTGCATGGTACACTTTATGATGTAGTAGGCACATGTTTAATCATCTTGTTCTTTCGAGTTCCTCATGTACATTTTCTTTTTAGTAGGGCCAGATTGGTGGTGAACCCAATGTTAGTTTTAGCCTGAGGCTTGTGTCTTTTACTTAGGAGTCGCACAATGTAGGCTTTTGTTTTTGTTAATTCATTACACGGGGCTGAAGATAGCCAGAATCAGAGGGTTTATTGAAGAAGGCAGCAAAACATTCAGATGTGACCTGTTTCATAGGGCGAACTTCCATGAAGTCCAAATCAGTGCTGCCGGAGAGCTTCAAGAGGTAGATTAAGAGTAGGTAGTAGTCTAACCATGATGGAGGGGCAATTCACATAGAGGGGAGTTGAATGTGGGAAGAAGAGATGATAGCATCCATAGTGTGCCCGCCAGTGTGTGTATAGCACCGCTTTGCCATACTTTCAGGGAAAGTTATTTGCAGAGAGATAAAAAGTAATTAAAGGTCTTGCTGGTTGGGTGGTCCAACTAGAGCTTAAAGTCTTCTCAGATGAGGATAGACTCTGAGGAGGATTGAATAGAGGAGATGACATCCGACAACTGAAGAATAAAGGACGCTGCATGTCCAGGTGACCTGTATAAAGTGGTGGGGGTGTAGGTAGGAGTGTATAAGCACCACCCCACCAACTGATTTGTTGTGTCCATTGTTGGTAATGATTTTGTATGAATCGGGGCGGCAGGTATCAACTATGGTAGTAAAGCTGTCAGCGAACCAAGTGAGCGCTGGAGATTTGCTATGTGTCCAGTTGGCCTGAATTTGTCATTGGTCTTCGCTGCATACTGATATCAGAGGTGTTGAGCAGTAGTCTGGTATTAGCAGGCAGAACAATTATGTGACCAGTGAGACTGAATTTGTCGTAGTCGTTGCTATATTTTTATCTGTGCAGATAGCCAAGCCTGTGGCCAGTGACCACCGAAGTGGTGCGTTTATACTTACTAAGAAACTCGGATGGAGATTTATTGTATGTGCACCCCATCAGGTAGTATCATCCTCTATCGATTCTTGTGGCTGCGACAAATGGTTAGGGACAGGCTATGCTTCACAAATTGCCACTAGTAGAGCATTAGATATACTTTCAAGCTCTTGCAGGAGGAGAGCATGGCGAATCTTCGCAGATAGTGTGCACGCACTAAACCTTCACAAATGTTACCTTTAGCATGAGAGGCCAATCCTATATTTCATCCAAGCGTGATACCCATCCACCCCGCACGTCCTTCCAGTGTCATTAGGCAAGTCTGGCAAAGAAATGAGAACCAATTAAATTCAACTTTCGGAGAACTGTGAGAAACCAGGTAGATTTATTTTTAGCCGAGCAATTAATACTACCTAGATTCAACCCTGGCAGTCCAATCAAAAACAACCTAGAATCAACCTTGGCAGTCCAATCACAACCACTTAGATTCATCTTTGGCATTGTAATGAAAAACCACTGAGATGCAACTATGGCAGTGCATTGAAAAAACACTTAGTTTCAACTTCACCAGTGTAATGAAAAAACACTTATATTAAACGTTAGTAGTGCAAGGACAAACCTCCTAGATTCAAACTTGACATTGCAACAAAAAAAACACCTTGATTCAAACTTTGCCAGTGCAATGAAAAACCACTTAGATTCAACTTTGGCAGTACAATGAAAAACCACTTAGATTCAACGTTGGCAGGGCAATAGAAAACCACCTATCTTCAAACTTTGGCAGTGCAATGAAAAAACACTTAATTCAGCTTTGGCAGTGCAATGAAAAACCACTTAGATTCAAACTTTGACAGTGCAATGACAACCACTAAATAAGCAATGGCGACACCAACCATAATCCCGGTGGCCCCGCCTATGGGCATTCGCAAACCACTAAATAAGCAACCCACATCAGCCATCTAAAGGCTGAGGATGAGAGAGCATTGTGCTGGTAAGCGCTGCATTCGCTGTATGTCTCCCTTGCTTTGCTATTGTTTGTAATTTCACTTCCTTCAATGCATGCTTCTGGCTTCCACACACCTCTCCCCTTCTACCAATCTAGTCTCTCGCCTCCCCTGCCTGCCCACTTTGCCGCCCGTAGGCCAAGGGCCACCCACGTGGCTGGAATATCACAGAGGAAATCCCAGGGCAGCCTTGTCCGGGTAGCCGGCCATGTGCCCTGGCTAAGGGCAACTACCATCCCTGTCTACCCATGTTCACCCATGGATGCCTGATGTAGCACCCTAAAGAAACAAAGGTAAGGTGGTGGGTGCGGTGAGCACAGCCATTACTGTGGTCAACTAAAGCCGTACCTCTTCTTCATTACTACCTTCAAAACAAAACATTGTGTTTATCACCGTCTGCACTCCTTAGATAGCTTGATAGATCTATTTTGGAAGGCAGATGTTGTGTTGTACTTGAGATATTTTTGGGGCGGGCAGTGGGTTTTTGGGGACCGGAAATATGTTAGATCATAGATGTGTGCCTAGAGGACTCTCTCACATGGACACTCCGATCAAACTGTGGCACCAATGGTGTACATGTAATGTGGCCAAGTTCTTTTACCAATTTCAGTTTTCCACACCAGCATGGCAGCCAAGTACAGTCAATAGCAATTCTAAGTACTTCCCAAATGCGCAAGCACAAATGCACGTGACCTTTGTTGATATAGAGATTCTGGGAACGGGGGCGGGGCATCTTCAGTTTAACCATAAAATGCTCACTTGATACCAATATCCATTTTACACACCAGCACGGCAACCAAATATAGCCAACAACACTTCCCAAATGCGCGCACGCAAATGTGTGCAACCTTTGTCAATATAGAGATTCCAGGACAATAATTCAGTCCAGCTGGACACATATAGATTCTCTTGCACTTGCGCTCTCTCCTGACCTCACTCAGCACCCGCCCACATGCCTGATCTCTTGGAATGCTTACCGAAGCCCGGCCAGCCCACTTATTTCCTTGCCTTTTCTGAGAATACACCCATACTCTGGACTGTGGTTCCTGCGGGCGTTCTCACCAGTAGCACGTTGAGACCATGTTAATAGGAAAAGGCGCTTTCTAAATGATTACTACTACTAATACTAGTAGTAGTACTACTTCAGTGGATTACTACCACTTCAGTGCATCTGGTGACAGCTCTCGTGGAGGCAGACATCCAGCAAAGGATCTTCTTGGTTCTGGCTTGTTGGTGCCTTTTTCAGCCTCGGTTGAAGGACGGTTGTCGCAGATGGTGACTCCTCCTTTTCTCAGTCTTCGTCTTGGCTGAGGGGACTTTGGGGCGCTAGATCATGTCACTACAGGCCTAGAAGGATGCCCACAAAGTTCCAGGTGAAACCAGGCTTTGGTAGATGATGCACAGTGATGCAGCACAGGAAACACAGAAAAACAAAAAACACGGTATTATAATATCCTCTGCCACCAGCAAGTCTAGGACACATCACAGAAGTAATAGATATAATGCTGCAAGAAAAAGGAAAACAAAGCACCCCTGCAGCACCACGCCTAGGAGCGGTGTTCTGCATGAACTATCCCTTTTTCGTGGTCCCTATTTGCTCTGATGCACAACAGGATGTCAGGAAACAGACAATATCAAGCAGTTTGGTTCACTAGCCTCAATCTACAGAGTTCGAGAGATCTGTGTTTGAAGGGTATCCCATGGTTTCAACCAAGTAAATTACTTCACGTAAGTGATCCCTTCTTTATTAATTTCTGAGCACTTAAACCAGGGAAACAGAGAATGCATTTATTTATATGGATGTTTCCTTTTTCATTGCACTTTAAGGCTCTGATTCAATTCAAAGAATAGAACCTCCTGTGTGATAGAAAGCAGGCAAACAGTTTCCCCATTGGATACATCAGCACTATAACATCTCATGATCTCTTTTTATTATTATTATTAATATTATTATTATTAATGTTTCACTGAGGACCCAGAGGTAATAAAGCACTGATCCTGAAAATCAAGAGCAGGTTGCCCATTGGTCAAACAGAGACTTTGGGGCAGAATGGCACGCAAATCCCCATTTCACACGCAAATAATTCCATGATCATGGCCTAAGTCTCACATGGACATACATGCCTTATTTCCAAAGTATATGAGACGATTTGTCTATTTCTTTACACACAAGATGTATACATGTGTCCTGCTAGAAAGTAGTTAGCACAGTAGTACACAAGGACCACTGGGTGCAAATCTAAACCGTAGAGAATGCAGCAGTTTGCTTGTTTTGGTGAATGTTTTGTTGAATGTTTCTTCTTCCCTTCTTTTCAAATTTTCATCTATGGTTGTGAACACCACTTTAGTTTTAATACACGAAATTGATATGAAAATATGTGCTCACAGGTTCATAATAAAATGCCTTGTTCATATATAAAGTCTGAGTTGCATTTCTTACAGATGTAAGAATTGTTGCACATGTCCAACTTCAAATAAATGAGGACATTTGATACAATCTAAATATTAGCACTTACTGATGCATCAGTTTCTTAGTAGTCATTGAATAGCACTCAGTATGAGGTTCAGAGAAGCAATATAACAAACACATGTATTCTGCCATTGGCACATCCACGTTGTTGTTTATTGGTCAATACTTGCCCTAGCCAACGCCAGTAGGGGCATTCCCTTCAGTATCTAGACGAATAGATGAATGCATCCTTTGTTCCCATCTCTTTTCTTCCCTGCACTCTTGGTTTCACCCAGGTTGAAAGTGAAGTCATAATACATCCCCACCCAAACTGTATGTCTTTCCCTGCTGCACAATTCAATTTTTCCCCAAAACAACAACAGCAGCCAACATTAACATCTAACTATGAGCTGCCCACCTTCAGCCAACACCCACTCTCACCTGGCATGCACCTTGTTTTCTCCACTACACTCTTACCACCAGACCAGCCACCTCCACACTATTTATCTGGCTCAAGCACCACTAAACACCAGTCATTCAGTTTCCTGCAGGAGAGCATGGTTTCTCCGATCTGTTTCACACCACCGCTTAAGCAACAGCAACCTTGTTTCCCGCCTCCCACTACCCACTAAACAATTGACCCTTCCTGATAAGACACAGATCACAAATAAGCCATGCTAATGGCAAAACCTGTGTGTTGTAAGATTAAATAACTTACTTGTGGACCTCTGCACCGCCTTTGACTCAGTCTCACAAAACAAACTCTGCTCGGTGCTAGCTGCTTACAACATTCCACCAGCCCTCCTTGGAATAATCTGGGACAGTAAGGCACTGTGTTTGGAGTCACCAGAGGAGAGAGGCGTTTGGCAGTGTGTATTTGACTTTAGAGGAGTCTTTCCTCAGTTAAACCAGTGGAGGCGCAGCAAACTATCCAAAGACCCTGATTTACCGCGCAACGGCACAGAGATGATGCAGAGTCTTTGGAGTCTTCGGGAGGCTTTGCGAGGCTCAGCGGGGATAGAAGAGTGGGAATCGCTGAAACGCAATTAGAGGAGCTTTCACCGTTGTGACGATGAGGACACCGAGCAAGCAATGAAGCTCAATAAGTAAGCAGTGTTCTTTTTCTTTCTTCCTCTCCTACTGTTTTGTATTGGCACTCCCTGCTGCTTGTTAGCCCCTGTTGGGCGTTCGGACTGGTCACACGGATCGATAGGATCTTTACATTACGGCCCAGAATAAACCTACACAAGGGTCTTAGTGTAAGCAGGCTCGAATTACTCACTCCCATTATTGTCAATTGAAGATCTTGTGCTCTGGTGGGGAAGGGAGATTAATTCAGGTGCCTGGAGAGGGAAACACCCCTCAATTCAATGGCCGTTAATGTGGCAATAAGCCATGAGATGGTGGGCCAATACCGCCCCAGGTAATGCCCCCTGGGCCCAGGGGCATTACCTTAGATGGTATTGGGCCGCCGTCCAGGGGCTTATAGCCATTTATATACACCGGCCCATTAGACCGAGGTACTAATAGCATTTTTTTCTGTTCCAAAATGCTGCCGCGTTTCGGAACAGAAAAAAAAAGTCAAATAAAATGGCCGTCGGGAAAGGGAAAACGTAGTCTGTTTTCCCTTTCCATGGCGGCCATCGGGAGCGGACGCGCTGGGAACAGAAGTGTTCCCAGTGCGTTTGCTCCCGAGAAAAGGAGAAAAAAGAAGGTAAGTGGGGTTGGGAGGGTGGGGAGGAGACAGTTTGGAGGGGAGGGGGGAAAAGGAAAAAAATAACTTACCTGAGTCCCCGGCAGGGGACGAAGGCAGCCTCCAGCCTTGGGGAGGCTCCGAGCGGGGATTGACCTGTTTTGAGCCCGTTCATTGGCTAAGGCTGCCACGGCCCCACCGGGAACAAACGCAGGCACGTAGGTGTGTCCACGGGAGCACACCGTGGTATGGCTTGAAAACGAGCCAATCACGTTACGTGTATCCCGTGGACACACCCACGCCGAGTACTAATGTCTAATAGATACAAAGCGGCTTGTTGACAGATGACCTAAGGGCTCCAGAGTGGGAGGGTTCATTTGTAACCATGCCACAACGCCATGAAGGTAGCTTAGACCCTCAAATGCAGCAAAGTATCCCAGCGGGGCAGGACGTGGTCGCCCGTGTGCAAGTACACAATACAGCAAACATTCAAAGGCCCCGGGGTGATGCCATCAATAGGATCACAGTATTGGACTCCACTTAGATGGGGGAAGGACTTTACCCTCACAACAACAAACATTAAGGAAAAAATGAACCAATGCTTCTGCCAAATCAGCTGTTTCGGCCGTACAGTGAAGGACATGTGTTGCCTGTTTACTAAAGGATAGGAAATTCTAGTAACATTTTAGACAACAGCACCTTCTTTTTCTTTCTGTGCTCAGCTGCTGAGGGCTTTTCAATATAACCATGTGCACTGTGTGTATTGTCTCTAGCAACTCACTGCGTCTTATTCAACTGATAAAGAATTACAGAAGAAAGAGCCCTAGTTACAGAAGAAGGCACTCAATCTGTTGTATCTATGAGAATTGATGCCATTAACCTAAAAGGCATGCATATGTGATTTTCTTCAACATGCCTCCATAATAAACCTCAATAAGGCTCTGTTTTATTTTTTCAAGGCTGTGGTGTGGAAGGGTGAGCAAAACTATAGACTTTATTATGTACATTGTCATTTTACTTCCTTTGTCAGGATTACAGGCAAGGCACTAAACAGATATTGCTCCCTTCTTGGAAACAAATGATTTTTCAGGTAGTAAGTAAGTAATTAGCTTTGCCAATAAGGATACGTTATGCTTACTAAAATTCCCCCTGTGATCAGTCATTAATATTATTAGAGTTCCTTCCTATGCCACGGCTGTGCTGGCCACTAATTCGAAAAAATATTAGTGGAGCTTTGTGGGTTGAATCAGGGTGGGTATGCTCTTATGTTAAATTGTTTCTTGTTTTTGTTAGGCACATGTTCCTTTTTTTAGGGAGTGAAAATAGATGGTGTATGTCTCGTAGCTGTAAGGCTGGTTTTAGCGCAACTCACAGGACAACGTAATGTGGATAGTAAGCAGAGGCACAGGAATTGTCTATCATCATATTCTGAGGCCAGTTATTCTGATGCAATTATCATCCTTACACGCATCATTAGAGACATGTTCTCCTGGCCCTTAAATTAATTCATTAAAGTGGCACTTGAATCCTATTGGCACTTTTTTTTACACATTGCTTTTCATTAAGCAGTAGAACCTGATGAGGGGGTAATGCCCCCGGGGCGATAGTTAGAAGCCAAAGTGAAACAAGGGCTTTAACATAGCCCCGGGGTGGGATTACCTGAAATGGCACTGCAACCGTTTCTCGACTCAGGAAATAAAAAGCAAAGAAATGGCCATCAGGGAGAAGGGACTACACCTAGCCCCTTCTCCCTTTCTCTGGTGGCCATTAAAACAAATGGGGGGAAAAAGAAAAACAAACAAACAAACTGGCCACCATGGACAGGGAGAAGGGACTATATTTAGTCCCTTCTCTCTTTACATGGCATCCTGACGGGAGAATGAAAAGGAGCTGCGAGGGTCAGGTTAAGTCTTTCTTGGCCGGGTAACAACCCGGTGAGGACCAAATAAAATTGATTGTTACAATCTGATTGATCCTCGCCGGGTACTGATTGCCATTAACCCATCTGCAAATGTTGTATTCTGTCTGAATTATTTTTATAACCGCATCAGTTATGACAAGCAATATTTGTTTTTTGTAATAGACAAGTGTTTTTCCGGTGGCATTAAGCACACATTTTTCTCTGCACAGAAGTACGTTTGCAAGGTACTGTCGAAGATGTTGAAGTCTTAGCCTGGTTCTCTTTATAATCACATATAACATTTTGTTTTTAGCTTATGTGTTTGGAAAAAGTATTGTAAGATGCACCTTTTAAATAGATTTGTAAATAACAGCAGTGACTGGGAAGAGAACATTTGTTTCCAAACTCTTTTCTGAGATGGTGGTTCACTAAATATGCATGCTCACAAAGTGGCTTACCTCATTAGTCAGTTGCGCACGTGGAAAAGAATGTGCGCACGACAGCTAAGTGGATCCACACATAGAGAAAAATAATTAGAGGAAACATTGGTCACAAAAAATGGGTAAATGCATGATGATCCAATTAGAAAGGCATGATTTGATAAGGATGGGAAATTGGAGAGCCTGGTGGCTGCTCAGGGTTCTGAATGATCGCGGATATCACTGTGACATTACAGAATGAAGGAATGAGTAGTATGCAGCGCACAATGACTTCAGGACCTTGCACTAAAATATACAGGTTGCTAAGGAACAGGATGAGGGTGGCGAGCCTGGTCTTACTCAAAGATTAGGCTACGGTTTGAGTGATAGAGTAAACAGGTGATTCAAAGAAGGCACTAGAGCTGATGGTTGTGACAGATGTAACTAACTTAAGTAATGGGCACTGGGAGTCCGTGAAACTGCTCATAGAAATGGGTGGCATTGGATCAGTGATTGAGCCCCCGAGGGAGAGCATAACTATAAGAAGTGATGGATTACCAGTCAAGCTCAACTGTAACCATATAATAATAATCATTCTTTAATTTTTATTTATTTATAGAGCGCACCAAGCCCGTGGGCAGCTGGGCGCTGGTAACAGTGGTGGGAAGAGCAGAGCAAAACATTATTATCTCATAGCAAAGTCAAGTGTCAGTTGAAGAGGAAGGTTTTTAGATCCTTCCTGAAGGAGTTGTAGGATGGTTCATTGTGCAGGTGCACAGCTAACTCATTCCAAAGCGTGCCAGCCTGGACTGGGAAGCTGGAGCTACCTGCCCTTTTCCGGTTGAATCTTGGGGTGATGAGGCAATGATTGTAGGCCATTCTTAGAGGTCTTGTCGAGGAGGGTCTTTTGAGTTTGCTTACCAGGTAGGACGTATCATTGTTTGAGAGGCAACGGTGGGCGATGTAGAGGATCTTGAAATTGACCCTGTCTTTGACTGAGCCAGTGGGTGGTTTTTCTTGCCTCAAGGATGTATTCTCTCTTACCGATGCCAAGGGCTGCTCTTAGGCCATTGTTCTGAACCGTTTGGAGTTTGCTCCATTTTTTTGCAGATGTGCCTTTGAGCAAGGAGTTGCAATAGTATAATTTCGAGCAGATGAGGTCTTGTGCTACTTCTAGTCGGTTCATTGGGGTGAGGAATGGTTTGCTGGCTGTCATGAGATTGGAGGCATAACCTGATATGGTGGAAAAGTGATAGCATTGGCGAGACATATTTAGTGAGGAGTCCAAGTATACTCCAAGGGTTTTCACTGTGGTGGCCATTGGAAAGTTGTGACCATCAATTGGAAAGGTTTGGAAGGCAGGGTGCAGGTTGGCGAGTTCGAGCCGAGGTGCCAACTAGGAGTATCTCTGTCTTCTCGTCTTTAAGGCAGAGGCTCTGTAGGACCATCTGTGACTGAACTGTTTCATAGATGGTGTTCCCCTTGGACATAGCAGCCAGAGAGGGGGATGAGGATCTGTGTGTCAGCGCGTAGTTTGTATATGAAATTCCTAACAAATTCAAATGATCGAAGAGGGGTTTGGTGTATATGTTGTATCGGGTGGCGGAGACACAGGATCCTTGTGGCACCCGGTTGGTATGGGGTGTGCGCCGGCTTCGCCTGTGAAGACCCGATAGGTTCTGTTGGCAAGGAAGGATGCGATCCACTTAGTCACGGTTGGTGAGAAGTGGACTGAAGATGTGAGGTGGTGGCATAGAGTTTGATGGTCGACCAGGTCGAATGCTGGTGACAGGTTTAGGAGGACGGAGAGGTTGCCTTTGTCATTGGCTTTGTCTAGTTGGTTTTTGAGGTCTAGGAGAGCAGTTTCCGTTCCGTGTTTGGCCCAGAAACCTGATTGAAGAGTGTCTAGGATGTGGTGAGCTTCTAGGAATTCCTGAATTTGTAAATAAGAAACTCTATCAATGATTTTCCAGAGGAATGGCACAGTGGTGATGTGCCAGTAGTTAGTGGGAATGGCTGGGCCAAGGGAAGTCTTTTTTAGGAGCAGGGAGATCCATGATTCTTTGAGGATGGGTAGCAGAGAGCAGGACTCAAAGGAGTTGTTGATTATGGCAGTGATTAGGGGGAGTAGAGGTTCTGAGCAGTCTTTTACGAGGGTGGCTGGGTAAGAGTCCCCTTTGCAGTGGGAGGGTTTCAGGCCCTTTATAATGTTACTAGGAATGCAGACACATGTGGGTTTGGTCTTGAAGGGTGGAAATTGAACGACATCTGTAAGAGGCAGGCTGCAGTATGGGCGAGAAGTTATTGATGTGCCTACGCCGATGGTGGTGTCTTTGGCGATCTTGGTTTGCGGAGAGACAATTCTGTTGTTGAGAGTGTCTTGGACCGTGTTGCACCATTGTTGTCTTTGATAATGGTGGTGGGCGGGAGTGTAGGGGCTTCCAATTCTCTGAGGATAGCAAATAGTTCTCGGGAGCTGGAGGAGGCCTTGGTAATTCTATCATTTTAGGCATTGGTTTTGGCGGTGTTTATGGACTCTCTGTAGTGCTGTGAGGTGGAGCTGAAGTGGGCTTTGTTGGTTTGAGAAGGGTCCTTGCCAGCAAGAGACGCAGCTTCAGTGTCAGAGGGGTCATTGTGTCCCAGGTTGAGGTCACCTAAAATATGAAGTTGGGCGGAGGGCTTAAGGTCTGGTAGGATGAACTGGCAGAGGTCCTCTTTGAAAGTATCAAGAGGGTCAGTGAGTCGGTAGATGAAGTGGAGTGAGGTGGTTGCATTAGGCGAGCATTTTAGTTTGGCAGATATGGATTCACAATTGGCTAGGGTGGTTGTATTGCGTACGTAGAGGGGAGGGAGTCCTTGTAGATTAGGGCTAGCCCCGCTCTTTTTTTTATGAGGTCTGTCAGTACTCTTGTTCAGAGGAGAATTGCCTAGCATTTCAGTGCTGGACTGCCCCAGGGCAGGACAAAGACTGATATGTTTGGGATATTTCTCCTGTGTGAAAGATAGTGATCTCAAGACTCTGGGTAAGGATCTCTTAACCACGACTCATGTCTGGCAGAGGGACTCCCAGGAACCCCCACCCCTTGTTAATATGCAGTAGAGTAAGGCATATCCCTTGGGAACGGCTATAATAATAATAATAATAATAATAATAATAATAATAATAATAATACTTGTATATTTATATAGCATTTTGATCCAAATAGATTAACCAGAAGACCTCAAGATCAGTACTGGGACAAAGAAGAAGTGCATACGCGTAAAGAGCACTAGGGAGAACTTGAATGGACTGTCTAGTGTTTCCCAAAACCTGATTGGGCATAACCCATTCAAAACTGAAGAGGGAAACCAGTAAGGGATGAGAAGCCCACCCTGGAGGAACATCGAGACGAGAAGCAGCCTGAGGCGGAGAACCAAGAAGGTCATTGCGGGGGACGCTGCCCTGCAGACAGAGCCATCCCTATCCGGTCCACGGTGGAGAGACCAACCAAAGCTGTGGAGAAGCAGGCATCCAGGCACGAGAAGCAGCTGGAACGTCTGGTCGACAGGACATGTGCAGCTTGCGAGGAACCAAATGCTGTGGAGGTGCCAAAGCACACAGGAAAGCAGCAGGATCCACGAGAGGTCCGAAAGGACACATTATGCAGACAGGTCCAGAAAATATTAATATTATTTTGAGAAAAACAAATGCATGTAAGGGGTAACAGCATATGGATGTTACGGCCTCACCACTAAATATAGCGGCACAATGTACGGAGGGGGGTGTGAAGCGTGTCACCCAAGAAGTACAATCTTCGAATATACAAAGAGATATAGGGACCTGCAGTAAATTAAATAATATTAGTCAGCTTACAATAGTACTAGTAAATACCAGGTCTCTTATTAAACATGCACTGGATGTACTAACCACGATGTTGATATCTGTGCTATTACCGAAACATGGTGTTATGATGCAGCAGGACCGACTCTTGCCAGGTGGTCCCGCTTGGCTACAGCATCCAGCACCAGGACAGACTGGAGGAGAAAGGAGGGGGTTGCCTTCATTTTCAAAGCAAACCTGGATGTATGGGAAATGAAAACAATGGGTGGGCTGGGGTGCAAAATGACAATATTAAAAATCAGGATGGGTGCAGAAACTACTTACAATCTGGTACAAGTTTATAGACACCCATCTACTATGCCTGAGTTTGCTAATCAACTGTGTAACATCCTGCTACCGATTCCCAAACCCAATACCTTAGCGTTTGTTCTAGGAGACTTTAATTACTGGTTGGGTAGATTTCTTGAAGAATCACTAGCAAATCTGGGCTTCGAGCAACTTATCGAATCCCCTACGCACATTAAGGGACATATATTAGACTGGGTGGCCATGCATAAGACTAGGGAGGTGGGAGGTGAATATAGTGACCATAATATCCAGGAATGTGAAGAAATTGACACAAGAGGCTCTGGAACTGTGGCTCTTGCTGTTGGTGGAGCAGGGCAAGAATCTTACACAGGCAGAAGATATTATGGAAGCATATCAACATACCATTGAAGAGGCCACCAATATCTTAGCCCCTTTGAAGATGAAGCGGGTTGTGGAAAGAATGGGCAATTCCTGGTTTCCACTAGATCTCCAAAAACTCAAATTGTTAAAGTGCTTTTATACCTGGAGATCCTCCCCCCAGGATATCCTAGACAGGTAGGCTTATAAAAGGGCCACCAAACATATAAAACAGCTGTTATTGCGGCAAAAAAATATCCTTTGACGCGAGGATTGACAAAGCTCAATCAGAATCAAAAGAATTAGTTAAGATCCTCAGAGAATTAGAACATCCATGTTCCAAGAAAGCAGTCATCATGGTGAAAGATGTGGCCTGCTGCACTTCCATACAGGAAGCCATATTAGGTAAACTGAAGGGTATCAAACACAACATAGAGATCAGCCAGATGGCCAGAAAAGCAGATATCTCGATTTCAGATGTTGATGTTTGTGCATTCAATAGACTACCTATTCAATTGAATTCCAAACCTGTGTCAGAAGCTGAACTCACCGTAATCATTGAAAATCTGAAACCAACTAACCGCAAAGGGGATGCCTGTCCTCCTATGGTTATTAAGGCGTGTTCCACCACACTAATAGGTATTCTCTGCAAATTTGCTAATGCTTCATTTAGGGAGAATTATGTTCTGTTAAATTTGAAAAAAACATGGATTACCCCACTGCTAAAAAAGCCATGTTTATGTCCAGGGACACCAACTAACTACCGGCCAATCACACTCTGTGGGCCTCATTACGACCTCGGCGGTAGCCATGCCGCTTTTGGCGGCATAGCTGCCACCGAAATCGCGTCCGGGTCCTCAGAATGAGGAATTACCGGGCCATTCCGAGTTCGGAAGGCCTGGTAATTCCTCCCCCCAAGGACCCGGACCCGATCCTTCCCCATTCCCATCCAGCCCCCATAGGGCTGAATGGGAATGGGAGAGGGAGCAAACAATGGGCCATTACGAGTTGGCCCGTTGTTTGCTCCCTCTTCCCCTCGTGGGACCCGGTAAGCTCGCCTGGTTTGACCAGGTGTTGCTTCCTGGGTCCCGCGAGGGGACCTCGTAATGAGGCGGTTCGGGGTAAACGGCGCCGGCACCTTTTACGGCACCATTTACCCCGTATCGCCAGGGTCGTAATGAGGCCCTATATGTGCTAAAAATCTTAGACCGGGTTGCCTATGAGCAGATCTTGACACATCTGATGGACCATGGGATCCTTAATAAATGGCAATCTGGGTTCAGGCAGGGACATGGTACAGAAACGGAAATGGACAGTGGGCAAACTGCTATACTCATGCTCCTTGATCTATCCACGGCTTTTGATCTGGTGGACCACAGGCTGTTGGTCACCAGGGTAAAGGATGTGGCGGGGTTCTTGGACAATGCTGCCTTTTGGTTTACCTCTTTTTTGAACAACCGCTGGTGTAGAGTATGCAGTAAGGAGGCAGAGGCTGAACCGTCGCTCCAGCATTATGGGGTGCCACCAGGGGCTTGTTTGTCCCCCTCCCTTTATACTATTTTCACAGTTCCTTTCTTTGACCTCCTGGAAGAAAATAAAATTGTCTTCATGAACTATGCGGATGACACACAGTGTGTCATCCCACTGTCTGTCCAACACTGAGAGGATAAAGAGTCCGCTAACAGAATATACAATCTTATTCAAACATGGATGGTGAGTAACTGCCTACTTCCTGGCTCTAAACAAAGAGAAGACTGAACTGATGGTAATAGGCACAGAGGCCAAACTACGGAACAGGGGCAAGGAATATACTGCGGCATTAAAATTAAAGATAAAGTGAAATTGTTGGGAGTCTATTTGGATACGAATATGAATATGCGGGGGCAGCTTAGTCTCGTCTACTGCCGATCAACACAGATTCGTCCCTATGTTTCCCAAACTAGTTGCAAGACATTAGCCAGAGCTATCATAGGGTCATAAATCGACTATTGCAGTAGCCTGCTTGTGGGTATTGCTACGTCGTACAGCGCCAGATTGCAAATTGTACAAAATAGTGCTGTTAGAGTGATTATGGGCCTCAGGAGGAGGGACCATGAGTCAGAATCCAAACACAGTCTACACTGGCTTCCTAATGAGGCCAGAATTAAATTTCACCTCCTCCTGATCATGCACAAATTCCTGACCAGGGTAAGTCCTGTTTACCTGAGTGAAGCACTAGTTAATAATGACAGCACTAGGACCCTTAGATCTAACAACTTGAAAAAACTTAAGATACCTGCATGTAAACGTGTGTAGGTGAAGAAATGTGCGTTCCTTCTTGCTGCTTCGAGAGCCTGGAACGACATCCCGCCTTATCTAAGGGCAATTTGCTCCACTTCAATATTTAGGAAAAAGCTAAAGACCTGTCTGTTTAAGTGATGTTGATGGGATTGTTTTCTCCTTGATCGGCTCTGTTATTTTGGTTTTTTTTTGGAAGACCCATCGTCTGTGTTATATGTTACTTGCTGCCCACACCCATAAGCCTTCGGGTCATTAGGTGTGCTATATAAATACATTAAAGTAAAGTAAAGAGAAGAGCCTGCAACCGACCGAAGAACACCGGCGAGCCCCTTTCAGGTAACTGGGTTGCTGGGATGGTTGGTGGCCCTTCAGAAGGACTGACAAGTGTCCAAAAACGGGTCATAGTCCCGCGCCCTTTTATGAAGAGTAATCTAAGTCACCTTCATAGTCACAGTACCAGGCAAGATAGTGAACCAGGTCGGCAGGACCAAAACGGACAAATCCCACAGATCTGGTGCCTGTACCCTTTTATGAAGGGCAACCCAAGCCATCTTCATGGTCACAGTACCTGGCAGGATACTGAACCAGGGCTACCGCAAAAAGACAAGAGAAACACACAGGTCTGTGACCCGCAACCATAAGATTTGGGGCCTCATTCCGAGAAGTGCGCAAAGGGATACTGGGCACTGGTAAGGACACTGGTGCCGGTAATCCCTTTGCGTCATATTCCGAATTCCCTTAGCGTGTCCCTTCCTTAACGCCTGGTTTTACCAATCGTTACGGATGGAACCCGTTAAAGGAAATCAGGGCCAATTACGGTACCGAAATTTGCGGTACCGTTATTGGCACCTTCCCCCTTCCCATTGAGCCCTATGGGGGCTCTAATGGGAATGGGGAATGGCTTTTACAATGGGGACTTACCGGTCCCACCAAGGTTGGACTGGACTGGTAAGTCCCCATTGAACAGGACCGGACACGGTCCCGTTATTGGTGGTAGTCATGGCGCTAATAGCGCCATGACTACCACCAACCTTGGAATGAGGGTCTTGGAGTTCATGTGAACTGTGAACATTTGAAGTGCAAACCAAGCCAGGGGAAGCGGGGCATTTCCCCTGGCAATACTGAACTGCAAATTGTGAAAGGGAAAGTGGCAAAGAAGTGAGGGAAAGGGAGGCATTCTCACTGGCAGTGTGAACTGCATCCTAAAGTCTGAGCAGGGCTTGGGGAAAGGGAGTCCTTCCGCCCGCCATTGCGAACCGTGAAGCCAGGGGACATCAGAAGAAGGAAGCAATACCTGCTGGTATTGTGCCCCGTGAAGCCAAGAAAGATCAGGGGAAGGAAGCCCTACCCCCTGGTGGTGTATATCATGAAATAAACAGAATAAGGCACGGGAAGGGATTCATTCCCCTGCACTGTGAGAGCACTGAGAATGAAATACCTGGAGCAGGGAGGCATTCTCCAGGACCCCAAATAGTGAAGATTGTGTATCGTGAAGTCAAAGAGAAGAAGGCCCAGGGAAGGGAGTCATTCCCCTGGTACTGTGTGGGCATTGAGAACAAAAATCCAGAGAAGGGAGGCATTCCCCAGGAACCCAATAGTGAAGCAAACTATAGACAATAAGGAATGATGTTTGAGTTGTAACTTTGCTTTTTGAAATGGAATTGAGAACTTGTTTGGAGTCATTCTTCTGGACCAGGAAGATCCATGACCTGTTTAATATTAGTTATACGTGTGAAGGACAGAAGGAGGTCTTTGGTACAACGGTGGACTCTTTTTATTTACTTTGACATTCTGATTGATTCCTTAGTTTCTTATGAGAGGCAGGGAAACCCCTCTTAGAGTTAGGGAGAGATAGTTTTCCTCTTTATTTTTTCCCTAAATAAAGGTTTATGCCAACAAGCATGCCACCTGTGTCTCAGTCTTCTCCTTCTGCACCCTTACATAACATTTTAATAAAGGACTCTAATATAAAATCTCAAGGGTGACATCTTCTTGCATCCAGAAGGATCTATTCCAGAAAGAAATACTAAATGAAATAACCAACAGCTATTTCTGGTACTGCATTCAATTAGCTCTGACCCTCAGCAGGGTGAAGTTGTGAGCTTTGAGATGCTCAGAATGATTTCAACTGCTTTAATTGCTATGATATGGCTGAAACATACATGCATATGTTTACTACAAGAAGCACAAATGGTGGATTTCTGTTTTTATGTTTGTCCCTCCAACCATAATGCCCTCAACACATCATTACAGAATTCACCCAGAAGCATTGAAGATCAACCTGGTCATTGTTCTCAAAGCATGGAAAGTGGATACTGTGTCCCCCAGACACCACTGGGTTCTTACAAAACACCAGTAGACATCTTGACCAAGACATTGAATTCAGCCATACCCATGGCACCTTAAAGACAGCCAATGTGTCTTCTACGCATGGCCTTTAACCATGCCCAGTGGTCACTGCAAGCCATGACATTTGACCATGCCCCAAGCCCCTCCAAGACAGCCAATTTTCCAAAGGGGCAAGCCCTAAGCAATTGCTCAGGGGTATGACCTTCGGCAATACACCTTGCAGCTTCAAGCCTCTGAAGCAATGCTGAGTGTATGCTTTGTCCAAGACATGGCCTTTGGTCATGCTCTGGGCAACCCCAAGACACCCATTTTCCACAAAGCTGCTGGCCTGCATCCAAACACCATGGACCTTATAGAATGTTATTCAGACCTGGCCTCGTGTCCTCAGACTCAGCTGAGACACGACCTGGTTCTGCAGATGTACCACTGAGCCAACCAGCTCAGACCAGGCCTGTGGGCCCACACAGACCTAACTCAGAGCCCACAGGTCCCAAGCCAGGTCTGCATGTCCCCCACACACTCAGCTGCTAAGACCTAGCTATGGGCCCAAAGGCCCTGAGCCAGTTCAGCAGTGCCCACACAGACCCACAGGCAGATCTACAGACTTAAAACATACTCAGCTCCTGGTCTGCAGACCTGAAAGAGGGTCTACAGACAAGATGTAGGTACATTTCTGGACCGTGGGCCCTGCTACACATATACATTCCTACACTGCCCCATTAAGGGAGCCAAGCTGGGTACGTAGGCCCTGCACAGTCTTAGAGCCTGGTCCCAAGGCCCGGCTCAGACCTGGATCCGGGTTGCAGACTAGAACCTGGTTCCGCAGACCTGTATCAGTCCAGTTCTGTGACAGCAGTTCCTGAACAGACTCACATAATTTCACACTATGCTAAATGTTATTTTCCTCATGTTAATGCGCCTACCACAAAATGCTGCAATAGGTCAGGGAGTTTCGAATGGTTTCATGAATAAAGGTCAGATGGACCTGTGGTTGCGCCCAGTTTCTGATGCTGACTCGGGACAGGCTGAGGAATTACCCCTACACACTGCACGTGAACCTTTCAGTATCTAAGGTACAAATGAGCATGAAGATGCAGACATTTTACCCGTACAATGTGACGTATTTATTAATAAGGCGACCAGAGAAACACTGGGGTGAAAATGAAAGCTAGTAAGGGCACATCTCTCTTGCATGGCCATTAAAAATAATCCCCAAATAAGCTTTACATACTCCTAAAATGTAATTAAAGAATAATTCACACTTAACCTTTATGCTTTATTGAGCAACAGTGCACGATTTGACATAATTCCAATATATTGATTTTGCCTTGAGGAAGTTCGCAATAGAGCGAAACATGTGTTGGCATATAACAAATAAGCTAAAAAAAAGTCTGTTTTGAAATAACTGAAAGAATGTACTTGTACATTGGTCGAAGTGAGCGGGAGCGGTCGGGAGCGGTGCTCCTATACTTTTTTAATTTACCTTGTACAGCTCCTATTTTAAAAAGAAACCGTTCCAGAATGGTTTTGTTTTAAAATAAAAGTGTAGGAAGAAGTTGAAACCTTCACTTTCAGTGCACTGCACTGAACGTTCCCTTAAACAGCAGGTGCAAGTGTTTGGGGGGAGGGGGTGTATTGTGTGTGGGAGGGGGCGTGGCAATGGGGTTTGTGGGGAGCAGGGGCAGGCCAGCAGGGAACATAGCTCCACTACTTCTTTTCGTACACTTCAACCACTGTACTTGTATCTATTAATGGAAATGAAAATGAAACACCTTCAAATGATGAACTGAACTATTCGGAAATTGAGCCTGTTCTCAAAATGTGGGCATTGTTTTTTGGCTTATGGCCATTTGAAAGCGTTGACCATGGGTGGTGATATTGAAAGACAACAAGCATATCAATAGGGGGAAGCATGCCATACGTCAGCGGGCTAAGCTTTCTGGGTAATGAAAGTCCGGTGGGAATGAGTTGAGGATAAGTGAGAGGTGCTCAAGTGGGTGGGTGCACTTTCTAGAATACGCGCAGTTAGCCGCAAGAGTGAGCAAGTACTGGCCTCATTGTGTCAATATCAATGTAATCACACTGCTCAGGGAGGGAAATGTGCATCAAAGATATATAGCACACGCTCCCCAGAAATGACTAGCACTCTGCCCAGAAACACGAAAAAAGGAGTGTAATATTGGGGTCCCACTGGAAAGACTCAGCATGCCATCGACCCTGTGAAAATACCAAGGCCTCATGTAAAGTTTGGCATTTTTTTCTTTGGCACTTTAGCCGTTCTCACATTCCTTTACCGCATGCGGTAGAAGGAAGGGTCCACATGATTTAGGGTCATGCAAACCCTTCAGTTATTCCCTATTTTGGAGTCCCATTGGTGTCCATGGGGATTGCATATTACTGCATGCAGTAATTACCACACATATTTTTTACCACACGTTGGAATATTTAGTGTGGAGGAAATGTTCTCCACACAAAACCAGGTGGTGTTTTAAGAGTTTCAGTTTGAAACTGTAAATTTGGCGGGACAGTAATCCTGTTACCATCACTTTTTTACCACACCACCAAACTCTGAGGTGCTAAGTGTCTTGCAACATTCAATTGACATTGAATGTCTTCACCGCGCTTAGGTCAGTCCTCCGCTAAGACATAAGATCAGAGGCAAAAATGGGCAGGTAGGGAGCCATGCTCTGCCATTTCCCATCAAACCTATGGGGTGGCAGTGCCCGGCACTGGCCTCCTTCTGAAGCAAAGATGTGCAGCGCTTGGCGCACCTTGCTGGTTGGCATTTGCAAAGCTCCCATAAGGTATGCCCTTTAGGGTCTGGACCCTAATAGGGGGATAAGCGGGTGACCTCATTTATTGGATTAGAACTGATGCCAAGTTATTGCAGTGCGGTTGAGGGACACACCTGGTTTTTGTTCAGGGGAATGATAGGGGAAATACGAGGAAACGTCAGCGGCCGAAAGAGGTCTGCAGGCGGCGTAGCCAGGATTGTCTAACAAGTGGGGCCTGGCGCTAAGGTAGTTGGGCCCACCGCAGTGGCATTAATATCTGTAAATGCCCACACAGCGCTCCAGAGTGGGTATTTCCGGATTTTGGGTGAGCCTTGCCCGCTCAGGAGCTGCCCTGTCTACGCCTCGTCTGCGGATCAAGAGGCTAGAGCACCGATGACCCTGCTTGGGTACTTTTGGTGTTCCACAGACTCAGTATCCGACGAGCTGCATTGTGGCTACTATCACCGCCATGTTGTATTTTTATGAGTATTTGGAAGTACGGACATGTTAAGGGTATTGATTGAGAGTGAGGCACTTTATTGTCTGGGGACCATCCCCAGTCCTGTTTCCAGATTGTTCGTTTATCTAATTCCTCTTTATTACACCTATAATAGAGGGGAATTAGATCATGGTGCCAAGTTTCCTTGTTTTTATATGTGTAAGGAATAAAATGCCTATTTTTGTCACCGCTTGTGCCCGGTGATACTTTTTCTTTGTCTATTTATTTTTTACAAATCGGCTTGCCGTGCCCATCAGGGACCAGATTATCAAATCTTTGCACTGGTGCAAAAAAGTGCAGAAAATGAATTCAGCACTGCTATTTCTGCTGAGCTAACTGGGAGGGGAGCAAACCGATTCAGCCCCAATTTGTATTATCTAAAAATCTTTTCACGAGGGCAACACGGAAACAGCCTCTTTTGTTTACTATGTTTGATGAGTAGCATGAAAATAAAATGTAGCAAACCGATTACTTTTTATGTTATGCTGAAAAACATAGTACAAATAACAGTAGGATTTATTTTTGCCCCAGTGCAAATATTTTTTGATAATACGGATTGTGACAAAACCTGTTTGTTCCATTCTATATTATCAAAGTGGTTTGGGTGTGTTTCACCAATTTCCTTTTGATCAGGGCAAACTGACCGTATTTCATCTGCTCAGGGCCCAATTTAAACGCACATGCAGTTTAAAAAACGTTTTGCCCCTCGCCTCAACTTTTAAGGAAGCAGGGGACATCCTCGACCCCACAAGATTGCAAAATATCAAACATAGGGAGTGGGGGAAACCCTCTAACCCCTGCTCTCCAGCATTGGTATTTTGCAATATATGCGACCAGATTGCCCCGAAGGCCAAATCACCCATGCAAAAGTCAATCAAATTGGCCATTAGGTCAATTGTTTTAGGTCAAATAGGCTAATACCGATATCACAGGGTCAGAAGCAATATATGCCAGGTGGAATTTCACCTTATGCCTGATGTAGTCATATTATGCTAAACCCAGCGCCACCAGATGCTCAGTGTCACGACATGCCAACTGTAGCCTCCTGCGTGTGCATGCTGCTAACTATGCTTCCTATAGCCTCATTAACCAAGTTAAGTTGTGATGTTTGTGGTGCAGCCTTGCATGTCCTGTTTCTGGGATCTCATTGCAAGCCCAGCCTCTAGTGCACCAGTAATATGGTCCAACCCCAGTTAATGATGAGAGCAACCACTTTTAATATGAATCCTCACAACCCCAGTTGCTATCATTACATACCAATCTCAGTGTCAAATGCTCCAGAAATGTCATCCAATACTAGTTAATGCTTCATATGCATGCTATAGTCGCCATATGTAATGTGCAGTGTCACATGCCTTGGTGCTCCTTTCATGTGCCCAATGCATCATCAAATGCCCCAGAAATACCAGTGAATGCATTGTGTGCATGGTACAAGTGCCATATGTGATGCGCAACATTAAATATGCAGTTGCTACGACCATACTGCCACAAATAACACATGTATTGCAGTTAATGCCTTCAAGTATGGTAGAGTCATCATATGTAATGTACATCTTCATGCCCAGGCTAGTACAACCGGAAATATCCTACTAAGGCCATTCATATGATGTCACATTACTGCGATATGGTTGCCAGATCAAATATGCAGCCCATACATGTACCCCGTCAAACGTCCCGCGCTTTCCTTCCAACTTCAATCTGAGCTCTGACTCAACTTGCTGCTCCGTCTCTTGGCCTTCACTGCTTTCCTTCAATTCAGCTTCCATAAAAGGTGATCGTGCATTCCTCACACTATTCCACCCTGGCTGAACATTCGGTGCATTTCTTCAATGGCTGCCCCTGATAACAACATCAGCTGGGCGTGATGTGTGTTACGGCAGGAGTTCTCATCCCTGAACAGGCAGGCGTTGGTGCCAAAGAGCAAGGAGGGATCCTCATGTGTCATTTAACTAATTTGTGGGCTGGCACATCAGGATCTGAAAGTGAGTGCTCCCCTATGTCTCCACCAAATATCTCCAAACTCCCACTGATGCAGGCCGTGCAAATTCTTAAACATCCCACTAGATCTGCAGGGCGAGTGCCTTAGTTTACATACTCGACCTAAGAGGACTGCACTCTTGCCATGGTGACTGAAGACAAAGTATTTACCAGTGCTTTCTGTAAAGTGGTGCATGTCACCACACGCACACTTCATAATTGGTGCAGTTCTGCCGCCCAATGGCCAGCTATGCAAAGTGAAACGTTTAACTGCTATTTACTTCCAACAAAGTGTATTTGCAGAAAATGTCAAATAAAAGTTTCAAACATCCCCATGCTCGCCAGCAAGGTCAAGTACCATAAACATTGTACTCACCTTCATGAAATCTCCTCGCCAATGAAAGTGTGACAGTTACTGACTGAATGGGCATCAACATTTTTCTTTTTTTAAACCGGGCTACTGTCAGTCCTCGAATGTTTTGCACTCAGAGACCCGTTGTTTGCCTTTTGGTGAATTGCATTCTGGTATTTGTACTCTCCCAATCAGAAATACAACAACAGCTAAAGTGGTTTTCCCATCAATAGATTAACTGGGGCCAACGCTGCTTAGCTTCAAAGCGAGGAAGGGGTTATTCACCTAAAGCCACCTTGGCTAATAAATGAGTCCAACTTTCAAGACCACTTAAAGCAACATGGCATAAGGGGGCCTTCCTCAATTTGAAACTAAACCGGGTAGGTCTCGGTAATGGCATGGTTGGGAGACAGTCCACAGTCCTGAATGCTGTGTGTTTTGTTAGTTTTAAATATCTCGTAACACATGGCATTTGTATTATTTTTTTGAAACTCTGCTACTGTCACTCCTTGAAGGTTTTCCACTCAGAGAAAGTTTGTGTTGCCTTTTGCTGAATTGCATTCAAATGTACACTTTTTGCCTAACATAGTTTGATCAGAATTTGCATATTTGAGTGACACTATGGTATGTTTACTTTTCAAGTTATCTTTATAAAGCAGAGTATTGTTGAAAGCCAGACATGTGGGCGAGGAGGGGAAATGATGAGAGGGCAAGTAAGTAATGAGTATTTGCCCAGGATGTGGCAAGAGAGTTTGCAATCCTGCACACTGGTGCAGTTATGTTCCCCTGATTGTGGCTGCTTTTCAGGGCACAAGTAAAGGACACATGGGGTTGGACAGTGTAACTTTTTTCACAGTGCGTATCAAACCCCTTGTTTTTTTTTGGAGGTTGGCATGCTTGCTGAAGTATAGGTTTTTACTTAGGTTGTCATGTTCCCAGTGCAGATGCTTACCCACAAGACCACAAGCAGTTGTTTTGTATTGGGATTTTGTTTTCCAGGGAGTATTTCACGACAGATTGCTGAGTTTAAAAGGTGAGCACCTTTTATACTTTGCCAGCATTATTATTTCCTCGGTCGGTTTATTTTTCTGGTCTTCATTACTTTTTTTTAAAAGTCGAATGCTATTTTGTATTGCACACTTTTGTCTAAGGAGTAGGTCTATTGAACTACATTTGTATATTTCACTTTATGATATATGTTCACTTACCTAAGCATATGTTATTCCTGCAGCTGGTAATTTCTTTCCCTTTTCCGTGCTGCTTAAATGGGGTTAGTTGGGGTTCTGCGATGTATCACAACAGTCACCAAGAGACAGCCATAAAACAAGGGGCTTGTAGCACGCTCCTTAAACAAAGTCGCATTGACTACTGCAATGCTCTCTAGCTGGCCCAGACAAAAGGTTTAGTGCAGAGGCTGCAGCATTTGCAGACTGTGGCAGCAAGGTTACCAATGGGAGCTCATATCAGCCCAGTTCTCTGTTCTCTCCACTGGCTGCCAGTGGGCAAAAGGATTGAGTACAAGTGGCTGAGTATCTACAGGATACCTTTCTGCCATACACTCCAGGTCTTCTGCTGCGATCTAGTACGCCCAATTTTGTGTTCATCCCCAAACATCGGCGGACACGTGTGGAGGTCAAGCTTTCTCTGTGGTGGCAGTAACACTTTGGAATGATCTCCCAGCAGCTCATTGGAGCATGGAGCGCCACCTGCAATTCCGCCGTCTCCTTAAAACATTCCTTTTTTAAGCCGGTCTGATGGTGCTGCCCTAGTATCCTAGCACCAAGATACCTTCAGGCGAACGTGCGTTCTATAAGAATTGCTAACATAACATAACAATGCCAGAGGTTAAGATTTATTCTAAACCTTCCAGCCATCACCCGTTTTGCTAAAGTCACCCCGAGTGGGACGGGTATGCCCAGACGTGGGTCCCGTGCCTGCTGAACCTAGAGATCCAGCCTACTCCTCACTGATGAGGCCCAATGAGGCCGAAACATGTTTGGGGATGCTTGTGGTTTCGTGCAGAAGGGATGTGAGAAAGCGGTTTGGGCTGAAACGCCCCTTTTGGGGTGGGACTAAGCCTGATTTGCATGTGGTCTTTTCCCTTTTGTAATGGCTTGGCAGGTGAAGAACAATGGTCTGGAGGGTTGCTCAGAGCAATGCCAAAGGTTAAGATTTATCTAATACTCAGGTTGATCGATTCTGTGGGGATATTTTCACAAAATGTTTAATTCTTTATTTTTAGTTCGCCCTCTAGAGAGGTACTTGAAATTACTTTAACACAACTGCTTCATAGATGAAAAAAATGATTTTATTTGATTTCTCTATCCACAGGGTATAAAAAAGGAGGTACAGCTAGATATATTTCTATTGTGTACTGATATTCCTTTGTTTATTTTAAAAAAAGGATAGTATTTTAGATCTCCAGTCATAGATTGACTAAAGACCAACAGGACCTCCTGGAAAAGGGACTATCCTTTGTTCCTACCACCACAAATGACCCTTTCCAAACCCGTATCGAGGTAGCACAATTAGTCCGTAAAATCAGACTGAAACAATATTTTGAGAATATCACCCACACAGAACTAGAAAAAAGTGCGACCAACCTGAGGGGGAAATCCACCTTCTATCCACCTCCACACGGAATCACTCCGGAATCTATAACATTTGAAAAAGCGCTGCTCAGGAAGATCGAAGAAATGGAGAAAGAACAGCCTGAAACATTCAACAACATCTCGAAGAGAGAAAGATTGGCATTACGAGCTCTGACAGATAATGAACAAATAATAATAAAACCAGCGGACAAGGGTGGAGCCACAGTGCTCCTAGATATACAGGACTATAAACAAATGGTACAAACTTTACTAGAGGAATGAACAAGCTACAGACAATTGGGAAAAGACCCAATGGAAGATGTTAAACAATTGATAGCAACGATCTTGGAAGAAGCCCGAGCAGAGGGTCACATCAGCACAAAAGAGTATGACTATCTAAACCAAACAACACTGAGGAGACCAGCGTTTTGTGCCTTACCTAAATTTCACAAGGGAATCACTCCAATCCCCGGAAGACCTATAGTGTCAGGCATATGCTCGATTTTGGAGCCATTGTCAGAGTTTGTCGACTATTTTCTAAGACCTAAAGTGAACCAGATGAGATCACATTTGAAGGATACCACTGCCGTCCTTCGGCTACTCAAAGATCTACCCTTTGACATAGAAGGCCAATTACTTGTAACTCTGGATATTGAACAGCTATATACAAACATCCCGCAGATGGCAACCCTACAAGTGATCGAGAAAATCCTGAGAGACACAACCCCACCTCTTGAGACGCCAGTTAACCTCATCATGCAATTAGCCGAGATTGCCTAGACTAAGAATTACTTTATGTATGAAACCTCATTTTACGAACAAACATCTGGTACAGCGATGGGCGCTACCTTTGCGCCGAGTCTAGCAAATCTGTATGTAGCGGATTTTGAAGAAAAAACCATCTATCCTATCACCAACCCTTGGGGCACATATATAAAACTGTGGAAGAGATATATCGATGACGTCCTGATGATTTTCCATGGCAATGAACAAGAACTCATCACGTTCATGTTCTGGCTTAACTAACAGAATCCTTTTCTAACTTTTTCTGAAACACATAGTAAGACGTCAGTGCATTTTTTGGACTTGAACCTGGAGATAAGAGATAACCAAATAAACACCAAGGTATACAACAAAATCAGATAGAAATTCTCTTTTGAAATATACGAGCTACCATCCATCCTGCTTGAGAAACAATTTACCCTTTGGACAATTCCTGAGATACCGCAGGAACTGCTCAACAATGCAGGCATATGAACAACCATCAAACCAACTTTATTGCAAGTTACGGGATTGCGGCTATCCCAGACGCATGATAATGAGAGCTAAAAAAAGAGCAAAAAATATTCCGCGAGATACTACTTTGGAACAACATAACAGAAAGATAGATCAAGAAGAGAAGATTCCTTAGATCTTCAGTTTCTCACCCTTAACTAACAAAATTAAAAAAGAAGTGATCAAACTATGGCCACTCTTGAATGTGGGAGAATCAAATCTCGAGAAACCTAGATTTGCAATTAAGCAAGGGAAGAACCTTCGAGACTCGCTTATTCACACCTATAAAGAACCAAGGAAACCCATTGTTACCACCTTATGGAATCAGGCAAAACCAACGGGACATGGACCATGTGGGACCTGCAGTGCATACGCAGGAACCACTAGAACCACATCTATCGACATTGGTTGGCACTACCCATGGCTGCAGAAATATTTCACAAATTGTAACAGTAACAACGTTATTTATTTAATCACCTGCCCCTGCAACAAACAATATGTGGGTATGACCACCCGGTCTATTAAAACTAGACTGGCTGAACATCATGTATCCGCACCAAAAAATTAACTGCTCCCATGGTAACTCACTTTGTTCGACATCAGCATGAAGCGATGGATTTCAAATGGACAGTTATTGAAAAAGTCAACGTCCCTAAACGAGGGGGAAACATACATGACTTACTCTTCAAAAGAGAACAATTGTGGATCTTTCATCTACAACAAGTCCGGCTTGAATGAACCAACTAGCTGGCAGACTCTGGCCACTCTATGATAAAACCATCTCAACTGTATTTGACCATATGTATAATTGTCTGTTAACAATGTGATATTGGTTATGTGATACCACTGAATGTACTTGGTTTACTGCAATTATGTGATCTGTAATCATTCAGCGCCCTCCAGCCTTCTGATCTATTTATTTCACACTGATGTCCCTAATTTGTCAGGACCTGCAGAGTTATACACGTCATGACGACTGTGCGTTAGGACTCAAACCATATATCCCATCAGCATGTGTGAGGGCTTCGCAGTAGCTATTTTCTCTTTACTCTCCTTTTTTTTTCTCCTTGCTCTCCCTCATAACCCTCTGTACTCTGGGTTTTGCTTCTGTTATTACCTTTGCCATGATGAGCCTCACGTGACGTCCGAACAATGGCACCAACACTTACTTTTTAAGGAGAATGTCGACTCACACACTCCACTCCGGAGCAATATTTTTAAATATTTTTAAATGTTTTTATAATATTTTTAAATATTTTCAAATATTTTCAGATATAACCATACAGTATATGGTTATACTAGGCTAGGTACAGTAACGTGCGGACCTTTTACGTCTTATTAATTGATTCAGACGTGCCTGTATACCCATCCAAGATGGCGTGTACTAGGAATCAGTCCCTCGTTTGTGTCCCCGGCCGTCTCCCCGGCGCTGTGGACGCTTAGTTAACACATCATTCAGATGCGGCTGAACTCACGTACAGCCAGGGAAATAACAGCGCACGGACCGGCGTCATCCTTGGCGAGCCGTCCATCCCCAACCTGAAAGTTTCAAGCGTGAAGGTAAGCCCATTTTGTGTGCAAACATTAGGAAAAGCTTAGTCGACCAGACGTGCAGGCATAGGCCTCTGTCCTTTCTCGTTTGTTTCCTATGGACTCTGGAGTGCAATAGATCGATGAGTGGACCTTGCTCTCTTCCAGTTTCTCCCTCCTTTTGCCTGCAACCCCCGTTGGTACATTTACCCCAGGGGATTCTGGCATAATATGATGAGGGATAAGTTTATATATGCTATATCTAATGGCAACTTTCTAGCATAGAGATTTTAAGCCTTTTTTGAGACGTGGCACATAGCTTTGGAGCCCTTTTGAATGAAAACTTGCCGAGGGTTATTTGAATATGACCCTTTTAAATAAGCACTATTTTTTAACTATTTCTGATAAATAATGTTACTGTCCGCCCTCTCTGGTTAAAACATTACCCCCCACTTTGTTTTCCAGATTCCAGAGCATGACAATTGTCTCATGTTTCTTGTGGGAAGTTTAAAAAACTCTTTCTTTCCAACCACATGGATACTCGTGGGGACCCCGATAACTAGGTAAGACCTAGGTTGAATTTACAACATGAGAGCACTGATAAACAATTCAGACCATCATGGTGCTATTCACTCTCCTTCTTTGTCCTCACCCCCCTCTTGTCCCCCTCCCCTTATTATCTGCCAGTGGGATTCCCCGGTACGATCCAACCAGCTACCAAGACATTTACACATTAACCTTTAAGTGTCCGTCCAGCCCTGATGAATGTGGCCCTGTGCCACTGAAACCGGTCGGCTTCAAATATCAGGAAGAGTCTCAGACGAGTATACAATGAATTCAAAACTCATCTGGGCCCTCTGATTCATGACCTCCCATAAAAAAGACGGAAATCATTTAATAACCTCCAACCTGGATTCTGAAAATTAATTATGAGAAAGATCAGAACAGAAGAGGAATACGGGAGATCTAAAATACTATCCTTTTTTTAAAATAAACAAAGGAATATCAGTACACAATAGAAATATATCTAACTGTACCTTTTTTGTACCCTGTGGATAGAGAAATCAAATAAAATCATTTTTTTCATCTATGAAGCAGTTGTGTTAAAGTAATTTCAAGTACCTCTCTAGAGGGCGAACTAAAAATAAAGAATTAAACATTTTGTGAAAATATCCCCACAGAATCGATCAACCTGAGTTTTCTATTGTGTGAATACGTAAGGGTACACTCAGGCTTGAGACCCGTTTCTTGGTCCTTTTGTGTCAAGTAAGATTTATCTAAACCTTCCAGCCATCACCTCTTTTGTTCTGATAGGACCACAATGATGACATCACAGATCACATCACTGGTAACATCACTAATTACATGTTGTAGAATACTGATAACATCACAAATTGCATCACTGATGACATCAATGGTGACAATACTAATTACATTGTATATAATAGATTACATCAATAATGGCATTAGACATAACATGATTAATAAGTTATCTCACAAAAACCTGATTTTCTTAATAATGTAGGCCAAGGACTTGGCCATGAGGAAGGCTGTGGTCACTTGCCATCACCAAATACCATGGCCCTCATTACGAGGTATGCCGGTAAGGCAAAAACGATGCTGGTATGGTAATACCGGCATCGTTTACCGTCCCGTTGCATTCCGACCCGCAAACCCGCTATTAGCGGGACATTAAACAACGGTGCTGCTAATAGCGGCACAGGCGCGTACACGCGCACCTTCAGGTAGCAAATACCGGCATGCCGGTAATAGGGGGAAATCCCAACCTACGCAGACATGCAAATACCGACATCACGAACCCGGTAATCACGGGCTACATGATGCCGGCCATACAGGCATCGCGGACCACCCGCAAACAGCAATCAGGACACAAGGCAGCTGCCACAGGTGCACACAATCCCCACATGTGGAGTCAATGGAGGCTGTGACAGTATAAACTGAGCACACCCACACCCCCCCCCCACAGGTGTAGGCAATGTAGAGTGGCTCCGTACAAAAGGAGCACACCTACACACCACAGCCCTTCCTACACCAAAATGCTACCACTAGCAGTTGCAATCATGGCGCTGGAGGACATGCCTATACTGCTACAACTACAGCAACAACAGCAACAACAACAATTACAGCAGCAACAACAGGCAGCACAGAGGAGACGCAGGAGGAGAAGGAGGTTGAGACAGGCCCAGCAATTACCACCAGCCACTAGTGCCTCGTAGGCAGCCACCAATCCCTCGCACCAGACCCAGCCCATTCAACCTAACCCCTGAGCAGTTCCACACCCTGTACCGGTTGGACCGTGACACCATCAGCACCATAGTGGACATGATACATAACGACATTGCCAGCCACATAGAAATACGCACTGCCATCCCCCCACTACTAAAGGTAGTGTCTGTGCTACACTTCCTGGCCACAGGCACCTACCAACACACAGTGGGCCAGCTGCATGCCATTTCACAACCACTATATTCACGCATGCTGAACCAAGTGCTGGATGCCCTCCTGAAACACGCAAGCAGCCACATATCCCTACCACGGACTGCACAGGAGATAGCTGAAACCAAACTAGGCTTCCATGAACTGGCAGGCATGCCCAATTGTGTTGGTGCCATCGACTGCACCCATGTGGAATTGGTAGTCCCCCATGCCATAGAGGCGGTGTACCGCAATCGCAAGCAATACCACTCCATCAATGTGCAAATGGTATATGACTCCAGCAAGATCATCACCCATTGCTGCGCCCGATTTCCTGGATCCACACATGATGCCATGGTACTGCGCAACTCCACGCTACCCCGTCACATGGAGCGACATGCTGGATCACGTGCCTGGCTGCTTGGTGAGTTGCACAACTGTCTCATTGCGTGCTTTGGGGTACTGAGGTGTGCGGCTGCAGAAGGGGGGGAATAGTGCACCTGGTTGGGAAAGGGGGTGGAATAGTGCACCTGGGTGGGAAAGGGGGGGGGAATAGTGCACCTGGGTGGGAAAGGGGGGGAATAGTGCACCTGGGTGGGAAAGGGGGGGAATAGTGCACCTGGGAGGCTATAGCCAGTGAGGGGAGAATGCATGCAGAGCTAAACACTCCTCACCTGAACCAGCCAAACGCAACATGACATATCACTGGGCCACATTTTACAAATAATGCACATGGATGACAACAAGTAAGAGGCACAACCAGGCCACCATGGTGATGTCAAGCAATGCATGACTGAATAGGTTGGCAACTGTGGCAATGTGGCTAGTGTGACCATGCATAGTAAATATTATACAGCATTAATGGGAGGCTAAACATTGTCGCTCTACCACAGCACATCTGACTCAGCATGCATGCTTACACCCTGCATCATCTATTCAACCCCATCCAGTGTACCACACCTCATTACAGTATACATTGCATCTAGTTGACTATTTAGTACACGTACAGGGACATGTGCATGCCCACACCAAATAGCTGCTGCCATGAATGTGCTCCCTGAAGGTGGCAGGACAGAGTGACACACACCTATTTGTATCTGCTTGCAGGTGATGGAGGATATCCCGTGAGGCCGTGGCTACTTACCCCTGTGCGGAACCCACAGAACAGCCATGAAGAGGAGTACAATCGTGTGCACACTCGTACCCGTGTTGTGATTGAGCAGACCTTTGGCCTGTTGAAGGCGCGGTTCCGCGGCCTAAGCAGGTCTTGTGGGGCACTCCTATATAGGCCTGATAAGGTGGCAAAGATCACCATGGCCTGTGTCATGCTGCACAACATGTGCGTCCGAAGGAATGTACCACTGCCACCTGACATTGACATGCATGGGCCGGGTGAGGATGAAGGGGATGGAGACGGAGGCGAAGGAGCCACCCTGCCAGTACATGATGCACGGGATGGCCATGCTGTACGCCAAGCAGTAATTGACGAATACTTTTGAAACGCAGGGAACATGAAAATAATGTGCCAGTGACACACTGGCTGCATGTGGACATGCACACTTGTTTCATTAGAAGTTCCCCACTGTACACCATCACACATTAAATGTACATGCACAAAAAGAAGTATGTCCAGCCAATGATTTTCTTGCACACAACAGGTGTATTTTCCAGACACGTGATAATGTTACCATAATCCCCTCACAACCCCAAGTGAACTCCCTCACCCACCCTACATACCCCAACAATACCCAAGTGAACTCCCTCACCCACCCTACATACCCCAACAATACCCAAGTGAACTCCCTCACCCACCCTACAAACCCAAAATGTCCACATATGTACAACAAACACTGTTCCCTTGAACAACGTCCATTTTTGCTATGGCATTGTCAGCCCACTCTATTTCTTTTGTATTTTGGGATCCGGGGGTACCATGTCCAAGCGCTGTTCACTCCTCCGCGTCGTCCGCACGGGGCTCGATCGGGCAGAGGTAGAAGGGGTTGTGGCAGTGGAGGTGTCGGTGGCCAGTCCCATGCCTGCCCCAAGGTGTGTGCACTGCATTTGAGGCAGGTTTGCAAGCAGGGCTTGCGTGAGTGCCCCCAGACATTCCCTCATGGCACTTGTGGATGCCTCAACTGCAGCAGTGTTGGCAGCAATGCCTGTGGCAATGGCCCTCATAGAGTCATTACCATCAGCTTTTTGTTGCCGCATTAGTTCAAGCATCGACTCCTGTCGTGCCTCAACCCTTGACAAGCGAGCCTCGAAGGAGTCGTTTGCTGCAGGAGTGCTGGTGGCCGGGGTGGTGGTAGGCAGGGTGGTGGTCGGCAGGGTGCTGGATGGCACTTGGGTGGGGCCCACGTCCAGGGCACTGTCCTCCTCAAAGAGGCATATGTCTGACTCTCCAAGGTCCGAGTCGTGGAGGCAGGGATCGTCCATGCTCTCTGCCTCTGTAGGGGTGGGGAGGCTGGTAATGGGGCTTGGGGTGGGTGTGGCGGGCATGACCGTGTCACCCTCATTCTCCACCTCTGCATCCACAACGTCCGCGGTGGTTGGCGGAGCGGGCATGGAAACGCCTACCACTGTTGTGGGTGGCTGCTACTGGACTGTGGCTGCAGGTGTTTCCTGCAGGGTTACTGCCCGGTGTGGCACACTGCCTGTTGCTCTGGGCAGTTTCTGGGGCTGGGGGGTGGCGGTGGCCCTGGTCCCTTGCGTGTGCAGTGGATGAACTTGCACCCCTGTCCTGTCTGCCATCTTCCTCATCGGTGACTGAGGGATAGAAGAGATGCAGGTCATCAGTGATGGTGACACATGGCAGCGATTATCTATTGCGCTGTGATAAGTTCATACATTCATGCATCAATTTATTTCAGGGTGGGGCATTTGGTGTTCTGAGGGGGCATGTAGGCAATCAATGCATGGCTGGTGGCATGGCATTGGTATGGTGTCTGTGTGGTGAGTTCCATGGGCACGGTTGGGTCATGTTGCACTTGTGTTGGGATTGGGATTGGGACTCAGCATGCATTTGTGTGTAGCAGGGTGTGGCACACATTCTTGACTGGATATGTTGATGTGGGCCTCGAACATGCATTGCCTTGCCTAGTCTCACTACCACCTCGCTTGTGCAACATCATGGTTTAGCCTACATGGATGTGATGGGTCACTCACCTTCTTCTGTGGATGATGCAGCGCCCACCTCCTGGTCTCTGATTCACTCTATGGATTCTGGATCAATAAAGGTACTGGCTGTCTCCTCCCATGCTGTCAACTTCACTGGGGAGTGTGGGCCCACGCCCGTCACCATGGCGGACCTCCTGTTCTCTGCAAGGATCTTCCTCACCCTGAGGTGGAGGTCATCCCACCGCTTCTGACAGTCGCGCACACTCCTTGGGGTGGTTCCCACTGCAGACACCCTCTGCGCGACCTCCTGCCAGACTTCCTTCTTCTTGGTCTGGAGCGCATGCTTCATGTCGGTGCTCCTGATGATGTCCGCATGCTGGGCCAGGATGTCAGCAAGCATACTTAGTTCAGCGTCTGAAAAACGCTGTTTGCGCTTCCTGGGGGTTGCCTTCCTGGTAGCTTTGGACATCCTGGTTCTATTCTGCCACAGCACAACACAAAAGGACTGGTGGTTGGGGAGGATGGCAATGGATTGTGTTTTTAAAGATGGCCGCTGGCCCATTTCCCGTTCCTGCGTGATGACGTAATTTCCGGGTTCGGTTTTTGCAAACACTGTATTACCATGCCAGTATTACCGTGCTGGTATTTAGGGGTTGTTATGAGGCGTTACCGCTATGGACGGGTACCGTGATGCCGTTATAGGGGAGTTGGAGGCCCTTTAGCGGCATGGCGGTTTTGCCACCACCGACATGGGGAAACGCGCGTGCTCGCACACTCGTAATCACCCGGTATTAGCGGGTTCATACATGCACGGACCCGCTCATTCCGGCATGCCAGTAATGAACCCGGATTTACCGGGATACTCGTAATGAGGGCCCATGTCTAGTAGTCAGTTAGTGTTACAAAATACCAATGTGCATGGTTGGAAAGCATGCCTTGTGGCCTGTCGCTGTTTTAATGTATACAGTGGCCAACTTCGAAAGATGTTGTCAATGGCCATAGCTAAAGGCCATAGCTAGTGCTCATTAATATGTTAGAATGTGCCGTTGGCATGGCCAAAGGCTGTGGCCACTGTCTAGTATTGTGTTGAAGACCATGGCTAGTGGCTGGTTAGTGTGTATAATATACAGTGGGCATGGCCAAATGCATTAGATAGGGGCTGGTTAGTGCTGTATAATGCACAGTGGGCATGTCCAAAGTCCATCGCTTATGGCATGTTAGTATTTTAAAATATACAGTGGACGTGGCCAAAGAATGTACAAACTGCTCATGGTCAAATGCCATGGTTAGTGGCCCATTCATATAAATATGGTGCTATTCTGCGGCTGCGAATGCAGGCTGAACCTCTTCACATCATCTTGGGGGTGTGTCGATGCTATGGTTGAAGGGATTGAATGTATATTAGTTTATTCAGACCCCTTGTTAAACCCACTTTACAGTGTGTAGTATTGTTGTTGTATGCACTAGGGTGCTTATAAAGCATCCTCGTTGCAGAATAGTTTTTCTCCTGGGATGGATGAGTGGGGCTATGCACTAGTCCATTCTATCTCCTCATTTAAGCCCATTATATGGCTTTTTGGCATGAAAATCAGTGTTTCGTCCTTATCTCTGTGTTGTTCCCTCTTCTCTCACTCATCAGTACTGTTCATGAGATCATGATTTCTTTGTGACCATATTCCATGTAATGTGTGATCAACGGGGCTGTCGCATGCTGTATTCACATGCAGCACCGAGGCTCAGTGATGAGCTTTTTTTATTGTTATCTATATTTTACCTACATATACCTCATTTTCCTGGGGCAAGTGATCTGGCAAATGACCATTGTAGAATCATAATTTGATTCATATTTCCACTTCCATGGTTTATTGAGGCCCTCATCAATCTTTATTGTGTGGGGTGTGTAGGTACATGCTGTGCAACCTGCACATGCGGGGAGTGCCCACAGTTCCGGCAGTGTGAATGGCGTGACTGCTGTTCTGTTGCATGCATCTGTTTTTACTAAAACATCCCTGATGCTTCAATACTTTCTATGGGCAAACAACGGTGGCTGGAGTTTAGATGCCAATGTTTTGTAATGATCGTCCTCATGCTGAATAAGCCTGAAACAGTATCGACACCTACCAATCTATTTTCTCTACAGATCCAGAAACCAACCAAGCAAACAGCCCATGGACCTGCTGAGCCTCGTTCATACACTGCACCCACAGAGATCAGCTGTTCTCAGTAGTTAGGGACATTACAAGCTCAAAAGAGCTCTGCGCTGTTGTGTCATTTTTTTTCTTCTTTGTTTTGAACGCTTAAGTGCAGTAAAGGTTAAATGTCTGCAGACACAGCAGCAGTGAGTGACAAGGAGCAGCTATTGTCCTCCTAGGTGCCAATGGTTTGTGCTTAAAAATGGAAAGGATAATTAAATATGTATGCTGTGTTGTTTTTTCATGCACTGTGTGTCTTTCTAGATTCAGAAGCAATAATTTTACTTGCATTATTCTGCATGCTTGTAATTTAGGCTTTCCTTCAGGGTGTGGGGTCTGTAGAGCAAGAATAATTCTATTTATGTGCTGTCAGGTTGGTTTATTGTGTTGTTTTTGTGCATTTCAAGTCATTTCTGTTAATTGAGTCCAGTGTATTTACACTTTTTACAAGCATGTCACTTGTCTGCCATGACTCAAACCCTAGCCCCACCCTATCACACTCTTCCACACCCCACATGCGATCGATTCCAGAGTATGTGTTTCCCATTTCCAGTACTGGTCCCGTACATGTTCTTTGCTCTCTCCCAATCCCTTTGGAGGGGGGTGACGGCCCCCACCCCCAAAATAAAAAAAATAAAAATAATCAGTATTTTTCACTGTTTTTCTTTCGTTAAAAATGTTTTTGTTAAAACATTTTTCGACAAAATCACATAGATCCATCAGATAGCTCTACCCAACCCAGCTATAATTGGCTATACCCTCAGAGTCCTCATCCCATAGCCCCCGCGCCCTACCCGCGGGCATACTCACTCTATATCTGCAATCCTGCATGACACCAGCCCCCAGTGCCCACTACATCCAGCTGCTCTGCACAGTACCGTCCCACCCACCCACTCATATACCAGCAGCCTGTGTGGCCCACCTTCATACCCGCTTCCTCTCCTGGATTTCTATGGCAGGAACTGAATATCTGTGGGTCTCTTGGATGAGCTGATGGGCAGTAAGGGGGGCTCCCTCATGGAAGCACACAGATCCAGGGGTGTGAGCGGTGTAGAGTCTGCAGGGGGCACGATGTGTGCATCCGCGTATGTTAAGGATGTTGTCTTTTGGATGGAATGTCATCCTTTATATGTAGCTCTGACAACACTAATTTAAAAACCTTTTACATCCCTCTCTTTTCTCCTACACTTTTCCCCTGTTCCCTGTAAACCCTGGTTCATTTAATGTCTGTGTTCTCTGTGTCTCTCCATTTCTTGTTGGTCCTTGTTCTTTTCATCTCACTCCCGACCCTATCTTGCCTCCTATGGTCTACTTTTGTTTCTTCTTTCCATTTCCCTTCTACCCATGCCTATCCCGTCTTGTCCTACGCCTGCAACCTCTCTCTCACCGCCTCCTCTCTCTCTTGTTCCTTTGACATGTTTATTAACAATCACAATTCTCGCTCTCCAACTTCTTCTCTCTCCCTGTCACTCCATGTCTGTATGCATTCAATGTCTACTCTGCCCCTTGCCCACGTCCACCGTATACCTCATTCCTGTATAAAATCTCTTTCTTTAATCCTCTCTGACTTTCCCTCGAATCTTCCGCCTGCAACGGGCTGTCTCTGTTCAGTGCCTCTCTCTTTCTTTCCCATCTCATGCCCTCTCAACACACTATTATACATTCCTCTCACGTTCCCTTTACTTTTCTTCTGTTCTATTTTGCTCCCTCGCTTCTCCATTGCACTCCTGATGGTCAACCTACTTTCCTTGCATGTACTTGGCCCTGGCCTCCTCAAAACCCATCATCCTCACTTCTTTCTATTCTCCTGCCCTCCCTTCTTTACCTACCCTTGGTTTCCAAACCTACCTACCCTGCGCCCACTTCTGCTCTTCCCTCCTCTTTCTCCTTGTTTACTTCTGGCCTCCTTCTGCTTTGCCCCCTCCCTCTGCTTTGCCGCTTTTGATCTCTGCTCTCCCCTCCTCTTTCTCCTCTTTTACATCTGACCTCCCTCCCTTTGCTTTGCCCCTTTTGATCTCTGTTCTTCCCACCTATTTCTCCTCGTTTACTTCTGGTCTCCCTGCGCCCCTCTGCTTTGCCCCTCCCGCTGCTTTGCCCTTTTTGTCTGCTTGTCCCTCCTCTTTCTCCTTGTTTATTCTGGCCTCCCTCTGCTTTACCCCCTCCTACTGCTTTGCCCCTTTTTGATCTCTGCTCTTCCCTCCTCTCTCTCTTATTATTATTTATTATTATTACTCCGGCCTCCCTATGCTTTGCCCCTCTTGATCTCTGCTCTTTCCTCCTCTTTCTCCTTGTTTACTTCTGGCCTCCCTCTGCTTTGGCCCCTCCCTCTTCTGTGCCCCTTTTTTATCTCTGCTCTTCCCTCCTCTTTCTCCTTGTTTACTTCTGGCCTCCCCCTGCTTTGGCCCCTCCCTCTTCTGTGCCCCTTTTTTTTTTATCTCTGCTCTTCCCTCCTCTTTCTCCTTATTTACATCTGACCTCCCTGCCTCTGCTTTGCCCTTCCCTCTGCCCTTTTTTTTATCTCTGCTCTTCACTCCTCTTTCTCCTTGTTTATTCTGGCCTCCCTCCTACTGATTTGCCCCTTTTTGATCTGTGCTCTTCCCTCCTCCCTCTCCTTGTTTACTCCTGGCCTCCCTCTGCTTTGCCCCTCTTGATCTCTGCTCTTCCCGTCTCTTTCTCCTTGTTTACATCTGAACTCCCTGCCTCTGCTTTGCCCCTCCCTCTGCTTTGCCCCTTTTGATCTCTGCTCTTCCCACCTCTTTCTCCTTGTTTACTTCTGGCCTCCCTCCCTCTGCTTTGCCCCTTTTGATCTCTGCTCCTCCCTCCTCTTTCTCTTTGTTTACTCCTGGCATCCCTCCCTCTGCTTTGCTCCTTTTGATCTCTGTTCTTCCCTCCTCTTTCTCCTTGTTTACATCTGACCTCCCTGCCTCTGCTTTTCCCCTCCCTCTGCTTTGCCCCTCTTGATCTCTGCTCTTCCCTTCTCTTTCTCCTTGTTTACATCTGAACTCCCTGCCTCTGCTTTTCCCCTCCCTCTGCTTTGCCCCTTTTGATCTCTGCTCTTCCTACATCGTTCTCCTTGTTTACTTTTGGCCTTCCTACCTCCCCACCCTCTGCTTTGCCCCTTTTGATCTCATGCCTTCCTCTTCTTGATCCCGGCTGGTCACTCGACTTTGGTCCCTTCTGCACCCCATTGGCCCTTTCTGGTCTCCCCACACCTCATTGTTGGCCCCTTCTGATCTCTGTGTCTACCTCTCCTTGTTATCCTTCTGATTTCCTCACCTGCCTCTTCTTCGCGGTTTCCTGTGATCTCCCTACCAATCTCACTTTGATCCTTTTCATGTCTCCAATCTTCCAACCCTTCCCGTTATTTCCTCATGTTCCTCTCACTGCATCCTCTTGGCTCCTCTCTGGTCTACCCATCTCCCTCCTCTTGGCACCCTGGTGGTCTCCACATTGCATTCCCCTTGACCTCATTCTTGTATTGTCACCTCCCTCTCCTTGACCAACTTCTGGCATCACATCTCCCTCTTGTTATCACGGCATCTTCCTCTCCTTGTCTCCCTGCCACATGCATGTGTTATCCTCTTCCACTATCCTTCTGTGCATCGGATTTACTTCTCAGGTACACAGCTGTGGTTATGCCAGTCCAGTACAACACCGGGCAGAGCTCCTGCAAGCGTGTCTCACTCATGATTCTGGCAGTCTGGGTCCTGTCATTCGCCGTGTCATGTCCACTCTTGTTCGGCTTCAACACCACAGGTAACCACCTCATGGACTGCCTTCTCCATCCTTGAGTAATCTTCTAATAGCAGAGGTTGAAGTGATTGGGAACTAACAGGCACTGAGTTCCACTACTTGTATTTGTTTACTGGTTTAGTTCGCGGCCATGTTTACATTTCCGCAGCTGTCCTGTTTACTGTTAAAGTATGACTCTTCATTTTACTTACTAGGCGCTTTGAAGCTTGCCAGATGGTCCCTGTGTGTTTGTGGGGGGAACTGTCGGGAAAGCTTGCGCTGCTTAAAAAAATAATTTTGGGCAAGTGTGCTGTACAAAAGTAGGAGCAAATATTCAACACATTCGGCATCTGCGATTTTGCCGTTAAATTCCGTGGCAGAACATTGGCTTAGTAAAAAATCGTATTTCTTAGATCTCCGTATTCTTTCAGCTATAATGATTTCCCGCTTCCATTTTTTGCTGGCTCGAATCTGTACGTTTATTGGTCACATAAGCAGAGCAGGGGCGTTGAATAAGCACAGCAGATGTTGCACAGAGTGGACCGCTTATGTGCAGGCCTCTCTGTACAATATTCATTGTTAATTAACAACGACTCCCAGGACCCCCCTAGTCAATTTGCAATACGTGTAGCAAATATTTTCACATCTTTTTCTGTTGAATTCCTCTTATGTTTGAAATATGTGGACCTTGGTATTTTTTTTATGTTTACTACGGTGGCACATGTACATGTTCAACTTATAGGGTTATAATTTCCAATATGAAGGAAAACTATTATATGAACTGTGGCTGTAAGAAATGCACAGCACCATGTGTGCATGCATGTGTACCCCTAAGTATGCAAACAATTCTAAATGCCACCTGCCATGTCCACATATGGCGAGAGGCATGCACATGGATTTCTATAGAATCTGCCTGATTTTAGCACTTACAGGATATATGCGCAGACTCAATGAGACTCCAGAGCGTCTCCGCTCCCATCAAAATCAGATGCCGCCAAAGTTGTCCGAATTTTGTGACGGAGCGGATGGAATTGGCAGAAACAGTCATTTACGATCTGTGCCCTGCTCCTTGTCGCAAATCCACAAAAAATGCACACTGGGTAAAAACTTTACTTTATTTATTTATTTTATTTGTGTACAGGAGAAGCAATGCACTTTTGATCACAAAAGAACGTACACTAGATAAGAAATCAAATTTGACTGGAAGCAGTCAATGGAATGAGTTTGAGGGACATTCTGACCTGTTTGTGGAGGGGAGTAAATGGAACAGTCACCGGGGACAATACATAAGTGGACATCCATAGATTAAGGACAACAAACATCAGACAGTTTGAGTTGAGGTATGCAGTAGTTTATGCATGGTTTTTAAGCAGAGAGACCGTTTGTGCTGATCAAAATGATCCCAAATACTCATAGATCATTTTAGGGTTATTAAGAGTCTCCCCATATCATCCTCTGGAGATGATACAGTGAAAGAAAAATGTAATTGACTACAGGTTTGTGCTCCATTTAGAAGTCAGTACTTTCCCGCCTCTGTCTGAATGTAGTGCTTTGGACAACTTAGGCATCACCGTAGAACTCCCTCTCTTTGTATTCTTGAACTTTTGTGAATCACAAGAATGTGAAATGGTTGTGCAACAATCTAAAATGTCACATCACGCTTGACAATGAAAGGAAAATCAAAATGTCTACCTCCCGTGCGCTCTTCTACAATTTCTAGAATTTAAAGGAGGAAAACCTATCCAATCCCTCATAGCAGCTACCTCTATAATGAGATATTGGTTTTGATTTAAAATAGCAGATTAAAAAGCAATCTAGGAGGAATCGCTTCTTTTGCCCATCAGACCCTTTTGTCTTTATTCACCCTTGGCCCATGCCTAAGTACATGCATTTCTGCATGTGAACACCCTCACCCCTGCCCTCTGCCCACCCATGGTATGACTGTTTCACTACTTTTTTTGTTACACTTCTGCATCTGGCATACACTCTTTGTAAACATATGCATGCCTCTCTGCGTGTGCGTGCGTGCGTGCGTGCGTGTGTGTTTCTGTGTGCAGGCATGCGTGCGCATGTGTCTTGGTTCCTGTTCCTACCCTTGTTGGGACTTGAGCATGAAAATACACCCAGATGGGCCCCTGATGTTGCTGTGGTTCACTAAACCCAAGTCCCCACCTGGTAATGTCTTTCATATGATTTTAAATTACTTTAAAAGCATCTGTGCCAATTTTCACAACTTAAAAAAAAAAATTGCCATGTGGGGACCATTAGCTGTCTTAGATTCCTTAAATTACTTATATTTAAAAATACAATTCTGCATTAGTTTGTGTTGCTTTAAAACCACCATATTCAAATTTGGAAATTATTGTACTGAATTCCAAAACAGAGTAAGGCTAGTAACTCGTGTTCAAGTCCCCACATGAGGCTGCCGTACACACAATTAAAAAACGATGTTTTTGCACATTTGAAGTAGGATCCATAAATATGAATTTTTTATGAACTAGTTTCTGTTATTATTATAGTTTAAAAACATTGGGAAAGGGCGGTCCCCACAAGGAAGGTCCCACACATAGTCCTCACAAGGTAAGAAGTGTATGCGTGAATGAGTTCAGGTCGGACCTGGCGGGCAGAGCGAGACCCGCAAGCACAACTCATATTATGGCAGTACGGTAGCAACGGTGCCGGTAGCGATACCGGCACCGTTGTTGCCTTACAGCCAGACTTGTAATGAGGCCCCATGATTGTGTTTCAGTGTGTGTTTGTGCCCCAGTCAAGCATTTCAATAGCACAATCTGAGGGAGGAGTGCGTAGCCCAAATAATGTGTACCCCTCCCTTCCAATGCGGAATCTCTCATCTTTGGCCCAAGTAAGCGACTTGCTAACGAACATATGGACCGCGCCAATGGCGGCGTTGCAGAGCACGCGGAAGAGGCAGCAGACGACAACTAAGGAAGGAGAGCATCATGCTCATGTCGCTCTGAGAGGGATGTTGGCACGCTCTGGGCCTGCTGGCACTTGACCAAGGACTGTACTGGCAGGCCTGAGCCGTAGAGTCGCTGGTGAACAGCTTGGTGCAGATTGACAGTTTCGGACGCCCACGGCACCAGCACAACCGTCGCTTGATCCCGGGCCCTATCTAACATGGCGGCACACATTTCCAACTGGGAAACTTAACTAGAGCCTCCAAAACACGTTCAAACGCATTTGCGAATCATGGGTACTCAGAGAGAATGCCACGTGCAGATTTGGGACACGTATTTGCTTAGACTGTGTACGACACCCCGGAGATCTCCCGTCTTCGTTTGAATGTCTTTTCATTGTGCGGGCCACTACTGTGTGAGCATAACACGGGTAGTGTGCCAGACTCTGCTGCCCAGGAAATGCTGGCAGCTGCCCATTTCTGCGTCATTGGAAAAGTTTGTCATAGGTGCCAGCTTTTTAGAGTCATCTCGAGGGTCACTTGTGTGGTGCCCTAGCGCCTGTGCCCCTCCCTCAAAAAATGTGAATATTTGCATAACCACACCCACCACCTTAAAAAGATAGAATATGCTATAAACCCACCACATTGAGGGCATTTTGCATTAGAATCATGAACAAGCTCAGTCACTTGGATTTTACATTTGTAATAGTTGTAATAGTGTACATAACTGTATTTACCCAAAAGAGATGACCTCCATTTAAGTGACTCTGTTTCGCCATTGGTTTGACAGGAGAGCATGTAATCGTATTTGCATCTCTCAGTGAAAGTGTGTACTGCATTGCACTTTTGACTTTAATCCCTGCACGTGCACGCTCAGAATGCTCCCAAGGCCTACAAGGACCGCCTCTTTCTTTCTCTACACTGTTATTATATTTGCCTTTCGTTCCCTTGTTCCCTCCCCGACGCTTTGAAACACAATTTACTTGATGTATAAGCATCTTACAAATGCACTAAATAAACACAAATCAGTGTCGCCCCGGGAGGATAGCTCAGCGGCAACGTGCTTGCCTTGGAAACAAGACGACACGAAGTAACACACAGGTTCGATCCCCATGTCAGCGCTTAGAAACCTCTGGGTATGAAGCGCGTTATAAATATCCAACTAAGACATATTCTTGTAACAGCCCCTCGATGCCCCCGGGCTGTGTGAGCACTTTAAAAATGCAAGTAAATAAATCAAAGTGTTACTTATTGCTGGGATTGCAATGGTGCTCCTTGTGATCTTGGGTAAAACACCCTTCTGAGCTCTTATGTTCAACAAAACAAACCACACATAGCCGCGCTCAGCAGCAGATGGCGGGTAGCAACCGAGAAAAGCACACCTACGCTCAGCGAACGGTGTCAAGCGAACTGAAGCTGCCAATAGCACATCACAGCTCCCTTGCTCTTTTCTCCTGCTCAGTCCAACTAACTTACCCTCCTCCCCCTTGCTTTACAGATCCGCCAGACCACCAAGAAACTATGCAGGTGGCACTAGTGCGCCGTATAAGATCCTTTAACATAACATAACAATCCGTAACTTTCTTGACATATTGAAACAATAATTAAGTTGTATTCCTAGTAATGGAGCCAAAACAATTGTCCAGACTTATACTTAATCACATTGTAAACAATTATATATCTGTTATGATTATTTTAAGAAATTAGTTTTATTTTTAACTGGGCCTACCAATACCCTGTGAAAATTACTCTATGACTCTTACATCGCCCCATGGACTAACATTTTTGCCAGGTAAGGTTTGCTCCAGATCACACACTTTAAGTGGAGAAGCTAGGATTTGAGCCCTTCCTGCAGTTTAGGCCCCTGACTGACCACATAGCTTCTCAGATCTGGTTGTTAGAAATATGTTATTAACCAAACTGAGCAACACACAAATCCTGGTAGAAGTGCATTAAGAAAAATGTGTATGACTCTAGACGAATCATTCTCCACCTGCTTCTGCAACTTCATTTGAAGCCTTAAGCGAACCCAACCTACAGCTTCAATTCTGCACAATGTAAAGAAAATGCAAAGTTGCACAGGAAAGAAAGGATTTTTGCACCTAGCATCATGGACATATATTAGGTAATTTGAAATGTGACAAAGGGTCATTTCCATAGTCAACTGTTGGAGCTGTATGGGAGCTTTGGAATGCAAAGGTATCATCAGCTCTTGAAACTCAAACGTTAATTCTAATTTAGAAGACTTGCCCCCTTTCAAACTGGCATACAAGTTAAGCGTGCTGCGAGCCTCTGATGCCAGCTCTGCGAGGGTGGCATTGGAGACGCAGCAACCTTCCATTCACCATTTTGGAGGTGGGAGGGTGCGAGGGGCTGGCTGCAGGGCCTGGCAAGTCTGTAAAGCTGTGGTCAACACACGGGGTCAATGCCCTTGTGATTGTTTACAGTAGCAGACCACAGCAAAGCCACTGCCACCAGATAAAAGGCTCGCTTGTCATCTGCAAGGGTCATCACTTTAGAAACGCGATGCCCTGGCATCTCAACTTGCTCTGCTCGCAGGCTTCCCGACCTCTTTGTGGCCCCAGGGTTATGTGTTTAATGTTGGGTCAACCCCCCGAGTGGCAGGTCAGTTGGCAGCTATGATACGTGGTTTCTAGTATAAAAAAAAAGAAGAAGCAATAAAGCAGTAGGTAAGGATGAAACATTTATGAGACAAACAGGTTTCCTGGTACTAGTGTCCAGTACCACTTTGATCCCTTTCTCAAGCAGTTTAGCAAACAATAAATGTTGTACGTGATCTCTTCCTTCCTTTTTATTGTCATAGCAATTCAGAAGATTGTGACCTAGCACATGTGTAACCCCTGGTCGGGAGATAAAAGAAGGGATTCCCCGGGGCGTGTAGCCACCCCAGGGATCCTGAAATAAAAATAAGAGAGAATGACTAATCCCCCACACTAACGTGAGATGGGGGTTTAGATTCTATTAAAGACAAGGAGGCGATTATTATGCATTACAATCTTTACTCTGAAACCACAGCAGCAAAGAAAAAACTTTTACAAACAAAAAAGTTTCAACAACAGAACTAGATAAAGTTCCATGTCAATGCATGGGGAACTCCCCAAACCATCATGGAGGATAGGTCATACCCTGCAGGGGACCAATGAGCAGGGACCCTCCTTTATATATGTCCATTACTCTAACGCCAACCCCTCTTTCTGCAGCTGACTTGCACCAGACGCCCAATGGAACGGTTGAACTGCGTAGCGCAGAGAAAAAGGATCCAGCGAAACCGGAGATCTCAACCTTTCCGCAGCCTGAAGCAATGAAGAAGTTCTTCTGGATAGGACTTCTCACCCGAAATCACGCACTCCAGAACTTGTAACTGCGATCCACACTCCTGAGCAGAACCTCAACTCGTACCTGTAAGAACAACAAGCAAGAAGGGTGGGTGGTTGGGAAGAACAACAAACCAAAGAATGTTCTCACTTGAACCACCTGTGTACATGCGTATCACAATTGTCATATCATATCATATCCAGGGTGGGTGGGAGGGATAATAATCGCCTCCTTGTCTTTAATAGAATCTAAACCCCCATCTCACGTTAGTGTGGGGGATTAGTCATTCTATGACAAGACAGGAGGCTCATATTATGCAAGTTCAAAGCCCTTGCATCTCATTAGTAAGTACAAAATGATCCAATATAATAGATAATATAATAAAATTAAAGGAAAGGTAACATTTTTTAAATGCTTTCATTAAATCAATCTGTTGACCAATCAGAGAATTGCCCAAGACTAGGTTGCCCGAAAAGCTGTCTTATAAGGCAAAGTCAAATCCACTGCAAGAAAAACAGGAATGTGCCAAATCCAGCGTTCCTTACAGGCCACCAAAACCAACTGGTTAAAAGAGGGGAAAACATTGAACAAAGTTTTCCTATACTAATAGGTTAGGACAAAACCATCTGAAATAAACACCTATGTTGTTCAATCAAATATTCAAAACACTTAAATTCGTACCATTTTTGGGGACCTAGAAAGCAAACCAATGAAAACAAACACCTAGCTCTCCTGGAGCTAAAGAAAAGTACCCCATAGGGGTGAAAGTCTTATAGGTTCCATCCCATGCATTAAAGGAAGATATCGCATTAGAAACAGGGCATGTCACAGAACTACACTGGGGAACCAAGAGGGAAAGACAAATCTTCAAAAGGGTAAAATGGGAGTAAAAAATCATTTTTATAAATTTTGTAATAGGACAATCCATCCTGAGCAGAGCTGAAAAGCAATAGAATTAATCTACAATTGTCTTCAGACATATGTGTATACTAAGGAGGGAAGTCTTCTGGAGGCAGAAGCAGAATGGAAGAGAGGGCCCCACCTGAGAAGCTAAACCCGTCAAACCGCCAACACGGAGACCCTCAGACCTCCCGAACTCTTGAAGAAGGACTCTGCTACCATGACAAAAGGCAGATATTATAAACCTGATCCTTAAGAGGCCAAACTTGGCAAGAAGAAAAAATGTATCCGACATCCAATCACTACCATTATAGTGATATCTAAACTCCTTTGTAGGTATGCCCGGTGCTTGAACCTTGATCCCTCCTCCCTGGTGATAAATCCCCTAGCGGATCAAAAGTAACCGAAGGAGGACACCAAATTTCCAAAATCTTAGCAAGACTCTAAACTGCAAAGAACTGATCACTAAATGGTTAAACTGAAGGTGTACACCAGAAGAGGTCCAACCTATATTTCAGCCAATTTGCAGATCTTTGAAGCTCACAGCACCCTGAGCTGGCACCTTACTGCAAACAAACTCTTGTGAAAACCCCAAAGGTCCACCTGCCATGCAGGTGACTATGATAATCAAGTCATCAACCAAATATATATCCCAGCACTCTGGTAATCGTAGCGGCAGACACCGTCTGAAAGTTAATGTATAGACTCTGGAACGCATCGTGATAGAGGGTCATAACGTGGATGGGGGATAGTATCACTCCCAGACCCCTCTATCCCACCAAGGGATATTGAGCCTTCCCAAAAGAGGAGAAACCTCCCCCACTTATCCAAAGGAAAAACCTTGCAATCCAGAAAGAAAACTACCCTGAGGACCACATTAAAGCCCCGCTTTACACCGTTAAGAGAAATAAATACCCACTAGCGCCTCTAACCAATCCCCTGACTGGACAGACTCCAGTTAACTTATTGAAATACCAGAGATTAGCACAAAGGAAAGTAACAGACGGGAGGGAAATGCTCAGTGCGAGTCTGCACTGGTCACCCGCCAGAACTCCTGTAAAAAGGAAAAAACTGAAACCATTGGATACTCCCAGAGGTGTAATATTATGATGCAATCTCCCCCAAGGATGGCAGGAAAACTGAAACCATTGGATACTCCCAGAGGCGTAATATTATGATGCAATCTCCCCCAAGGATGGCAGGAAGGGGAATGAGGGGGAAAGAACTCTGGATAATTATCAATGCCCTGTAAATGCAAGGTTGAGAAGAAATCTGGGACCACTGTCCCCTCAAGCCCTGAGGTCTGAGTCACTGTATTCATGTGAGGCTGACTGGCCACTAAGGGAATCAGGGGAAGGAAAAACTAAGCACATTGTCCATAGCAAAACAGTACTTATACAGTACTACGAACCCTCAGGTATATGAGTGGTGCTTAACACTACTACGAGCGTTGTGTGGTGTGAGGTGTTCACTTATCGATCTCAGCAGGATAAAAGACTGATGTAGACCTTTCCAAAATTAGGAACCTGTATCAGAACGGTCAGCACGGATATGAAAACAGCACTCTAAAGAGGTTAAGCAACGCTCATGAGGGTACAGAGGCCTGCGTGTACTCCTCGAGCAGAGGAGAAGTTGCAACACACTGTTAGACGGTTAGCTGAACCATAGGCCAAGCTTTGGGAGGAAAAACATGAGGCAGGCGCCAGCAAGTTATTATTTGGCAACTCGTCTAACTGATACCATCAAGTGTTTCCAAACACTCCATCCAAGTAAAACATGGTTGCTCAACTTGTCATGTAAAAAACTGAACGGTTACCCTCGAGCTGACCCTGTCTCCACCAGAAACCAAAAGAATAAGGAATGTCCAATGGGACAAAAGTAGGGGAGAACAAACGTCCCCACTAAAGAGAGCCTTAAGCCCTACAGACCTCAATAGAGGCATAACGCATCATCTTTATTCTTCCTCATGTTGAGAGAAAATACTGTAGCTTAATCAGCACTGGTATTGGGTGGAGCAATTGAGGTCGGGAATCAAAACCTAAGGAAAGGACTGAGTTGTCCTGAAACTAACTAAGGTAAAGGGTGACAGAATTTTTAACTAAAAGATGAATGATAACACCAGATAGATGGTTAGAGAGGAAGGTACAACCCCATATGGGTCTGTTTACAACCACTTCCACACTCTTTTCTTTAAAGCACTTAATAAAGAATATATAATATATGAAATATATATAAAATATCCAAAGAAGAGGGGTTACACCCTCACAGGGGACCGAATCCCCGGCCCTTATATAAGCTGATTCTCACTGAGCTTTCTGGGCCACTGACAATTCTGAAAAAACGCAAATGTGTTCCAGTCAACACTTAAACATATTGTTTATCAAAGCGTACACTGAGCAAGTGCACCTCAACTGCTCACCCCAGCAGGGTGAGGCAACCAATAGTACACGAGGGAGCACCTCGCAGTAGGAACAAGGCGAAGCCTGAAACCGAGCAGGTTACTGCACGCCTACAAGACCAAACAATGGCGTCAGCCATATGCAGCACCTAAACAAAGCTGCCGACCTTAAGGAAGGAAGACACTGAGAAAGTGCACCTCCAACTGCTCGCCCGAGCAGGGCGTGATAATCAGCAGTACACGAGGGGGTAACCTCGCATTAGAACTCAGGCAGAGCCTGAAACCGAGCAGGTCATGGTGCATGCCAGTTAAGGTAATTACCCAAGTTGCCCACTTTAAGGGAGGAAACACTGAGCAAGTGTACCTCAACTGCTCACCCTAGCAGGGTGTGGACACAGCCGTATACAAGGGGACCCCTCGCAGAAACCCCAGGCAACCTTGCCACCGAGCAGGTGACTGCACCTTTCCAGGGAAGATAACCCAAACAAAAGAAAACTGTCAAGTTGAAGGTAGGATACACTGAGCAAGTGCACCTCCAACTGCTCGCCCGAGCAGGGTGTGATAATCAGCAGTACACGAGGGGGTAACCTCGCAATAGAATCAGGCTGAACCTGAAACTGAACTTATGGCACCTACAGTGAAGGCAAAGCACATAACTTAAGAAATAAGTAAATGAATAAATAAACAAAGAAAATAAAATAAAACTGCAGACTGGCAGTGCATCGGGCTCTTGCGCTGGATGGTCAGACTTTGACCTAACAAACCCACAGTCTATCAGTAAACATTCTTTCTTTCCAGCACTAAAGGTAAGGAAATGTGTTGTGTCACCAGGGATACGAAATTACAAACATTTAACAAAACCACATTTTTACTATTAAAATGTTTGTGCTATAATCTTTCTGAAGAAGTCATGAACCGACCAAATGCCCATTAGGAAATCCCTGCTCAACTGAGCAAAAAAGGTGACAATCAAATACCTCCATTGTAAAATACAATTATTTAAAATATAACAATTAAAATATCTAATCTTAAAATATACAAATAAACATGCGCGAACCCGGGTCTTCCTGCATGGGAGACCTGCAGCTCTATATTTGAGCTAACTTGGCTCAGTACTGAAACAGAGGCTTTTGTTACAAACATAAGCCACAGGGGCAGGCCGAACCCAAAGCCTGCAGCACCTGGAATCCCCAGGTGACCATAAATCTGTCAAGGGGCACGAATTCAAACAGGCGAAATGAAGAGGGAACAGTGTAAACAACACTGCTCTCGCGCACGCCGGGAGCGAGTTGATTAATGCACTAGAAACACCTGAGTTTACAAGCGCGAGAAATTTTTAAAGAAGAAATAAATTAGAGAGCTCCCTCGAACTCACAACCTCATGGACTGTAGTCCGAAATTCAACCATTGCACCACTGCTTCAGCTGAAACAGGAAGTATGAGCATAATACATATTTTCTTTTTGAAAGACACCAAAATGAAACCAACGGCCGCACGCGGCTATCCAGATACATTGTATCAAATACACAAATTCCTTTATAATAAAAGGTAATTAACACATATTTACCATATAAATAATATATGTCATATTCAAACTAATAAAGCCTACTACTGACAAACAATGTAAGACACAACTGAAAGGGGTGACTTAGCTCTGTGGTGTCAGCAGCAAAGAAAAGGGGTTGGGGTTAGAGTAATGGACATATATAAAGGAGGGTCCCTGCTCATTGGTCCCCTGCAGGGTATGACCTATCCTCCATGATGGTTTGGGGAGTTCCCCATGCATTGACATGGAACTTTATCTAGTTCTGTTGTTGAAACTTTTTTGTTTGTAAAAGTTTTTTCTTTGCTGCTGTGGTTTCAGAGTAAAGATTGTAATGCATAATATGAGCCTCCTGTCTTGTCATAGAATCGGGTCTCCGACGGAAGCCGCACTGAGGACCCGGAAGTATGGAAAAAGTTAGACTAAGGGACCCTTGCCCGTGGGCATGCGAGGGTCCCTTTGCTCTGAAGAAAATAAAACAGTCAGTGGCATGAGCGGAGTGACGGTGACAGTTAGAGAAACCCTTCAATAGGGTTAGAGGCGCTTCTCTCAGCGCCAGTGATCGCCACATCTCGGCCCCTTATATTGGCACTCGCATAAGTAGCAGGGAAGTGCCTATAAGCATTGCTGCCCCCCAGGTGGCCTCATAAACTGCCACGTTCCCGGGCACATCTAATTACTGGTGCTCCCCATAGCAGGGGAGTGCCTAATGTGTGTTCACCCCTTCTGGGCTTAATATAAGCAATGGGGCCACCCCCCCTCTCAGGTGGCCAACCTAGAATCCCAGGACCACACCTGGCAGACATGGCCCAGGCTGAGAAGTGCTGTTGGGGGCTCCCCACGCTGCCTCTGAGTGCTCGGTTGCATCTGAAATATGCAGCCGAGCCCATATAAAGACTTTGGAACCCCCCACGCTGCAAGTGAGTGCTGGGCTGCATCTTGCCAAGCAGTCCAGCCCAATTGCCACCTGCTGCTGTCTGCTGCTGCCACCTGCCACACAAGAGCGCAGAGAGGGAGAAATGTTGAGACCAGCAACAAGGACCTTGAGACAACCCTAGCCAGTTTGTCTTGCAAGTAAGGTCTTTATAATTAGTTTTAATACAGTGCACTGTATAGACTTAATATATATTTTTTAAGAGATTTTATATTTTTAAAGAACTCTTTTTATATGTTTGTGTTTTCTTTTTTAGTAACGCAGCTGCTTAGGAGCAATTAAGTTGTATATATTGTCTTGTGTTTTGCCCCTTTTTGTAAAAAACTCACAAAGCCCTGCTGGTGTACTGGGAAAGTATATAAAAAAGCTTTTAACAACTAAAAAGAACCACACATCAGCATTCCTTTTGTCCGCCTCGCCTTTTGTACCCCAGTTACTCTAACCTTGTGTTTCCAAGTTAGGGGGTATTTGGCAAACTTGTCTGCCCTAACCCCTTGATCTTCCATGTCCTTACCTTCTTCCTATCCAAGTACACCAGTGTGATCTCGAACCCAAGAGAGCAAGGTTTGGAGAAAGGTAAGAGGCGGGTCAAGTTATAAGTGAAGGGTTAAGTTCTATATTGTGCGCCCGCCTACACCTGTCTCCCTATAAGGTGCGCTGGAAGATCACCCCGCTGCCGGGGAGATCCCGTGAGGCATCCTGACGTACTCGTAAAAACCCAAAGGACAGATGAAAGAGGTCTTCTCATGATCTGCCGGAGACAAATGAATACAATCCAGTATTTATTTTGTAGCTCTACCGCATGACACCAAGCTGAATGACATGCACCCGGGCACAGGTGTTGAAGCAGCGCTGCTCATTGGGCCAGATTTTCCCGGATCCAAGATCCGGCATTAAATGTCTTCTCAGCAAACTATTTGTGCCCATTAATACAACTGATCTGCTTTTGCTCCCAAGACCAGGAGTCAAATTCAGGTCACCAAGACCAAAGCTGAGTGAATTACCTACTAGACTACTGAAATGCCTGGTGAGCGACGTGTGTCTATTCCTGATAGGGCTGTACTCTACAAATTACAGGAAACGCTCCTCCTTTATTTAAAAATGTATTAATTTCCTGAAATGTAAAGGTTTATTTATGGGGGTGGGGGCTGAGAAAAATCTCCAGAGTTCCCCCTCCCCCTAACTTACAACCCGTGCCCTCCGAGCCTCCCCATCACCCACCACCCGTAGATAGTAGGACCCCCCCAGTTAATAATTTCAGTTTCCAGCACTGCGTTGAAGTAAAGCATGCCAGGTGTAGGGGGAGATATAGCAGAAAGGGTGGGTCTCTAGGGTTTTCAGAAAAGGGAAAGCCGGTCAAGATTCCAGGTGGCCCTTCCGTAAGCAAGGCCAAATCACTGAGCAGCTCCTATCGCTTCCAGTCTTGCATCTGCTTTTAGGAATATCCCGCTGAACACCTCCTTTCGCCTCCAGCCTTGCATCTGCTTTTAGGAATATCCCGCTGAACACCTCCTTTCGCCTCCAGCCTTGCATCTGCTTTCAGGAATATCCCACTGAACACCTCCTTTCACCTCCAGCCTTGCATCTGCTTTTAGGAATATCCCGCTGAACACCCACTATTGCCTCCAGCCTTGCGTCTGCTTTTAGGAATATCCCACTGAACACCTCCTATCACCTCCAGCCTTGTGTCTGCTTTTAGGAATATCCCACTGAACACCCCCTATCGCCTCCAGCCTTGCGTCTGCTTTTAGGAATATCCCACTGAACACCTCCTATCGCCTCCAGCCTTGCGTCTGCTTTTAGGAATATCCCACTGAACACCTCCTATCGCCTCCAGCCTTGTGTCTGCTTTTAGGAATATCCCACTGAACACCTCCTACCTTTTAGGAATATCCCACTGAATACCTCCTATCGCCTCCAGCCTTTGTTTGTTTGTTTGTTTATTTATTTATATAGCGCTCTTGACCCGGGGGTATATATGCGCTTTGAACATCAGGTTACAGGTAAAAGACAATAGTACAGTATTGATAGGGTATAGATAATAGTATTCAAACAATATACATAAAATTGGACATTCGGAGTGCATACATATGTGGTAGGACAGTTATTTGTTGGTTAACCAGGAAATGACCTTGGTTCTGAAGGGTTGGAAAGTAGGTGTGGATTTAATATCCAGTGGGATGGAATTCCAGAGTTGTGATGCCAAGGTTGGGAAGCTGGATCCTCCAGCTCTTTTGAGGGAGTATTTGGGAACTGTTAGTTGTAATGAGTTGGACGATCTGGTGGTTCTAGTGTTCTGTCTTAGTGTAAATTTGTTCGAGAGGTAGGGTGGGGCAAGATGATTGAGGGCTTTGTAAGTAAGGCATATGGTTTTCAAATCAATTTTCTGTTGGATGGACAACCATTTGCAGGCAGTTCTGGTGGCGGAGATGTGTTCCCTTCTAGGAATATTGAGGGCGGCACGGAGTGCGTTATTTTGTAAAACTTGCAATTTATTGATTACTGTTTTGTTGGCACCTACATAGAGGCTATTACAGTAATCCAGTTTAGATTGAATGAGTGCTCTGGCTAGGATGAGACAGTAGCTAGGGGAGATCAGTGGTCTGCAGGCCCTGATAAGTTTACCGGTGTAGGCAGTGGCTGAGGCGGTCATGTTGATTTGTTTAGCTAGGTTGATGTTCGTGTCTAGGTAGAAACCGAGGGTTTTTACGCTCTTGGCAATGGGTATGGTGTTACCGTCAATAGTGAAGCTAGTGTAGCCGGGACAGAGTTTACTGATAGTGTTCGGTGAGCCGACAAGAAGCAATTCAGTCTTGTCATCATTCAGGCATAGGCCATGTGTGGCCATCCATGCCTGAATGATGGAAAAGACTTCATTGATCCATTTGGCGTCCTTGTTGTAGTTGCCTGATAAGGTGAGGAGTATCTGGGTGTCATCTGCGTAGTTAGTATAGGTGACACCCAGATTGTCCAGCTTGTCGAATAAGGGCTTGGTGAAAATATTGTAAAGGGTAGGTGAGACACAGGATCCTTGTGGGACACCGCAGGTGATGGGGATGGGGTCAGCCGCTGCTAGGGGGGAGAACACCCGCATGGTTCTGTTGTCCAGGAAAGATTGGATCCATGTGACTGCAGAGTGGGAGAAGTGTGCTGCCAGAGATAAATGGTTGCACAGGATTTTATGGTCGACCAGGTCAAAGGCAGCGGAGAGGTCAAGGAGTAGAAGGATGGCAGCCTTGTTTTTGTCTTTGAGTTCGTCTATCTGGCATTTGAGATCAACAAGGGCCGTTTCTGTCCCGTGTTGTGGTCGAAAGCCAGATTGGCGAGTTCCTAGTAGGTGATTGGCCTCAAGGTAGTCCTGGATTTGTAAATAAGCCACTCTATCCAAGATTTTTAGTAGGAATGGGACGGTGGTAATGGGTCTGTAATTCGTGGGGATGTCAGGGTTGAGAGTAGTTTTTTTTAGTAGCGGTAGGACCCAGGACTGTTTCAGATTGCTGGGGACCATGTTGTTGGCGAAGGACAGGTTTATTAATTTGGTGATAAATGGGGAGAGATCCCTAGCTGCATCTTTTATAATCTGTGCGGGGCAGCTGTCCCCCTTGCAATTCGATGGTTTAAGGGATGCTATAATTTTCTGAACCTCCAATATGGATACCTTTTTGAAGGTGAAGCCTGAATTAGTGGCAGTAGGTGGAGGGGGCGTGGGGAAGGAGGTGGGATCGAGAGTGAGTTGTTGTCGTTTGTTGTTGATTTTAGTTTGGAGCCCTGAGATTTTGTTAGCTAGGGCATTCTGGATCCCTGTGCACCAGGGTTTATCCTTAGTGCAAGAGTCAGTGGGGGTAATGGGGTTTTCTAATTCCTTTAGTATGTTAAAGAGCTCCTTAGTACTGGAGCTTGTCTGGGAGATCCTAGTATTGAGAGATTCTTTCTTGGCCCGTATAATCTCATTTTTGTAGAGGGTGGAGATGTTGGTGAGATTGGTTCTGTTATTTATAGAAGGCACTGATTTCCAGAGTGCTTCAAGTTTGTTTTTTTGTTGACGCAGGGTTTTGAGCTCCGGGGTGAACCATGTGTTCAGGTGCGCTTTGGGTATTCCTTTGCGCAGTTTCAGTGGGGCAATGATGTCAATGGCTTTGGCCATGGACTCATTGTAGGCGTTGACCAGTTGGTTCAAGTCCGTTGTGGCGGGTAGTGCGTTTAAAGTAGGGATCACCAGAGGTATGAGGGCTTCCGCTGTGATATTGCTCTTTTTCCTAGTAGGGCAGGCAGGTGCCATGATAGGCCTTTTATGTGCTGAGTTGCTGGTAAGAATGTCAAACGGGAGGAGGTGGTGGTCAGTCCAGATAAGTTGTGTGGGATCTTTCGTAGTAATGTTGCAGTTAAGGGTAGTTATCCAGTCAAGGATTCTGCCTTTCGAGTGGGTAGGTTTGGAGCAAAGTTGTTGGAGGCCATGCTCCTCTAATGCCATGGCCAGGGCAGTGGCTGGGGTGTCTAGGGGGTCGTTAAACCCAAGGTTAAAGTCTCCGAGTATAATCAATTGTGCTGATGGTTTGGAACTTTCAGCAACTAGTGAAGTGATGTCTTCCTCAAATGAGCCAGGAGGGCCCGGGGGTCGATAAATTAAGTGCAGCGTAATAGTACTTTTAGGGGAGGTTTGAAATTTGACTGTAATGTGTTCACAGGATTTGAGTGGGGGAGCAGAGGATAGTCTGATGTCAAGCGTGGACTTAAAGATGATAGCTACGCCGCCACCTCGAGCGTTCGGTCTATCTGCTCTAAGGATGGTGTAGTTATCAGGTATGGCTAGGGTAAGAGATGGACCTGCAGCATCGTGCAGCCATGTTTCGGTTACCGCAAGGAAGTCCAGGTTGTTTGTTAGAATAATGTCAGCGACTTCTGAGGCATGGGCGACTAATGATCTGACATTTAGGAGAGCTCCTTTAAGACTGGGATGGATAGTGTTGATGGGTGTTACAGTGTGAGGGTTGATCTTATTGAGTGATTTGGTAGGGCCTTTGCTAGGTCTGTGGTGGGTTCTGGCGCCAAGTCTAGAATTCCGATCGGAGGGGATGAGGGTAGTGTTACGGGAGTTGGTTGGGTTAGCTAATGTAGAGGTGTTGTAGTCAATGGTAGGGCAAGATGCTCTCGTGTTGATGGGGTTCTGCTTATAGACAGCTAGGTGTGTGTAAGCTGCGACATGCGGAGCGTGTGCATGTCTATGGGTGGGAAGGGCGGACTTGGTATCCGGGGGGAAGGCTGGTGTGGTGGGCAGGAATGGTGTAGGGCAGGTGATCGGGTGGTGTCTTGGGCAGGCGGGTCTGACTAAACCATTATTATAGGCTAGGTAACTGTTGCCAGTGCAGGGTATGTTACTTTGCATGACACAGAAAGGGAACATGATCGCAGTCAGGCAGAGTAGCATGCTGGGGCTAAGGTAATATACAGGGGAGTGGCGTGAAGGGGGCATAGGCGTTATAGGTAGGGCACAACACAATGCGAATGAGGTCTAGGCGACCATAGGGCACAACACAATGCAAGTGGGGTCTAGGCGACCATAAGGCACAACACAATGCGAATGAGGTCTAAGCGACCATAGGGCACAACACAATGCGAGTGGGGTCTGGGCGACCATAGGGCACAACACAATGCAAGTGGGGTCTAGGCGACCATAGGGCACAACACAATGCAGGTGGGGTCTAGGCGACCAAGGGGCACAACACAATGCAAGTGGGGTCTAGGCGACCATAGGACACAACACAATGCAAGTGGGGTCTGGGCGACCATAGGGCACAACACAATGCAAGTATGGTCTAAGCGACCATAGGGCACAACACAATGCAAGTGGGGTCTGGGCGACCATAGGGCACAACACAATGCAAGTGGGGTCTGGGCGACCATAGGGCACAACACAATGCAAGTGGGGTCTGGGCGACCATAGGGCACAACACAATGCAAGTATGGTCTAAGCGACCATAGGGCACAACACAATGCAAGTGGGGTCTGGGCGACCATAGGGCACAACACAATGCAAGTGGGGTCTGGGCGACCATAGGGCACAACACAATGCAAGTGGGGTCTGGGCGACCATAGGGCACAACACAATGCAAGTGGGGTCTGGGCGACCATAGGGCACAACACAATGCAAGTGGGGTCTAGGCGACCATAGGGCACAACACAATGCAAGTGGGGTCTAGGCGACCATAGGGCACAACACAATGCAAGTGGGGTCTGGGCGACCATAGGGCACAACACAATGCAAGTGGGGTCTGGGCGACCATAGGGCACAACACAGTTGCGGTGGTACGTTAGCGACCATAGGGCACGGCAAAATAGCAGTCATGAGGCATGGAGCACTAAGGGCTAAGGATGCCTGTACTATTAAAGAGGTGGCAGCAGTAATGCATAGAGGCGGCGGCGTTGGAAGCATGAGCATATGTAGCAAACAGTTAAAGAAACCGAGTTCAAATGTTTATGGGTGCGGAGTAGCAGAGGGCATACCAGAAAGCACAATAGTATAGACTGAGGGTATTCCACTACTCACAAAAGATTAAAGGTCCGTGGCCCCTGGCTCCTGATGCTCCAAACAGGCTCTCAACAGGCCTTAGAGTGGCCTTGGAGCTGGCCGCCGGCGTGATCCGCCTGCCGGCGGTTACCGCTGGTGTAAATGAGGCTCAGCCTCGGTTTCAGCCCGCGCTGCGCCCGGCATGGGCGAGTCAGGCGCCGTGTGGGGACAGGGTCAGGCAGTCCCTGTCCTGTTCCCCGCTTGTCGCGTGGTTCCTCTGCTGGGCTGGGGGTGCTGGGGGGGCTCCTGCCCTCGCCCCACGATGAGGAAGAGTGGAGTGAGGGGGTAAACAGGCTCTCAACAGGCCTTAGAGTGGCCTTGGAGCTGGCCGCCGGCGTGATCCGCCTGCCGGCGGTTACCGCTGGTGTAAATGAGGCTCAGCCTCGGTTTCAGCCCGCGCTGCGCCCGGCATGGGCGAGTCAGGCGCCGTGTGGGGACAGGGTCAGGCAGGCCCTGTCCTGTTCCCCGCTTGTCGCGTGGTTCCTCTGCTGGGCTGGGGGTCCTGGGGGGGCTCCTGCCCTCGCCCCACGATGAGGAAGAGTGGAGTGAGGGGGTAAACAGGCTCTCAACAGGCCTTAGAGTGGCCTTGGAGCTGGCCGCCGGCGTGATCCGCCTGCCGGCGGTTACCGCTGGTGTAAATGAGGCTCAGCCTCGGTTTCAGCCCGCGCTGCGCCCGGCATGGGCGAGTCAGGCGCCGTGTGGGGACAGGGTCAGGCAGGCCCTGTCCTGTTCCCCGCTTGTCGCGTGGTTCCTCTGCTGGGCTGGGGGTGCTGGGGGGGCTCCTGCCCACGCCCCACGATGAGGAAGAGTGGAGTGAGGGGGTAAACAGGCTCTCAACAGGCCTTAGAGTGGCCTTGGAGCTGGCCGCCGGCGTGATCCGCCTGCCGGCGGTTACCGCTGGTGTAAATGAGGCTCAGCCTCGGTTTCAGCCCGCGCTGCGCCCGGCATGGGCGAGTCAGGCGCCGTGTGGGGACAGGGTCAGGCAGGCCCTGTCCTGTTCCCCGCTTGTCGCGTGGTTCCTCTGCTGGGCTGGGGGTGCTGGGGGGGCTCCTGCCCTCGCCCCACGATGAGGAAGAGTGGAGTGAGGGGGTAAACAGGCTCTCAACAGGCCTTAGAGTGGCCTTGGAGCTGGCCGCCGGCGTGATCCGCCTGCCGGCGGTTACCGCTGGTGTAAATGAGGCTCAGCCTCGGTTTCAGCCCGCGCTGCGCCCGGCATGGGCGAGTCAGGCGCCGTGTGGGGACAGGGTCAGGCAGGCCCTGTCCTGTTCCCCGCTTGTCGCGTGGTTCCTCTGCTGGGCTGGAGGTGCTGGGGGGGCTCCTGCCCTCGCCCCACGATGAGGAAGAGTGGAGTGAGGGGGTAAACAGGCTCTCAACAGGCCTTAGAGTGGCCTTGGAGCTGGCCGCCGGCGTGATCCGCCTGCCGGCGGTTATCGCTGGTGTAAATGAGGCTCAGCCTCGGTTTCAGCCCGCCCTGCGCCCGGCATGGGCGAGTCAGGCGCCGTGTGGGGACAGGGTCAGGCAGGCCCTGTCCTGTTCCCCGCTTGTCGCGTGGTTCCTCTGCTGGGCTGGGGGTGCTGGGGGGGCTCCTGCCCTCGCCCCACGATGAGGAAGAGTGTCTGTGTCTGCTTTTAGGAATATATGGCTGAACACCTCCTTTTACCTCCAGCATTGCGTCTGCTCTTAGGAATATCCAGCTGAACACCTCCTATCGCCTCCAGTCTTGCATCTGCTTTTAGGAATATCCATCTGAACACCTCTTATCGCCTCCAGCCTTGCGTCTGCTTTTAGGAATATACACTGAACACCTCCTTTCGCCTCCAGCCTTGCGTCTGCTTTTAGGAATATCCATCTGAACACCTCCTATCTCCTCCAGCCTTGCGTCTGCTTTTAGGAATATCCAGCTGAACACCTCCTATCACCTCCAGCCTTGCATCTGCTTTTAGGAATACACGGCTGAACACCTCCTTTTGCCTCCAGCCTTGCGTCTGCTCTTAGGAATATACACTGAACACCTCCTTTTGCCTCCAGCCTTGTGTCTGCTCTTAGGAATATCCAGCTGAACACCTCCTATCGCCACCAGTCTTGCATCTGCTTTTAGGAATATCCCGCTGAACACCTCCTATCGTCTCCAGCCTTGCGTCTGCTTTTAGGATCCTACTGAACACCTCCTTTCGCCTCCAGCCTTGCGTCTGCTTTTAGGAATATACATCTGAACACCTCCTATCGCCTCCAGCCTTGCTTCTGCTTTTAGGAATATACATCTGAACACCTCCTATCGCCTCCAGCCTTGCTTCTGCTTTTAGGAATATACACTGAACACCTCCTTTTGCCTCCAGCCTTGTGTCTGCTTTTAGGAATATCCAGCTGAACACCTCCTATCACCTCCAGCCTTGTGTCTGCTTTTAGGAATATCCAGCTGAACACCCCCTATCACCCCCCAGCCTTGCGTCTTCTTTTAGGAATATCCCACTGAACACCTCCTATCGCCTCCAGCCTAGTGTCTGCTTTTAGGAATATCCCACTGAACACCTCCTACCTTTTAGGAATATCTATCTGAACACCTCCTATCACCTCCAGCCTTGTGTCTGCTTTTAGGAATATACGGCTGAACACCTCCTTTTGCCTCCAGCCTTGCGTCTGCTTTTAGGAATATCCAGCTGAACACCTCCTATCGCCTCCAGTCTTGCATCTGCTTTCAGGAATATACTGCTGAACACCTCCTATCGTCTCCAGCCTTGCGTCTGCTTTTAGGATCCTGCTGAACACCTCCTTTCGCCTCCAGCCTTGCGTCTGCTTTTAGGAATATCCATCTGAACACCTCCTATCTCCTCCAGCCTTGCGTCTGCTTTTAGGAATATCCAGCTGAACACCTCCTATCGCCTCCAGCCTTGCGTCTGCTTTTAGGAATATACGGCTGAACACCTCCTTTCACCTCCAGCCTTGCGTCTGCTTTCAGGAATATCCTGCTGAACAACTCCTATCGCCTCCAGCCTTGCGTCTGCTTTTAGGAAAATACCGCTGAACACCTCCTTTTGCCTCCAGCCTTGCATCTGCTTTTAGGAATATCCAGCTGAACACCTCCTATCGTCTCCAGCCTTGAGTCTGCTTTTAGGATCCTTCTGAACACCTCCTTTCGCCTCCAGCCTTGCGTCTGCTTTTAGGAATATCCCACTGAACACCTCCTACCTTTTAGGAATATCCCACTGAACACCTCATATCGCCTCCAGCCTTGTGTCTGCTTTAGGAATATACGGCTGAACACCTCCTTTTGCCTCCAGCCTTGCATCTGCTCTTAGGAATATCCAGCTGAACACCTCCTATCGCCTCCAGTATTGCATCTGCTTTTAGGAATATCCCGCTGAACACCTCCTATCGTCTCAAATCTTGTGTCTGCTTTTAGGATCCTGCTGAACACCTCCTTTCGCCTCCAGCCTTGCGTCTGCTTTTAGGGATATACACTGAACACCTCCTTTTGCCTCCAGCCTTGCGTCTGCTTTTAGGAATATCCATCTGAACACCTCCTATCGCCTCCAGCCTTGCATCTGCTTTTAGGAATATCCTGCTGAACACCACCTTTCGCCTCCAGCCTTGTGTCTGCTTTCAGGAATATCCCGCTGAACACCTCTTATCGCCTCCAGCCTTGCGTCTGCTTTTAGGAATATACCGCTGAACACCTCCTTTTGCCTCCAGCCTTGCATCTGCTTTTAGGAATATCCAGCTGAACACCTCCTATCACCTTCAGGCTTGCATCTGCTTTTAGGATTATCCCGCTGAACACCTCCTATCGCCTCCAGCCTTGTGTCTGCTTTTAGGAATATCCATCTGAACACCTCCTATCACCTCTAGCCTTGCATCTGCTTTTAGGACTATTCCACTGAACACCTCCTATCGCCTCTAGCCTTGCATCTGCTTCTAGGACTATTCCACTGAACACCTCCTATCACCTCCAGCCTTGCACCTGCTTTTAGGAATATCCCATTGAACACCTCCTATCGTCTCCAGCTTTCATCTGCTTTTGGGAATATCACACTGAACACCTCCTATCACCTCCAGTCTTGAATCTGCTTTTAGGAATATTCCACTGAACACCTCTGCACACCTCCAGCCTTGCATCTGCTTTTAAGAATATCCCACTGAACACTTCCGATCACTTCCAGCCTTGAATCTGCTTTTAGGAATATTCGCAAGAGGCTTTTTTGTAAAGGAAGAGTTCTGGTGGCTTGATGAAGGTCCCTTTTGCTTGCTAACTGATGAAGAGGAAATCCTTCCATGCATTTGAAGAATAAGCAGAGCAATTTAAACTGGACTCTGCTGGACAGGCATCCAGTGGAGTGATTGCCTTGAGTTGTAGAGAGGAAGAGATTTAGGAGTCTGCAAATAAGCCAAAATCCACAATTTTGAACACATTGGAAATTATTCTAATGGTAGTCAGTGATAGCCACGTATGTACGAGTTTGCATACTCAAGTGGGAGTTAACACGCTGCACGACCACGACTACACACTCATCTATCATGAGGTAAGGAAGACTACCGCAAAGTTGCTGCAATCTATATAATGAGATTTGACCATCTCCCCCCCTTGGTTATTTCCACCAAGATCGGACAAAGAAAAGACACCCACATTTGTTACAGTAGTTTTTGACAGTCTGTATAACACAGAAGGAGGCGTGTGAGAAAAAATGCTATTAAGCAGGAGTTTAGGCCCCAGAGGTAAGAAATCAGACTTAGGAGGGCTTATTGCAGGTGATTCTGGAGCATCCAAGTTCTCACATGATTCAAAAAATTAGACAGACAATGGAAATCATCTCTAGGCCCAGAGAAGGTATCAGGGAGACCTTAAGATTCACCTGGGTATCATGGAGACCAAGGGATTCACCTGGTATTGGGGAGACATTAGAATTCACCTGGGTATCGGGGAGACCATGGATTCACCTTGTATCGGGGAGACCTTAGGATTCACCTGGGTATCAGGGAGACCTTAGGATTAACCTTGTATTGGGGAGACCATAAGATTCACCTGGGTATCGTGGAGACCTTAGGATTCACCTGGTATTGGGGAGACCTTAGAATTCACCTGAGTATCGTGGAGACCTTAGGATTCACCTCGGTATCGGGGGAAACTTTAGGATTCACCTGGTATCGGGGAGACATTAGGATTCACCTGGTATCGGGGAGACCTTAGGATTCACCTGGGTAACGGGACGACCTTAGGATTCACCTGGTATCAGGGAGACCTTAGGATTCAACTTGTATGGGGGAGACCTTAGGATTCACCTGGGTATCATCAGCATAGCAATCGTATCGTAGACCAGATTCATCAAAAAGGGACATCGGAGGCCGACTATAAATATAAATGTCGAACAGCAAAGGTGAAAGTGGGGTCCCCTGAGAGACACCACAATTGCCAATGGCTTAGCTGTACCAATTTTAAAACTTGGATTCTCGTGGACAGGAAGGATAAAAAAACAATGAAGTGCTTCTTTGAATGTTTTCATATGTATTACCATTTGCAAAAAATACGTTCATATATGGCAATAAGCTTAGGAGACAAAATATAAGAGAAAACCTAAGAGAGGTGATGAGAAGAAAAAGGATCTCAATAGTACAAGGTTCATCAACCCCAAATCATCTGTCTTGTCACCAAAAGAGCCAACCACACAGCACACAAGGAGGAAAATGCAGGCAAATTATCCTGTATTACCTAAGCTCCCTTTTCAGAGACACGAGCCATTAGAGCAAGACAGGTGAGCATGGACTCATGGCTTACAGCCTCAAATGCCATTGAGATGTCCAGCCTTGGCAGTAATAAGAAGTACCGCTGGTCGGCGTTCAAAAGAGCACTGTCCCACAGAGCAGCTAGGGTAGACTCTTTTTGTCTAGACTTCATTAGGGTAGACTGGGTTAGGGTAGACTAGGTTAGGGCAGATTCTTTTAGGGTAGACTCAGTTAGGGGTAAGTCTCGATTAGGGTCGACTCGCTTAAGGTAGACTCGGTTAAGGCAGACTATTTTAGGTTAGTCTCGATTAGGGTTGGTTTGGTTAGGGTAGTCTCAGGATAGGATCGGTTAGGGTAGACTCCATGACTGTAGACTCGGTTAGGGCAGACTCGGTTAGTGTAGACTCGGTTAGGGTAGGCTAGGGAAGGCTCTTTTAGGGTAGGCTCGGTTAGGGTAGACTCTGTTAGGGTAGACTGTTGGGGTAGACTCTGTTGGCGTAGACTCTTTTACTGTAAACTCGATTAGGGTAGCCTCGGTTAAAGTAGACTCGGTTAGGGTAGGCTCGGTTAGAGTAGACTCATTCAGGGTGGAATCGGTTAGGGTCGACCTGGTAAAGGTAGACTCTGTCCCATTTTTAGGATGGAATTCATATTGCAGATTGTTCCAAAAAAATTACATTTCTTTGCATAATTCTGCAATCTCAAAGTAACCGCTTTTTCAGTAATTTTTCGGAGTCAGGGAAGCTGATGATGCGATGATAATGTTTGAAAATGGATATATCCGATGAGAACCGTTTTAGTAAGGGTGTGGTGATATCCTGCTCTATCCCCTGGCTGGAGGGAAAAGTTGATCAAATTAGCAATGAGGGTTGCTGATTTGCATATTTGTTGGTCACTCAAATTCCTGAATGGATGTTGGTCTTCAGTAGCTCTACGACTAAGGTAATGTGTTTAGAATGATGCGCTGCAATGTGAGTAGCGGTTTGTTAAAGAATGGGGGAAACTTTTGTCTTTGGGAGGGCAGAACAGGGAGTGGCAATGTAAGGATTGGAACCCTCTCTGGAGTGTGCTTTCAGGATTGTGGTACAGGATTGCATTTCGAGGGAAGAGTGGCAGAGAGTGGATATTGTGTCTGGTGATGAGCTTGGGGCTATGCACCCATGGGAGCTGGTTTCTAATTGGGTGCTCCTACTTGACCTGATTGTTTGGCTCATGCTATGTTCATCACTTACTGCCTCTACAGTTCCATTGCTCTTCTATTTGGCTAGGATGTGCATATGAATGAATGAATGAATGAATGAATGAATGAATGAATGAATGAATGAATGAATGGATTAATGAATGAATGAAAGAGCTTGTACATCACAGTTCTACAAACTAAATCCCCTGAAAGAACTTTCTGGTAGGGGCACTTAGTGTGAAGAATGGATAAGTAGCGATGAATTTGAATCTTCTTCTGACGATTTCCCGAGCCCTCTCATATTTTAACAAAGCATAGAGTGTCTTTTGATCCAATCCTGTGCACCCCTGGTCAATGCATCACCACACCTGGATTCTGTGACTGTAAAACTCAGCCACTTGGCAGCACTGATCTCCAGGCCTTTCTATTACAATGAGGTCTACAGCGGTCTCCCTGCTAAAACCGGTATCTGGTCATTGCATCGAATGCCTTATCATCGAAAAAAGCATTGAATGCATTTTTTTTAAAGGGAAAGGGTTTAGTTTAATTATAATGGGTTTTAAAGGTTAGAAAAAGCAGGGTTGGGAGGGAACCCCCCACATTAACACAAAAAAAATGCATTCAATGCAATTTTTTTCAATGCATTTTTTTTAGATGGAATGGTATGTCGATGGTAGGAATTCGATGCAATGTCTAGGAACCACTAAAACCCTGTTTTGCTGGCAGAACTTTGCTGCCAAAGCCATCTTTGATCGGAACACCCCCACCCAGAAGGCCTCAACTGCACTACTGCTAAGGCGGTAGATGTAGTCCAAAACACTTTGCCTTCAACGCAGACTAAAAACCCACCTAACTAAAGTGTTCTGTTCCTTCGCAGATGCAGCCGTTCCATGTGCACCCAGTGATGTGGCATTGAAGCACCCTTAGCACTGCTCCTCCCCAGGTGCAGGCACTCCAGGTTCACCCAGTGATGTGGCATTATGGAGCCCCATGTCCTGCTCCTCCCCAGGTGCAGCCGCTCCAGGTGCACCCAGTGATGTGGCATTGTAGCACCCGAGATCAGGCACCCAAAACCAGCTGCTCCCCTGCCAGCCAAGAAGCAGGTAGATCGCTTCACCAGTCCTTGTTCTGAGTTCCCTCCCCCTCTCGCTCAGACATTAGTAGGACTACTTCTATTTCAGGAAGAAACTGAAAGGACACCTGTTTCGTTTCCCCTAGGTTCTGACAGCCGGACCCGTTGCTTAGGCATTTCATGGTCTTGCCAATGCAACCTCTCAGGTCTCCCTTCCCTGCATCCTCAAGTGATGGTACAGAAACTAAATTCATGGGTGGGATAGACCTCCTAAGGGCTGCTGGATAATCATTCCTTGTACTCGGTTGATATCTCACTCTTTCTGCTTTTACTTAGGAGATCCCAGGATCTGCTCCATATCGAATCCCGACTTTGTCATCTACTCCTCCGTGGTGTCCTTCTACCTGCCATTCATGGTGACGTTGCTGGTCTACATCCGGATCTACATCGCCTTGCGGAAGCGACGGAAGCGTATCATTGGGACCAGGCAGAGCGGCGAGAGCACCCGGCTAGCACACAGCCACAGAGGGCACGGCAAGGCCCGCAGAACCAAAGTAAGAGATCATATTTATGGCGATATTTTTGGTGGGGATAATATGTAGTGATATCATTTTTTATTCATCATGTGTGTATTTCTTTTGTATTTATCATTGTTTGATTCTCAGTGATGCATCGAGGGAGTTATATAAGAGTGGCCTTCGGACACTGACTCATTTACCGCTCTGTATGACCCCATTACAATTTGGACTGTGGATGGATCAAGAATTGCACGACCTGAAATTTCCGGATGGTGTGCAATACGGTACAGGAGACTTATGGCACACCAGGTGCAAACCCCAGTAGCCTTTGGACATAATGCACCTGGCCCCTTGTGGGACCAGCATAAGTCCCTTTTATGAGGGGTGAATTTCTTCAGTCCCAGGCAAAGCCATGACACCTGCTTCTGCATCTTCTGGGGTTCCCGCAGTTGTTTCTTGGTGAGGCTGTTATATGTGCCGTTACAATAGTCTTGTTTCGATAGGACCAGTGATCCAGAAAATATGATGTCACAATAGGAACACATTATTGAGAAGATATTAAACTCCAAGGAAGTCCTCTTGAAAATAGTGTTTATCTCAATCAGAAGGATAGGTCAGGGACAAGCAGAATGTTTAGGGTTCTCACCTAGTCAAATGCAGCTGGAAGAGGCTCACCCAAACTCTTAAGCCTTGAGAATGGCAGAGTGAATTAGTGCATTCCACACATGGACTTGCCTAAGATGTTGCAGTATTAAGGTAGAGGTAGACCTCTTTCACATAATGGAATGTATGACTGAGGAATTAGAGAGAGATGATAGAAAGGCACAGTACGGGGTAGCAAGATCTCCTTCGATCTCCTTCGAGGCTTCAGATAGGGAGTGGGCTGACTGGCATGTTAATTGCTGTATACCTTGGAAAGGGATCGTGCAGCAACAGTGGATGTTTGTAGCCTGGTAGTGGCTTTCAGAAGGGAGCTAGCAAAGAAGGCGAATTTCAGAGATGTAACGAAAGAGGAAGAAGGATGGCGGGAAGTGAAACAGCGAGCACCAGAGGAATGGAGAGATGAACACAAACACGCTTTTTGCAAACCCTACAATCGTGCTGGTGGAGAGGTTACACTTATCTGTTTTTGTCCATGTTCCCACCCACTCATCTCATCTTCTGTGCTCCATGCCAATTCCCAGTAGCTACACCTGCCCTCCTCAATGCCAACGGTCCCTTCTCTCACTCCTCGTGACTACTTACATCAATCCAGGATGTCTCTAACATGAGGCTTGCTGGGTCCTGACTTGGCTCACCCTTCAATCATCCCCGCAAACCTACACAGGTAATTGGAGGCTGGAGGCAGCAGTTAGGAGCAAAGTATCCTCGTGTTCTGTGATGTGGCACTGTAGCGCCACCTACACTCTTCTTCCTCAGGTGCAGCCACTCCAGGAACATCAAGTGATGTGGCATTGTAGCACCCCCCAGTCATGCTCCTCCCCAGGTGCAGCCACTCAAGGCACACCCAGTGATGTGGTGCCACTCCTCTTCCCTATGTCCTGGCTCTCCAGGCGTACCCAGAGATGTGGCATTGTAGCCCCCCTGCACTGTTCCTTGCCAGGTGCAGCCATTCCAGGTGGACCCAGTGATGTGGCATTGTAGCACCCCCTGCACTGCTCCTCACCAGGTGCAGCCACACTAGGTGCACCCACTGATGTGGCATTCTACAGCGACCTGTACTGCTCCTTCCCAGGTGCAGCCCCTTCAGGTGCACCCAGTGATGTGGCATTGTAGCGCCCCTGCACTGCTCCTCCACAGGTGCAGCCCCTTCCAGTGCACCCAGTGATGTGGCATTGTAGGGCCCCCTGCACTGCTCCTCCCCAGGGGCCGCCACACCAGGTGCACTCAGTGATGTGGCATTGCAGCAGCACCTGCACTTCTCGTCGCCAGGTGCAGCAACACCAGATGAACCCACTGATGTGGCTATGTAGTGCCCCGTGCACTGCTCCTCCACTAGTGCAGTCCCATCAGGTGCACCCTTTGATGTGGCATTGTAATGCCCCCTGCACTGCTCTTCCCCAGGTGCAGCCCCATCAGGTGCACCCAGTGATGTGGCATTATAGCACCCCATGCACTGCTCTTCCCCAGGTGCAGCTCTGTCAGGTGCACCCAATGATGTGGCATTGTAGGGTCCTCTGCACTGCTCGTGCCCAGGTGCAGCCACACCAGGTGCACCCACTGATGTGGGACTGTACGGCTCCCTGCACTGTTCCTTCGCAGGTGCAGCCGTTCCATGTGCACCCAGTGATGTGGCATTGAAGCACCCTTTGCACTGCTCCTCCCCAGGTGCAGGCACTCCTGGTTCACCCAGTGATGTGGCATTATGGAGCCCCATGTCCTGCTCCTCCCCAGGTGCAGCCGCTCCAGGTGCACCCAGTGATGTGGCATTGTAGCACCCTCTGCACTGCTCCTCCCCAGGCCCAGCCACTCAAGGCACACCAAGTGAAGTGGTGCCCTCTGCACTCCTCTTCCTATGTCCTGACTCTCCAGGCGTACCCAGAGATGTGGCATTGTGGTCCCCCTGCACTGTTCCTTGCCAGGTGCAGCCACTCCAGGTGTACCCAGTGATGTGGCATTGTAGCACGCCATGTACTGCTCTTCCAGCGGTACAGCCCCATAAGGAGCACCCAGTGATGTGGCATTGTAGCGTCCCATGCATTGCCCCTCCTCAGGTGCAGCCCCTTCAGGTGCACCCAGTGATGGGGCATTGTAGGGCCCCTTCACTGCTCCTGCTCAGGTGCAGCCATTCCAGGTGGACCCAGTGATGTGGCATTGTAGCACCCCCTGCACTGCTCCTCACCAGGTGCAGCCACATCAGGTGCACCCACTAATGTGGCATTCTAAGGTGACCTGTACTGCTCCTTCCGAGATACAGCCCCATCAGGTGCACCCAGTGATGTGGCATTGTAGCGCCCTCTGCACTGCTCCTCCCCCCGGTCAGCCACACCAGGTGCACTCAGTGATGTGGCATTGCAGCACCCCCTGCACTTCTCGTCGCCAGGTGCAGCCACACCAGGTTAACCCACTGATGTGGCTATGTAGTGCCCCATGCACTGCTCCTCCACCAGGTGCAGCCCCGTCAGATGCACCCAGTGATGTGGCATTGTAACACCCCATGCACTGCTCTTCCCCAGGTGCAGCTCTGTCAGGTGCACCCAATGATGTGGCATTGTAGGGTTCTCTGCACTGCTCCTCCCCAGGTGCAGCCACTCCAGGTGCACCCAGGGATGTGGCATTGTAGCACCCCCTGCACTGCTCCCCCCCAGGTGCAGCCACACCAGGTGCACCCACTGATGTGGCATTGTAGGGCTCCCTGCACTGCTCCTTTCCAGGTGCAGCCGCTCCAGGGGCACCCAGTGATGTGGCATTGTAGCACCCTCTGCACTGCTCCTCCCCAGGTCCAGCCACTCCAGGTTCACTAAGTGATGTGGCATTATAGAGCTCCCTGTCCTGCTACTCCTCAGGTGCAGCCAATGCGGGTGCACCCAGTGATGTGGTGACCCCTGCACTTCTCCTCCTTACATCCTGCCTCTCCAGGCATACCCAGGGATATGTCATTCTAGCCCCCCCCCGCACTGGTTCGACCCTGGTGCAGCCACTCCAGGTGCACCCAGTGATGTGGCATTGTAGGGCCTCCTGCACTGCTCCTCCCAAGGTGCAGCCACTCCAGATGCACCGAGTGATGTGGTGACCCCTGCACTCCTCCTCCCTATGTCCTGCCTATCCAGGCATACCAGTTCATAAGCATACCCACAATGCATTGCTCGGCGAATTTGAACTGGGATGGCCATTGACTGGTGATCTGACGTTTGCAGCTTGTTGGCTGAAATGTATAGGTTTTTCAACCCATCATAGAGGCCTAAATATATTCCAATGCTCCAATCACAAGGATGTCAGTGGGTTGCACCCATCAGGTGCGATGGGAAGCATGCCGAAGAACACAATCATGAATGCCAGGCTGTACCAAACTGATCCTCTATTAGGAGGTTGAAACACACATGCAAAGCTATGAATGAAAAATACCTGCCCTATAAAACAAAGGCAATCTTCTGGAAAAGTAATGTATGCTTTCCAGCTTATTTGCATACCCAAAGTGCATTACTTCTTGGCTCCAAACTAGAAGTGAACATTCAGGGGGGCCGCTGGGTGGCAGTGTGGCATGTTTGACTTGTCAGTTGAAATGACCTATTCTACTTTCACGTCTCAGGTGGAAGGATTGTTCATGCATTCATTCCCACCCTAACATTGCTGGCGTTTGGTAAACATACCCCAATGCCCGAATCACAAATCATTCAACAGGGAGAGGGGCAGGCACAGGCACATGTGGAAAGCTGCAGAGGGTCATAAAGGATCTTTTGATGGGAAAGAAAGGCGCGAGACACTACTGGGAGACATCTGTGGAGCTGAGGAGAGCATGTGCGGAGCTAGTGCATTGAGGGGTATGGTGCTGGGGGAGTGAGGGGGTGCCTTGGGTTCTAGTGATTCTAGTTCAAAGTGGCAGTCGGTTCCTGTTAAGAAGAGGTCTACTTCACAGCCTGTGTGTAGGAGCAGATCTCCTGTGGACAGAGTGGGGGAAGTTGTCAGTGGAGTCGCTGTTTCCTGTGTTGGAGCATGTGTAGGCGGTGCCTGTTTGTTCTGAGGTGGTGGGAGGTGCGGGCAGCTGTAAAGTGGGTGCTGTGATTGGCAATGGGTCTAGTGGCCTGCAGAAGGGTATTGTTGGTTCCCCGAAGGAGATAGATTTTGTGGTTCTTGTGGCGAGTGCTGTGGAAGGGCAGGATTTCAGGCTGGTGGTTCAGGATTGAGAAAGCAATTTCTTTAGAGAAATGGGCTTGTTCACCTCGGTTTATCCGTAAGGTGGGTGAGGGTAAGCTTTTGGTTTGCTGTAAGTCTTTAGTGCAACAGTAGTTAGTGTTGCGCTTGCACAAAGTAGTGGGGATTCCAGTGGTGTGTTCTGTGCGACCTGCTCGTGTGGATATAGGTAAAGTGGTGATCTATGAAGTTCCGGCTAGTACTAACTTGGGCCTTTTAGTTACTGGACTTAAGAACAATAGTGTGGCTGGGGTGCGATGGTTGGGTTGAAGGAATGGGGAAGGGTTAGTGCTATCAACTACTATTTTGGTGAGGTTTCAGTCTGTGGAGCTGCCCCGGTTTCTGTGGATTGGTTATAAGAGGTTCCGGATAGCAAAGTGTGTGCCCCCTCCTTTGCAGTGTTTTCAGTGTCAGAGATTTCGTCATGTGGCCAGTGTCTGCAGAGGGGTGCTGTGTTGTGTGAAGTGTGACAGTTGCCACAATGTCATGCTTAAGTGAGGCGCACCCTGTCTGTAGGAACTGTGGTGGAGCTCACTGTGATATGTTTAAGAAGTGTCCTGTTTTTGTGCATGAGGCCCAGGTGTGGTCTGTCAGAGTGTCTCACAATTTGTCCTATGCTGAGGTGGTTGTGCAGTTGCCAGCTGCTGGTGTGGATCAGGTTGGGAAGGATTGTCCAGCTTGGAGTGGGCTCTTGCCCCCTTCGGTTATTTCTGAGGAGCGTGACATGCAGCCACTGGTGGTGGGAGATTTTTTGATGATAGCGAAGGAGAAGTTTTTGCTGTTTTTGATTGAGGTTATTAATTGTTCCTTCCACATGCAGAGTAAGACTGAGAAAATGATGATCATAGTCAAGGCGTTCGAGATGTTTTGGGCATTGTCAGTTTTATGAGGGAGCTTTCAAATGAGGAGTTGAGTGCTGGGCATGTGTGGTGGTTGTATTGTGGTGTGGGTCTCTTGGTAGTGGCAGTTTGCTGTTGTTTCTTTAGGGAGTTTGGTCAGTGCCTGCATTTGTGGGAAGTTTGGTGAGCATCATCTATTCAGATGAAAATCGCTGGCTCCTGGTCTTTGGGAGCCACCCCATTTAGAGGAAGAAGAAGAAATAATTCAACAGAGGTTTATTTTGTGTTGATTAATCTATATATAGTAGAATGCTACACTATTGAACAAAAACAATTTTCAAGAGTAAAAATGCCTGCTTCTCACATAATCTGCTGGGAGGATAGCTCAGGGGCAACGCATTTGTCTTGGAAGCAAAACAACATATAGAAACACAGGTTCGAATACTGGGCTTGTGCTTAGAGAATGGTCCCCGGTATTAAGCATGTTCAGTAGCTCTTAACTAGAGGTGGGATTCAAAGATTGCTACTTGGGGCTGTGGTGGCGTGCATGGATGGTTAGCTGAAATGGCCTATTCTACTGTGCACATAACAAAGCTTAAGACTGACAGGTATGAACAAGTTCCAAGGATAGCTGGGCTACACTCTGTCAAATGGAAAGAGTGCAGTCAAAAGTAGTCGGTTAATATGCAGTCACTCTGTTCAGATGGAGACCTAGCTCTGGTCATGGTGAGACAGTGCCCAATAACCAAGACGGTGTACGTGTGGTTCGGATACGCAGAGGGCAATATGACCAATCACAGCAGGGAAACTATGCAAATGCACAATTAACTTGGTGAGAAGATCCACCACCAGCAAAGTGGTCAATCCCTTGAATATAAGCAATTATACTATAAAGTTGATACAGAGCGTTGGCCATGTTCTGTTCAGCATTGGGTAAAGGGCGTGAAGGTCATCGGCCTGCGTAGAAATGATTTTGGAAGCACCACATGCCCCACCTGCTGCCACATAGACTATGACCTGTTTAGATAAACCTGAGAACAAGAAAAAAGTGAAATAAATGTACTGTTAAACTAGCAATTGAGAGATGTGAGACAGAATGCACAATGTATTATTCATGCATAAACACCCATTAGGACACCGTGTGCATAGGCTTAGACCAGAACCGAGCCTCACAATCCATATTTGTATGTTCCAACTGAATGGCTTTAAAAAAGTCTTCCACTGTGTCAAGTCGAATTACCGGGACACTTGCACAATCGTACAATCGATACAAGCTTCTGCATCACCTTGACGATTCGCTGGCTTAGAAAGAACCATAAATTGGTACCTTGAAAAAAAGGATTTAGCCCACTTACGGAGAGTTAGAGCATTTCATTAATTTAAGAAACTCCCTGTTTTGTGAGCATGCGTAACAAAACTAGGCTTTGGACCCTCCCCAATATGGCAACAATGGCGCCATTGACCAAATGATTTGTTGATTGCTAATAACTAACAATTATGGAGAACATTGCACTGTTCTGCAAAGGATAGAACTCCTTTACAATGAAAAGCAGCAGAACACAACCTCATCCAGCTGTGAGGGGATAGTCCAATGGTAATAAAGGGTGCATCTATTTCCACGGTTAAAAGAAACATAAGGTCTACCTGCCCTAAAACCTGGGCTGCTATCAAGGCTTGCCTAAGGATTCTATTTTTAATTTTTTTTTTTATTAAAGGTTAGACACCAAGTACACCTCTGTTACAGACAAGGTGATACACAACACATTGGGATCACACAAATCAATGTTATACAACGTTCCTCAGAAAATGTACCTTCCAATTGAAGTTTGATTCAATAAGTAATTAATCCAATAACTAAATCAAGCGAGCGTTTTAAAAAAAAAGAAATTCACCCCAAAATCCTGCAATAGCAAAAGTAAATACATAAGGCAAGTATACCAACCCAGATGACATTAATCAGCTAACTGAGGCAAACGCTTTGTACTATACATTGTAAAGTACTTGTGGTTATAGTGAAAGTAGGATAGCACAGGGGCAATGTGTTGGTTTTGGAAGCAAGACCACGCAGAGCAACAGAGGCAGCGCTTAGAAACCAAACGAAAGTATTAAGCGTGTTATAAAAAACAATTAAATAAATAAATGAAATAAATACAAAGAGATTCACCCAAGCGTCCAAAGTGTCTATAAATATCTTCGTCTGCAGGCCTTGCATACAAAAATAGGCACCTAAAGTGATGTGCAGCAGTATAATGGTAGTAGAGGGTGGTTTAAGGATTCAAGCCCTGCCTTTCCTTGTTTGGTTAGTAGAATACTACAATAAAAATAAATACACAAATCTGAGAATCATTGAAATCCCTGAACCTCATCATTCACACTACTAGGGACTGACCAATCTAACTCAGTACGTAACACGTCATTCTAAATGTAGATTCTGAGTGTCTGCCTTAATGGCAGTATGGCAGAGCGCTTAGATGTCTACAGGTCGTAGCGCCACACCAGAAATAAGTGACAGTGTAAGCTTTTTTCTATGAATCTCCAACGCAGAAGTGGAATTCTTGAACCCCAAAAGGATTGCTCAAGAATATGCTTTAAATTTGGCAAAAAATGATAGCTTCATAATCTTGACAAATATTCTCTCATATAATATCTACTCTTCTTTAAAAACGTTGAAACTGCAGAATGCCATGTAAACATACTATGAGGAAGAGATTGGGAAGCGGCTGAGGCATTGCAAGGCCTGAAAGGCGTTACAAGATATCCATGACCCTCTGTGATTCCGAAGAGCTTGTACGCTCCTGATAAATTCTCCTGAGCCTTTTAAATCTTCTTCGCTGCCTGTGAACTATTGTGTGCTCAATGTTTCCCTCTTGTCACCAGCTATATGCTTCCTTTACAGAGTCCTTGGCATGGTGGGGTTTAAGAACAGCAGCGCATATGGCACACAAATTCTGCTTGGGGTGGAAGGGCCCGTGGAGGGCAATGCAGATCTAGATTCTGATTCTGTTTATTTTAAAGGATGGATGAAATTGCGGGCTTATGCTGAATTCCTTAAAGATCGAGATGTATTTCCTTGGTCACCGTCATCTACTGTAAAATCCCGCGTCTCCACCTACCGCGCAGATTCTTCTTGAGAATTTGGGATCCTTTGGGAAGCTGAGCTAAGCCTTAAACCTCAGGTTAATGTGGCTATGAAATGGTCCTACTTTTGTTATCAGTCTCCTTAAATGGATACTATGGTTTATTCTTAGGGGAAGCCATAGGATTGTGCTTGGGTCTTTGATCAACTCTAGGTTGCTCCAGACCAGTGCGATTTACTCTGGCCTTCCCCTTTCTGAGCGGCACCCTCCTTAGATCATCCAGAACTTATTTATAATCTGAAACTATGATCATGTCTCTTTCTTCTGCAGGAAATGGCATGGGTGTATGTCTCTTCTTTCCTTTGGGAATTGCATTGGTTGCCAGTTCTTAGGTGGATTAAGTTTAAGGTTGGATGCCTGGTACATCATTGCCTTCACAGCCTTTCAGCTATCTGCTTCTCAAACATAATTCATCCTTACATTCCCCCGAAGGGCCTTGCACTTTTTGGAATCTCATCTCTCAGGGGTTGCCTGATCTAAAAGCTAAACCAGGGGAGGCAGCAGCTTTTCTCTACAGGGCCCTGTGCTCTGGAGCTCTGGAATGCCAATCCATGTTTGGGTTCATCTGCTGTCTAGGCTGACAGTATTAAACTCATATGTTTCAAATGAGCCCTGCCCTCATTTGCATAATGCTCCAAGAAGCAATTTAATGTGCTTGCCCAGCTAGTGTCACCAGCCCTATATAAATAAATAGACCTGATACCCGGTGTGCAAAACCTGCGTCACAAAGTGCAAACTGCAGTAAGTTCGGGTTTCTGGGAAGAGGAATGCAGGCCGTGATTTTACAGACTTGGTGGGTACGGAGTGTGGCTGAACCCCCATAAATGGACATGGGGGAAGTCACAAACAGGAAATAGACTGACCCTGCAGGGACAGCCTTCATGGCTGCCATCCACAAAGTTGGTTTTATGTCTACGGTATTTAGACAAATAAATAAATCGAATGATTACAACTTCAAACCAAAGCAAGATTAGAAAACGTTTTTGTGAAGCACAGGTGGGCCGTTTTTGTGAAGCACAGGTGGGCCATTAACACAGAAATCATAGGTGCATAGGTAACGGAAATAAATGCCTAACAGTAACTGTGTTGAGTTTCCTGTAGTCAGCACAGGGTTTGAGGTCCCTGTCTAGTTTGGACACAGATAAAGTGGCAAAGCCTTTTTCAGATTTTCTATGAGATAATTTGGCAGTTCCAGTTGCCAGGGTGTACATACCTGCACTGGACATCTTCACCTTGGGCTGCGGTTTGGATACTCGTGTGAGTTGCTGTCATCTCATTGCATTCTCCTAGTGCGCTCTATCCATCTGTTCACAGAGTCCTTGTCTTCGTCAGGAGGGGACTGATGTGTCATTGGCTGCTCTCATACATACTAAGCACTGTACAGTAGCTGTCACATGGTGCCATGCCGCATGTGACATCTCCAGGAGCTCCAAAACCTTCGGCAAAGGCGCTGTGCCTTGTAGGACGTGCAGTTTCTATTTTCTCTTTACAAGAATGCACTTGCTCAATCATTTTAATTATTCATTAATTTTGGAGTTTTTTCAAAGCACGCAGCAGGTTCTGGGGTCTTAGCAGAGTAGGTATAAGAAGGAGTGGTGGTACAATAAGTCTGGGAATGGTCGACTGATGGGTCCCACCCGGGTGAAGATCATAAAGATTTGCTGGAGAAAACCTCCTTGAGACGCAAAGGAGGAACGAGTTCTGTCTGAGGCGTCTGACCCGTCTGGGAAGGAGATGGTTCAAAGATTTGCAAATGGGGAAATATCTCAAGTACAATAGGGGGTCATTCCTGGTGGAAACATATGGTTCAAGTCTTATTTATTGAGTGTCCAAATGAATCCGAAAGACACTATGAACTGGGTATCAAAGAACAAAGATATTGAGTCCCAGATCCCGGCTGACGCTCTGTGTGACCTTCCTGGAAGTCCCTTCTCAAATAAACAGAAGCCACCTGAGGATGATCCTTATGGATCGAAACTTGTGCATGTATTGGCTGTGATGTGACGAACAATTGATAAACAAATATGGTCTATGTCCTAATGACGAATGGAAAAGACGGTGGATTTGAATGAACTTTACAATTACAAATCCCATGTTGTACACCATATGAAAGTATATTATGAAACCGAAGTACATGGATGACTGTTTTCTTCATCTTCACTATGTGCTTCAATTGTTTCTCCCGGTCCGGCATCTGTTTGTTTGTAAGATTTTTCTTCGAGCCTTTTGTCGTGGCAATACATCTATTGACAGCATTATGAGCGCAGAAAGAGAAAATACCCCAGCGTCTCCAGTGTTTAGAGAGGGGAGATGGGGTAATTGTGCCGAAAAGGTGTTTAGGTGCAATAAATAAAAGCAGCCTATAAGAGGTTATTGTGGCCTCAGAGCCCTAGGCAAACACCCAGGGTCGCCGCTAACAATATGAAAAACAACCTGTAGCACATGAGGTAGATATACTTCAACAAAGCTTTTCGGCAAAATGAGTGCATCGCCTTCCTCAGGACCAAAATGAGGCCCTGGTGATGCTAAGGGAGAGAGAAAATGTTTACATGATTTAAAAGGGCACATCAGTTGGGTCAGAAAACCCGTTCAGATTAAAAGAGAAGGCGTGAGTGCGGCAGCTCACCCGCCATCAGTAAATGCAATGCAATAGTGCAATGGCGCTGCCAGCAACGGTACCCAATGGAGCACCGATTGCGTTCAGTGAATCATGTTGACAAAATAACCAGGGCCTCAGTCTGAAAGACTGATCGTAGCACATTAATATACTGCAATGAATGTATCAAACCTATATAGCAAAGAGAGATGGCGCTGGGTCACGTGGGGGGGGGGGGGTTGAACATTCTGAAATGTCCTGGGCTTGGCAGGCAACGCCTGTTCTAGGTGGCGAGGGTCATTGGCAGGAGCTGAAAGAACTGTTCTTTCGAACACGAACGGTCTGTGAGATTTAGGGCAGCCCAGACGTTGTCATTTCACAGCAGAGCATAGTTCCCGAACTGCTGACACGTTACCGGATGAGTATAGAGCCGCAGGAACAAACGCTTCCGGTATGTAATGGGGCCGATGGTAATGGTCAGGAATGGCGTGATTAAAAGGTCAGGAATTGCGCTATGGGGACATGCCTGCCTGCTGAGTGGCACGGGGGGAATACTAACCCTCTTGTTTATAGGCTGCAGAGGGAAAAGTGTGCCTTCAGAACTTTTGAGAAGTTTAGGAAATATGTCTCCTGGGCCGTAACAGATGCACAGGAAAGTCATCTCAAAGTATTTATCCTTGGGTTTGAGGAGATCTTGAATGCCTCTTAGGGTGAACGGAGAGCATGTTACAGGGGAACGCTGTCATCTGGATTCCAGGTACCATGGCATGGAAACCTTGGGCTGGTGTGCTTTGGCAAGGCCATGGAGTGCTTGTTGTTCGGGCACAAGATCTTAAACTATGGTCTTTCCCTGATAAGGGGACGGTGATGGGTCTCCAGGGCAGGTGTGATCTGATCCCGGCTTCTAAGCATGACTATGCAGCGGGCAGCAACGGATTGCATTGGATAAGCCCCAGCCTGAACACTGTGGATGGCTAAAAGGGCAGCGCTGAATAAAGTGGCACAGATAACAGTAGCCACCTGGCATTAATGAAGATGCTGGGGAGTTATGCCCTCTCTCAATATTCGTGGGCGTCGGAACAAGGTGCAGCCTCCATTCATAGAAGCCGGCTGCCAGCTGGGAAGAACTGCCTCAAGCAGTCTGCTGTCCCTCCAACGGCTGTCCACCGTACCACGCTGCCCGGAGCCATCTACAGCCTCCAGTACAAAACAAAACATGAGGGCAAGAGGGTCCTCCATAGTAAAGATATTTCCACCTCCAGAATAAAGGCTTTTCTGCACTCCAGAGAGAAAAGGTATCTCTATCCTCCAGAACAAAAAGTTCTTCCACCACCCAGAAACAAACAGCACTCCGCTGCTCGACACAGACTGCAGCCAACCTGTAGAGGACGTTAATCAGTTCACCAGAAGAACGGGTTAGTGTTTCCAAAACTGCAGTAGAATTAAAGTAGACACAGAAAGGAGAAAGAAGAGGAAACAGGAAGTAAGACAGAGCTGCACGGGACACCAGGGGCGTTGCTAGGGGGGGCTAAGGGGGCTATAGCCCCTGGTCTTTTGGTTGTAGCCCCGGATAGAATCTCAGGAGCTACAGCCAAAAGACTAGCTAGCCCCCAGTCCCAACAGTTCAGACATTCAGCTTAGCCCCGGGTCTTTTCCAGACCTAGCAACTCCCCTGCGGGACACCAAAAGAAACCTGCAAGAGAGAGGAAGAGGTTGCAGGGTTGCAGACACCTAACAAATGCCAAAGAGAGCGCACAGCCAGATGATACAAAAGAGAGTACACATCCAGAAGATGCCAAAGAGAGCGCACGCATCCAGAAGACGCCAAACAAAGTGCACCCATCCAACAGACACCAACGAGAGTGTACCCATCCAACAGACGCCTTGGAGAGCACCTACATCCAATAGATGTCAAGGAGAGCGCACACATCCAAAAGATGCTTTGGAGAGTGCACGCATCCAATAGACGCCAACGGGAGCGCAAAGCGAGAATACGCCAACGAGAGCATACACATCCAATAGGTGCCTAGGAGAGGAGAGCACATACATCCAATAGACGCCAAGGAAAGCGCACACATCCAATAGATGCCAAAGAGAGCAAACACACCTGATAGACACTAGCGGGAGCGCACAGCAAGAATATGCCAAGGAGAGCGCACACACCCAGAAGATGCTAAAAAGAGGACCCTAATCGAACAAAAGCCAAAGGAGCGCACAAATATAAGAGAGAAGATGCCACAGAACGCACAGTGAGAGGAAACCAACAAATACGCACACAAATACACCACCAGTACATGGGCCATGCAACCCGAACAAAACAGCAAAATGAAAAGAACAGCCCCAGAACGTGAATATCAATCACACCCGCCCTCAAACCCGTGTGCGGCTCCAAGGAAAAAAGAAAGGGCACATCCGCCGTCCCGCAAAGGCAGCAGTCCGCTGGCCTGCCAAGGAAAGGAAGACAGGCGACCACGCTGATGGTGAAGGAGCGTGCAGTCCAAACTGGGCAGACACTGGTCAACTTAAGGAAGGAAGGTTGTGAGAGGAAGATACTTTCAAAAGAAGGGTCAAGAATGGATGGAACAGACTGCCGCCACAAGGGAAAGAGAGCAAACGCAAATACGCATCTGGAACAAAGATGACAAATTAAGAACGCCGGAAGGAATAACACAATGTGCACCTACTGATCCTGCAAAGATCATAGCAGAATACAAGGGTCACAAAGAGGGAATAACACGGAGGAAGATGAGGATACAAGAAGGAGATGCGAAAGCGCATGGGGTGGAAGAGGTGCATGAAGTGGGACTCACACGAGCGGACAAACACAGAATGAGTAGAAGACTTCAAGGAAATGGGACTGTACGATGAAAATGGAGACATCTCATTTCCAGTGTGACGTAGACTGAGTAAAGAATGTGGGAGAACAACAGAGGGAAAGAAATAAGGACATAGAAAGGAATATAAGGAAAGCCATGAGAGCAGTGATGTCTTTGGGGAAACAGCTGTAGGAGGAAGTGATCAACTCTACCAAGTTGGATGAGGAATATAGCGAGTGGTTATAACAGCTTGGAAAGCTGGCAGAAGTGCCCCTGAATGAGGTTCCTGCCTCATAGTATTCCTGAGTTGGCACAACAGCTTCTGGGTGAAACGAGAGATAGAGAACAGTGAAACAAGGCAAGATCAAGACGAACATCAGAACGACCACCAGAAAGCAGGAGAAGAAAGATGAACCCCCCTACAAAGATGATACGCTGGGGGAGGTGTTGTAACGTGAAACAGGACTGGTCCACCTTATGGGCTAAACCACCTTAAGAGAAGGAAAGGAAGCCAAGGACAGAGGGAAAGAAGGGAGGAAGAGGAGGGGCTACCAGAGCTCTGGACAGAACATTTGCAAAAGGAATAAAGAAGGGTTCTACATACAAGTGGCTCTGTCTGTAATTGCTTGCCTCTAACGTCCATAGATTTCCCACAACTCCGGCTCTCTCCTTTCCCTCCAGTCTGCATGCCCAGCATTTAGAGATAAAACTGGGGGCACAGGAACCTGGGATAGGTGGCCTACCAGTGCATATGCCAGAGGGGATCATACCCCAGAGGTGGGGTGATGGCCTTGGGAGGGCTCAAGTCCCTGAACCCACGGAATGTGCCTTGAAAGCTGACATTGGTAACATCGTCAATCACTCAATGCCTTGCAACCTAATTTCTGGCCAGAGTTCTCTTGGTGTTGCTTCAGGACCGCAAGGGCCACAATGCTATGTGGCAGTGGACAACCGCAGTGGACTGCTGAAAAAAGCAGACGACCGTGATACAGCTGCAGAGACTCTGGTACCCGTACCCCAACATAGTCAGAGGGAATGCAATTTACCACGGGCCAGCAAAAATGGAACGCTGAAGGAACACCACTTTCAACAATCCACAGAGATTGCTGCCTGAAATGCTGAGCAGGAAAAGGCAGTGGGGCTAAGAGGGGTTTATAAAGATGTTCCATGCGATGACCCAACCCCGGGGACCGGGGAAAAGAACAGACTTGGATTGGACCACAGAGTCAGTTCAGATATAGGACCAAGAAAGGCTAGAGGAAAGGACAGGAACAGAGAGTCATGGACATAAAAGACTCACAAGAGCGAGACAGAGTGAACGATGTTCAGGTGATGTCAGATTGTCTGGAGGGGGACCGAAAGACCAGGCAGAAGACGGAAGGAGGTGGAAGGTGGTGTGGAGGGCTGAGGAGTTTATGGCGGTGCAGGATGTGAATTGTTGAAAATGAGATATAGTGTGTGAAGGCAGGGTAGGGGAGGATGGACACATTAGGGAGCAGTGGTTGATAAGGGAAGAGAGAGTTAAAGAAAGGTAGGATGAGAATGTTGAAGACCGGAGGGGCAGTAGAGGAGAGGAGAGGGGAGGGAATATAAAGATAAGGATGGGGAGAGGAGAGAGGAAAAAGGTGAGACTAAGGAGGGGTGAAAGAGACAGGGAGAGTGGGCCTAGGAAATGGTAGTGGGAGAGAGAGTTAGAGCAACACCAGGAGGAAATAGGACGATAACAGGAGGTAGAGCAAGGAGGTTTAAGTTCAGGGACAGAACAGAAAGAAAGCAAAGGACCTGGATGAAACAAGCACAGTCTTGAACCACACTGATATGTCCTTGGGAATACCGATAGAGTAGGGAACGCCTAGGACGTCCAGGGGGGAGTAAGTTATAGAACCTTTAGGCCCTCACCTTAAGCTTATGATATGATATGATAAATCATTTATAACGCGCCTGTACACAAGTGTTTCTAGGCACGACAAGACAAGGAGGGGAAAGCAGAAGGAGGACAACACAATGATCTTACTAGGCCTTGTGTCATTCAGATTGTGCAAGTGGGGGGAATAGAGGGGGGGAATTGCCAAGGGGAGGGGTGCAGGTAGCTCAATAAGTGCTGCCGGAAGGTGGCTCATAAGTGCGGAGAGAAGGGACTGTAGGGTTGCAGATACAGACCGTTAAGTGCTGGGGGATGCTGGAGGCAGTGCAAGGGCAACTGGACATGCAGGAGGATCGGCCCGAGTTCAGTGGGTGGCCCGGTGATCAGTGCACGGAGCAGCCTGGGACATCAGCACGGGAGGGTGGTCAGTGATAATGTCGAATCCAATAATGTTGACAGTCAAAATGTCGAAAAAAAATGTCAAAAAAGAATGTAGAAAAGCAATAATGTTTTTCTACATTTTTTCGAATTTTTAGAAAAAATAAATAAATAATTAAAATGTGTTGAATATGAGGGGTGAGAGGGTGGTGGGGGGTGCCAGGGGGGTGTTTGGTGAGGGGGGTTGGGGGGGACCCCCCTAGTAAATGATATTTCCCTTGTTTATTTATTTATTGAATAAAAAAATAAATATATAATTAAAATGTGTTGAATATGAGGGGTGAGAGGGTGGTGGGGACTGGCAGGGGGGTGTTTGGTGAGGGGGTTGGGGGGGACCCCCCTCCTAGTAAATGATATTTTCCTTGTTTATTTATTTATTGAATAAATAAATAAATAAATAAATAATTAAAATGTGTTGAGTATGAGGGGTGGGAGGGTGGGGGGGTGGCAGGGGGGTGTTGGTTGAGGGTGGTTGGGGGGAACCCCCCCAGTAAATTATACTATTCTTGTTTATTTATTTATTGAATAAATAAATAAATATATATATATATAATTAAAATGTGTTGAGTATGAAGGGTGAGAGGGTGGTGGGGGGTGAGAGGGGTGGCAGGGGGGTGTTGGGTGAGGGGGGTTGGGGGGGACTCTTCTTGTTTATGTATTTATTGATAGTGCTAAATGAAATTTTTTTTCAACATTTTTTTTTTTTTACATTGACTCTTTTCATTATATGTATAGGATTTCGACATTATTGTTTTCTAAAAAAAAAAATTGATATTTTTGTAAGTCGACATTTTTTTCGACATTATCACTATGAACCGTACGGGAGAGTAAGCAGAAGCGAATAGGAAGGGCTTGAATTGTTTCCGGAACCGGAGGTCGTTCTGCTGAAGTTTGAGAGAGGCAAGGAGGTTGTTCCAGAGGGAGGCCCCAGCCGAGGAAAGAGATCTGCCCCCACTCTCTGCTTGGAGAAGCATCTGAATGTCAGAGAGATGGAGTTGGATGAGCGGAGAGCTCGAGAAGGAAGATGTTTAGGAAAAGAGAGTTGGAGGTAGTGCAGTCCCAGGCCCCAGAAATCCTTGTGGATGCTGCAAAGGGCCTTAAACGTGATCCTTGCAGCCACAGGGAGCCAGTGAAGACATTTCACAGCTGGAGAGATATGATCCCGGGGCTTGAGGCTAAGGAAAAGTCTTGCAGTCCTGTTGTGGAAAAGTTGTAAAGGTCCCAGAGTAGAGACAGGCAGACTTAGAAAGAGGCTGCTGCAATAGTCCAGCCTGGAGAGGACCAGTGCTCTGGAGAGCTTCTGGGGGAAAGTGAGAAAAGGCAGAATACTTCTGAGGAGGTGCAGCTGATAGTGTAACTTAGAGACGTCAGGGATGTGAGGAGAGAAGGAGAGAGTGGAGTCGAAGATGACACCAAAGTTCTTAGCCTCACAGCAAGGAGTAGGAAGAGGGCCCAGGGTGGGCAGCAAGAGAGATAGAGAGGGAAGGAGGGAGCAGGTGTCCTGATGAGGAGGATCTCAGTCTTACTGGCATTAAGGCAGAGATCATTGGCAGCACACCATTCCTGAATTGCGGCCAGACAGTCTGGTATGAGAGAGGGAGCAGGGGTGCCTAAGGGGAGCCTGACGGAGAGCTGGGTGTCATCTGCATAACACTGAAAGTTAGAGCAGAATGTAGTGGTGCAGTAGGCAAGAGGTACTAGGCAGTGGTTGAAAAGCCAGGGAGAAAGGTTAGAACCCTGGGGAACACCAACAGTAGAGAAAGAGATAGAATAGAGGAAAGACCCCAGTTGGACCTGGGAGGGTCGGTCAGTGAGAAAGGTCAACTAGGCCAGGGCCTGACCAAAGATACCCAGCGATTCAGCAGGATGGCATGGTTGACCGTGTCAAAAGCAGAGGATAGATCGAGTAGAATGTAGGCAGTAGGAGGTTTATAGTCATGATATGAGAGCAGGTCTTCACAGGTGTTCAGGAGAGCAGTTTCCATGCTTCTTGCAGCCCCGAAAGCAGACTGGTGGTCATGGAGACAACCAACAGATTCAGTATGCAGATTAAGCTGGGAGATGGCCAGCCTTTCCTGGAGTTTGCCCAAGAAAGGGGTGATGGAGATCGAGCAATAGTTAGCCAGAGTTGAAGGATGGGCTGAGGGCTTCTTTAGAAGGGGGTGCACAAGAGAGTGCTTAAGGGGGAGGGGGAGGTTCCAGTGGCAAAGGAGTGATTGCAGAAATCGGCCAAGGCTGGAGCAAGGGTGTCGATGTGGTCCTTGGTGTTTCTGGATGAGCAGGGGGGAACCTGCTTTGATGAGATTTTCATACATCATACTTGCCTAGAAACAACGTCAGGGGTGAACAGAGGAAAGGAGGAGGAGAAACGGCCAAAGACGGGCTAGGGGTGGTAGAGGTGGAGGAAGAGGAGGTAGAGGAAGAGTTAGTGGACAGGATGTCCTGAGATTTAGTAGTGAAATGAGAAACCAGGGCCATGCAGATGGCCTGGGAGGGAACAGGAGAGGTAGAGACTACAACGGGATTGGCCAGCTCCTTGCAGATTTTGAAACGTTTGGCCGAGTTGTTAAATGCTGTAGAGATGCGGGCTTGGGTGTAGTCTCTCTTCTTAGAGAGGACAGAGTGTCTTTGCTGCCTTTAGAGCAGGCTGCAGGCCAGTTTGTCAAAGGGTGCACCTGATGCCCTTCCACTTCCTCTCAGCCACCCTGCACTTGCGTTTAAGGGTGGCAAGCTTAGGTTACATTAGATAGTAGCAGTCACCCATCTCGAGTCTCTGCTATTTGGGGAATAGGGAATCCTGGAATAGGGTGGGGTAATCCCATGGGAGGCCGAGGCACCAGGTAGGGAAACCCATTAACTTTAACCATCAGCAGTCCATCAAGATCATACGAAATTACCTTTTGTGCAAATTGTCACTAAATCCCATTGAACCATCTTTTATATTGTATCTAGATAGAAATGTGATTCTTAGCATGCACCACACTTAGAATTCTGAACCTAGCTTGTGTCACATCTAGATAGAAATGTGACTGTTAGCATGTGCCACACTTAGGATTCTGAACCCTAGCTCGCGTCGCATCTAGACAGAAATGTGACTGTTAGCATGTGCCACACTAGTATGGAATTCTGAACTTTAGCTTGCGCGGCATCTAGATAGAAATGTGACTGTTAGCATGTACCGCACCTAGATGGAATCCCACAATTGCAAGGACAGCAATGCCAACTAACCAACCAACTAACAAGTCCATCCCTCTGCATACACCCCTCAAACTATAACTGTAAAGAAGACCGGTGGGGGGTGTCTGTACTTCTGCTCTCTATATGGTAGAAGAGAGGCACAGAAGACCCCAGCCAAGATTCTCTATTACGGTAGCAATGGACGAGCAATCAAGGCCTAGCTTCTCAGCAGGTGATGCAGGCTGGTTCTTAATTACAGTGTAGTCCCCAAGCCCCCACAAAGGAATGTCCACACACTGTATTGGTTAGAACACAGTCTTTATATAATCAATATTCAAGGTTATGTACACTTATCATAATAACTCACTTTGTACTTAGGAAAATCAACAATGGCAAATATATACAATTCTAAAGTGGTACCACCCTTTGTATTAGATCTCATTAAAGTGCATCAACAATACTGTAACAATATCACACAGATCAATAGAGTGAAACCAACAATCGAGAGAGGAGAGAAAATAAGATGGTTGAGCAATAGGCAGAATACTGGCCCCTACCACTAGACACAGTTCTGTGTGGAGAACCCCCCACCTGGGCAACCTGTAAAATAAAGATATAGCACAAGCCCAGTCCATATATTGTTCTGCCAGTCTTATTCCCTCCTATAATGTTTTTACCCCCCCAATGTACCTGGTGGAGTCGAGTTCTTCGAAGAGGCGTCGACAGATCCTTCTTGAGCGACCCCCTTTCAAGCGGGAGTCACGGATCGTCGAGAGGCGTCGAGAAGCGTCGAGGAACTCGGTGTTCGGCGACAGGGAATTGACGGCCCTTCTTGAATGCCTTCCCTTTCAAGCGGGAGACACGGGGCGTCGAACGTCCGTCGACAAACAGGGTAGAACGGCGTCGATGAGGCGGCAGCTTCGTCCGAGCGGTGCTCGTCGGCGTCGGAGCGTCGGCGTCCTGCAAGGCAGAGGCGTGCGGGGCACCTCGGTGACAATAGTTCTGGACCGCAAAGATTGTGGAGACGGAGGCCCAGCAAGGGCGTCGAGTCGTTCGAGTCTTTGAGGTCTTCGGGTGGCGGGAAACCCACCGGCAGGTTTCTCCTCGGCGCGTTGGTCGTCCTCGACTTTCTCCGGCAGGATAAAGCGGTCGATGGTGCGGACGAGGGAGTCCTTCGATTCGAATGTTCTTAGGCAAAGGAGCGGACGGCTCCGGTCGTCAGCGGCACGGCGTCAAGTGGTTCCCACGGCTGGGCAACACAACTTCGACGGGCCTCCAGAGGTTACACAAACCTGCGAACCCTGGTCGACGGCAATGGACTTCGACGGCGGCGATGTCCGGGTGCTTCACTTCGATCTCCTCGGCGGTCCCGTCTCGGGTCGGCAGCCTTTCGAGGGTCTGTCTTCCAGGGCGCTTCGGCGAAGATGGAGCGGTGCTCGATGGTCCCTCGGAGCACGGGAAGAAGGCGCCTTACCAGGTCCTCTCTCGGGTCAGTCTTCGACGATTTCGGCAGCCTTCGGATCGGTCGAAGCAAATGCAACAGCAAGTCTTCTTCCAGCTGGACGTCGAGGATCAGCAGTTCCAGTTACTCTTAGAGTGGAGACTCAGCTCCAGAACGCTTCTGAACGCTTCTGAACGTTGTCGCAGGCATCCGTCTGGACGATAAAGGGTCGGCTGTAGTCAGGCGCACACAACACAGGTACCCTACACAGACTTTCTTTCAAGCCATCAAAGGCCCTCTGACAGTCTTCGGTCCAATTAACCTTCCTAGGCTGTTTGGGTGAAGTTAGAGCTGTCAGGGGTGCAGCTATGGTTCCATAGTCTGCCATGAAATTGCGATAGTACCCAGTGAGGCCCAAAAAGGCTCTCACCTGGGTTTGAGTAGTGGGAGTCTCCCAGTTCTGTACATCCTGTACTTTACTGGAGAGAGGTTGGATTTGACCCCCTCCTACCTCATGACCAAGATAGGTAACTTTCCCCTGAGCTATCTGGCACTTGGTGGCCTTGATAGTGAGGTTAGCCCTTTTCAAGGAATGCAACACCTTATCCAGATGTGTCAAATGCTCTTCCCAGGTGGAACTGTAGACGGCAATGTCGTCTAAGTAAGCCACACAAAAGGCTTCCAGCCCACTGAGCGCATGGTTGACCAATCTCTGGAAGGTGGCAGGGGCATTCTTCAACCCAAAAGGCATGACCCTAAACTGGTAGAGTCCCTCAGGTGTTGAGAAGGCCGTCTTTTCCTTGGCATGGTCCGTCAGAGCTATTTGCCAATAGCCTGAGGTAAGGTCAAAGGTGCTCACAAATTTGGCAGCACCTATGGTGTCCACGAGCTCATCAGCCCTGGGCAATAGGTGCGCGTCAGTTTTGGTGACGGCATTGACTCCTCGGTAGTCCACACAGAACCTCCAATCCTTGGTACCCGCCTGGGAACTTGCCTTGGGGACAAGGACCACTGGACTGGACCAGGGACTGGTTGAGGGTTCAATAACACCCAGATCCAACATCTTGGCAACCTCAGCCTGGATGTGGTTCTTGACGGTATCTGACATACGGTAGCACCTGCTTTTGACAGGCACACTGTCACCAGTGTCAATTTCATGCCTACACCACGCTGTAAGGCCTGGCGTCAGTGAAAACAGAGAGGCATACTGTTGGAGTAAAGCCCTGCAGGCCCTCTGTTGCTCTGTTGTCAAATCCGGAGAGAGATGTACTCCCTCCACTGAGCCATCCTGAGGGTTGCTATGCAGCAAATCAGGAAGGGGCTCACTCTAATCCTCTTCTTGCCCTGAAGCTAGCAAGAGACATGAGACTTCTGCTCGCCGGTGGAAAGGCTTGAGCCTGTTGACATGGAATATCTGAGGGGCTACCCCAGAGGCTCCCATGTCAACCAGATAATTGACTTCGCCCATCTTGGAGATAATCCTGAAGGGTCCAGTCCACTTGTCTGCCAGAGCTCTAGGCTTGGTAGGCTCCATCACAAGGATTTCCTGTCCCGGAGTCCAATCCACTTGCGAGGCTTTAAGGTCATGCCAGTACTTATTCAATTCCTGGCTGGCCTTGAGATTTGCTGTTGCCTGACCCATCATCTGTGTCATCCTCCGTCTGAGGCCTAACACATAGTCCCCCACTTGCTTGGCGGGACCTGGAGGGGTGGCTTTCAAGCCTTCTCTGATCAAGGCGAGGCGCCCCTCACGGGATGTCCAAAGAGTAACTCAAAGGGGCTGAAACCAACACCCTCTTGAGGTACCTCTCTGTAAGCAAACAGCAGGCATGGCAGGGGGAGATCCCATTTCCTCCTTAGGGGTTCTTCCAAAGCCCCTAGCATGCCCTTGAGAGTTTTATTAAATCTCTCAACCAGACCATTGGTCTGGGGGTGGTAAGAGGTGGAGAACTTGTAGGTTACCCCGCACTCTTTCCACATGGTTTTCATGTAACTAGACATGAAGTTGGATCCTCTGTCAGAGTCAACCTCCTTGGGGAATCCAACACGGTTGAAAATGCCCAGGAGAGCCCTGGCAACCACGTTGGCAATAACAGTCGGAAGGGGTATTGCCTCAGGGTACCTGGTGGCATGGTCTACCAAGACCAGGATGAACCGATGTCCACCTGAAGTGGGAGGGTCAAGGGGACCGACGATGTCGATGCCCACCCTCTCAAATGGTGTGCCAACCACTGGCAATGGCTGCAGTGGGGCAATGACACTACCTCCAGTCTTGCCAGACAACTGACAAGTTGGGCAGGTCCTGCAGTGGGACTCCACCTCTACTCCCATCCGTGGCCAGTAGAAATGGGCAGAGAGCCTCTGCTTAGTCTTCTTGATCCCAAGATGACCAGCCAAGGGCACCTCATGCACCAATTGCAGTAGGAAGGGCCTATAAACCTGGGGTACCACCAACCTCTTGAGGGCACCAGGTTCAGGCTTAGTGGGCTCACTAACAAGGAGCTCACCCTCCCAATAAATCCGGAATGTCCTAGGCACTTCTCCTTGTGCCTGGTACAGGGCCTGTTTCCTCAGTCCCTCGAGAGAGTGGCACTCTCTCTGTCCCTTACAGAAGTCTGCCCGGGAGGGTCCCCCTTCAGCTAACAAGCATTGAAGGTCGGGATGATCCTCCGGGTTGAGAACCTCTCCCACAGGAGAGTCTTCTGTCTCTTCTCCCACAGGAGTTCAGTTTGGGTTTTCCACTGGACCCAGCCCGTTCGGAGCATGGATCCCAATGGGTGCTGTCGGAACAGCAGGAAGAGAAGGTGTTCCCTCCACAGAGGTGGCCTTCTTGGTCTTCCTTCTTCTTGACTTCGGACTCGCCTTTGGTTCGGGTACCTGACCCACAGCCAGACCCGGTGTCACCTGTGACCTAGTGACTGCAGCAGCAGTCATGGGAAGACCATCCGAGATCAACCCCAACTCTACTAGATCATTTCCTAACAGAATGTTAGCAGGGACATTGTCCTGAACCAGGACAGGAAGCTTTGCTGTCTTGTCTCCAATCATGAGTGTGACTAAGGCTACAGGTGATAATTTGGGAGGCCCACCAGCTAACCTGGTGGTTCGCAGGGGAGCACCTACATAGTCCTCTGGCTTGAGCAGGGTCCTGTCCACCACTGTCATGCTTGCCCCAGTGTCTCTCAAACCAGTAGAAGGCTGGCCATTCAAGAGGACACTTCTCAAAAACCTACGGGTGTTCTGTGGGATAGTCGCCAGTACTTCTGCATACTGGTCCCAGGCCCCAAGGGACACTAAGGAAATCTCTACCGGAGCACCAAATGTGATCCCGGTAGAGGTGGGGAGGACAGTGGCCTCCACCTCAGACACGGGGTAAGGGTAGGTCAGGCTGACAGCCTGTACTCCAAGTGTCTTACCTTTACACTTGGAGTCACCCCTTTTGTGATCCAGAGCCCCACAGTCCCAACAAGCGCCAGGAGTGCGGGGTACGGTACTGGAACCACTGGGAGCCTGCTTTGCAGCAGGTGGACCACTACTCTTATTCCCACCCACAGATGACTTATCCCCACTAGATTTTTGGGTCTTGGGAGAGGAAGGTTTAGGTTTACCCGACTCTGACTGCTTGTGGGACTCCTCAGCTTTCTGAGAGGCCCCCTTTTCTTAGTCCTTGTCCTTCCCACTGGAGTCCTTAGGGGACATCCGGTGGGAGACCCACTTGTCAGCCAACCTAGCCAGCTTAAAGGGGTCCAAAATGTTCTGGTCAGCCACATACTGATGCAGCTCTGGTGAACAGGCTTCAGAAAAATGCTCAAAAAACAAGAGGTGGGACAATTCAACAAAAGTCTTAACCTTGTATCCATCGATCCACCCCATCATGTTCATGTGCGCAGCACTCACCCAGTCAACCCAAGACACATTCTCTCTTTTCTTAAAATCCCTGAACCTTCTAAGGTATTGGGTAGGTGTCTTGCCAAACTTGGCAATCAAAGCAGACTTCATACACTCATACTGACCCCTTTCTTCCACACTCAGCTTCAGAATACAGTCATATCCAGTTTGAGGCACTCTGCTTAACAAACACTTAGCCCAATCTCTTTTATCAACATCATGAATCGCACAAGCCATTTCAAACGCTTCAATCCATTGGAGGATATCTGAACCCTCCACAAATACACCAACCAAATCTTTCATAAACTTGTTGGCTGGGGACCTGACACTCTCACTGGTTTTAACTGAAGTCTCCACTCTAGCTTTCTCTAGCTGGATTCTCTGACATTCAGTGTCCTCGCTCTTGAGTTCAAGGTCCTTATTCTTGAGCTCCACTTGTTGAGCCAACTCCTCTTTCTTAAGTTCAGCATCTATTTCCAACTTGCGGTATTCAAAGGCCAATTTCATCCTTAATAACTCAAGCTCCAAGGAATTGCTGGGGTTTGGAACAGAGGCAGCAGGAATGGCGGCATTCCCAGAAACAGATTCAGCAGAAACCCCAGGGGCAGAGTCCTCATTGGTTGCATTCCCCCCCTCATCAAGAGTTTCACCATCAGTCTGGTAGTCCACCAGGGCAGCTATCAGCTCAGCACTAGACTTATCCACAAAGTCTAACTCCCTGGCTTCACAAGCACTCTGGAGAGCCTCCAAGCTCATCCGAGTCAATTTGCCATTTGCAATAGACTCCATTGTTTGTAATGCAGTTATCTTGTACACAGCTAAACCTTAATTTAATAAAGTGCGGATATCCTTTGTAAGTGGCACGGTTATACACTGATTCTTAAAACCATAAGCATCCCACCGCTGCCACCAGCTGTAAAGAAGACCGGTGGGGGGTGTCTGTACCTCTGCTCTCTATATGGTAGAAGAGAGGCACAGAAGACCCCAGCCAAGATTCTCTATTACACAGTAGCAATGGACGAGCAATCAAGGCCTAGCTTCTCAGGAGGTGATGCAGGCTGGTTCTTAAGTACAGTGTAGTCCCCAAGCCCCCACAAAGGAATGTCCACACACTGTATTGGTTAGAACACAGTCTTTATATAATCAATATTCAAGGTTATGTACACTTATCATAATAACTCACTTTGTACTTAGGAAAATCAACAATGGCAAATATATACAATTCTAAAGTGGTACCACCCTTTGTATTAGATCTCATTAAAGTGCATCAACAATACTGTAACAATATCACACAGATCAATAGAGTGAAACCCACAATCGAGAGAGGAGAGAAAATAAGATGGTTGAGCAATAGGCAGAATACTGGCCCCTACCACTAGACACAGTTCTGTGTGGAGATCCCCCCACCTGGGCAACCTGTAAAATAAAGATATAGCACAAGCCCAGTCCATATATTGTTCTGCCAGTCTTATTCCCTCCTATAATGTTTTTACCCCCCCAATGTACCTGGTGGAGTCGAGTTCTTCGAAGAGGCGTCGACAGATCCTTCTTGAGCGACCCCCTTTCAAGCGGGAGTCACGGATCGTCGAGAGGCGTCGAGAAGCGTCGAGGAACTCGGTGTTCGGCGACGGGTAATTGACGGCCCTTCTTGAATGCCTTCCCTTTCAAGCGGGAGACACGGGGCGTCGAACGTCCGTCGACAAACAGGGTAGAACGGCGTCGATGAGGCGGCAGCTTCGTCCGAGCGGTGCTCGTCGGCGTCGGAGCGTCGGCGTCCTGCAAGGCAGAGGCGTGCGGGGCACCTCGGTGACAATAGTTCTGGACCGCAAAGATTGTGGAGACGGAGGCCCAGCAAGGGCGTCGAGTCGTTCGAGTCTTTGAGGTCTTCGGGTGGCGGGAAACCCACCGGCAGGTTTCTCCTCGGCGCGTTGGTCGTCCTCGACTTTCTCCGGCAGGATAAAGCGGTCGATGGTGCGGACGAGGGAGTCCTTCGATTCGAATGTTCTTAGGCAAAGGAGCGGACGGCTCCGGTCGTCAGCGGCACGGCGTCAAGTGGTTCCCACGGCTGGGCAACACAACTTCGACGGGCCTCCAGAGGTTACACAAACCTGCGAACCCTGGTCGACGGCAATGGACTTCGACGGCGGCGATGTCCGGGTGCTTCACTTCGATCTCCTCGGCGGTCCCGTCTCGGGTCGGCAGCCTTTCGAGGGTCTGTCTTCCAGGGCGCTTCGGCGAAGATGGAGCGGTGCTCGATGGTCCCTCGGAGCACGGGAAGAAGGCGCCTTACCAGGTCCTCTCTCGGGTCAGTCTTCGACGATTTCGGCAGCCTTCGGATCGGTCGAAGCAAATGCAACAGCAAGTCTTCTTCTTCCAGCTGGACGTCGAGGATCAGCAGTTCCAGTTACTCTTAGAGTGGAGACTCAGCTCCAGAACGCTTCTGAACGCTTCTGAACGTTGTCGCAGGCATCCGTCTGGACGATAAAGGGTCGGCTGTAGTCAGGCGCACACAACACAGGTACCCTACACAGACTTTCTTTCAAGCCATCAAAGGCCTTCTGACAGTCTTCGGTCCAATTAACCTTCCTAGGCTGTTTGGGTGAAGTTAGAGCTGTCAGGGGTGCAGCTATGGTTCCATAGTCTGCCATGAAATTGCGATAGTACCCAGTGAGGCCCAAAAAGGCTCTCACCTGGGTTTGAGTAGTGGGAGTCTCCCAGTTCTGTACATCCTGTACTTTACTGGAGAGAGGTTGGATTTGACCCCCTCCTACCTCATGACCAAGATAGGTAACTTTCCCCTGAGCTATCTGGCACTTGGTGGCCTTGATAGTGAGGTTAGCCCTTTTCAAGGAATGCAACACCTTATCCAGATGTGTCAAATGCTCTTCCCAGGTGGAACTGTAGACGGCAATGTCGTCTAAGTAAGCCACACAAAAGGCTTCCAGCCCACTGAGCGCATGGTTGACCAATCTCTGGAAGGTGGCAGGGGCATTCTTCAACCCAAAAGGCATGACCCTAAACTGGTAGAGTCCCTCAGGTGTTGAGAAGGCCGTCTTTTCCTTGGCATGGTCCGTCAGAGCTATTTGCCAATAGCCTGAGGTAAGGTCAAAGGTGCTCACAAATTTGGCAGCACCTATGGTGTCCACGAGCTCATCAGCCCTGGGCAATAGGTGCGCGTCAGTTTTGGTGACGGCATTGACTCCTCGGTAGTCCACACAGAACCTCCAATCCTTGGTACCCGCCTGGGAACTTGCCTTGGGGACAAGGACCACTGGACTGGACCAGGGACTGGTTGAGGGTTCAATAACACCCAGATCCAACATCTTGGCGACCTCAGCCTGGATGTGGTTCTTGACGGTATCTGACATACGGTAGCACCTGCTTTTGACAGGCACACTGTCACCAGTGTCAATTTCATGCCTACACCACGCTGTAAGGCCTGGCGTCAGTGAAAACAGAGAGGCATACTGTTGGAGTAAAGCCCTGCAGGCCCTCTGTTGCTCTGTTGTCAAATCCGGAGAGAGATGTACTCCCTCCACTGAGCCATCCTGAGGGTTGCTATGCAGCAAATCAGGAAGGGGCTCACTCTAATCCTCTTCTTGCCCTGAAGCTAGCAAGAGACATGAGACTTCTGCTCGCCGGTGGAAAGGCTTGAGCCTGTTGACATGGAATATCTGAGGGGCTACCCCAGAGGCTCCCATGTCAACCAGATAATTGACTTCGCCCATCTTGGAGATGATCCTGAAGGGTCCAGTCCACTTGTCTGCCAGAGCTCTAGGCTTGGTAGGCTCCATCACAAGGATTTCCTGTCCCGGAGTCCAATCCACTTGCGAGGCTTTAAGGTCATGCCAGTACTTATTCAATTCCTGGCTGGCCTTGAGATTTGCTGTTGCCTGACCCATCATCTGTGTCATCCTCCGTCTGAGGCCTAACACATAGTCCCCCACTTGCTTGGCGGGACCTGGAGGGGTGGCTTTCAAGCCTTCTCTGATCAAGGCGAGGCGCCCCTCATGGGATGTCCAAAGAGTAACTCAAAGGGGCTGAAACCAACACCCTCTTGAGGTACCTCTCTGTAAGCAAACAGCAGGCATGGCAGGGGGAGATCCCATTTCCTCCTTAGGGGTTCTTCCAAAGCCCCTAGCATGCCCTTGAGAGTTTTATTAAATCTCTCAACCAGACCATTGGTCTGGGGTGGTAAGAGGTGGAGAACTTGTAGGTTACCCCGCACTCTTTCCACATGGTTTTCATGTAACTAGACATGAAGTTGGATCCTCTGTCAGAGTCAACCTCCTTGGGGAATCCAACACGGTTGAAAATGCCCAGGAGAGCCCTGGCAACCACGTTGGCAATAACAGTCGGAAGGGGTATTGCCTCAGGGTACCTGGTGGCATGGTCTACCAAGACCAGGATGAACCGATGTCCACCTGAAGTGGGAGGGTCAAGGGGACCGACGATGTCGATGCCCACCCTCTCAAATGGTGTGCCAACCACTGGCAATGGCTGCAGTGGGGCAATGACACTACCTCCAGTCTTGCCAGACAACTGACAAGTTGGGCAGGTCCTGCAGTGGGACTCCACCTCTACTCCCATCCGTGGCCAGTAGAAATGGGCAGAGAGCCTCTGCTTAGTCTTCTTGATCCCAAGATGACCAGCCAAGGGCACCTCATGCGCCAACTGCAGTAGGAAGGGCCTATAAACCTGGGGTACCACCAACCTCTTGAGGGCACCAGGTTCAGGCTTAGTGGGCTCACTAACAAGGAGCTCACCCTCCCAATAAATCCGGAATGTCCTAGGCACTTCTCCTTGTGCCTGGGACAGGGCCTGTTTCCTCAGTCCCTCGAGAGAGTGGCACTCTCTCTGTCCCTTACAGAAGTCTGCCCGTGAGGGTCCCCCTTCAGCTAACAAGCATTGAAGGTCGGGATGATCCTCCGGGTTGAGAACCTCTCCCACAGGAGAGTCTTCTGTCTCTTCTCCCACAGGAGTTGAGTTTGGGTTTTCCACTGGACCCAGCCGTTCGGAGCATGGATCCCAATGGGTGCTGTCGGAACAGCAGGAAGAGAAGGTGTTCCCTCCACAGAGGTGGCCTTCTTGGTCTTCCTTCTTCTTGACTTCGGACTCGCCTTTGGTTCGGGTACCTGACCCACAGCCAGACCCGGTGTCACCTGTGACCTAGTGACTGCAGCAGCAGTCATGGGAAGACCATCCGAGATCAACCCCAACTCTACTAGATCATTTCCTAACAGAATGTTAGCAGGGACATTGTCCTGAACCAGGACAGGAAGCTTTGCTGTCTTGTCTCCAATCATGAGTGTGACTAAGGCTACAGGTGATAATTTGGGAGGCCCACCAGCTAACCTGGTGGTTCGCAGGGGAGCACCTACATAGTCCTCTGGCTTGAGCAGGGTCCTGTCCACCACTGTCATGCTTGCCCCAGTGTCTCTCAAACCAGTAGAAGGCTGGCCATTCAAGAGGACACTTCTCAAAAACCTACGGGTGTTCTGTGGGATAGTCGCCAGTACTTCTGCATACTGGTCCCAGGCCCCAAGGGACACTAAGGAAATCTCTACCGGAGCACCAAATGTGATCCCGGTAGAGGTGGGGAGGACAGTGGCCTCCACCTCAGACACGGGGTAAGGGTAGGTCAGGCTGACAGCCTGTACTCCAAGTGTCTTACCTTTACACTTGGAGTCACCCCTTTTGTGATCCAGAGCCCCACAGTCCCAACAAGCGCCAGGAGTGCGGGGTACGGTACTGGAACCACTGGGAGCCTGCTTTGCAGCAGGTGGACCACTACTCTTATTCCCACCCACAGATGACTTATCCCCACTAGATTTTTGGGTCTTGGGAGAGGAAGGTTTAGGTTTACCCGACTCTGACTGCTTGTGGGACTCCTCAGCTTTCTGAGAGGCCCCCTTTTCTTAGTCCTTGTCCTTCCCACTGGAGTCCTTAGGGGACATCCGGTGGGAGACCCACTTGTCAGCCAACCTAGCCAGCTTAAAGGGGTCCAAAATGTTCTGGTCAGCCACATACTGACGCAGCTCTGGTGAACAGGCTTCAGAAAAATGCTCAAAAAACAAGAGGTGGGACAATTCAACAAAAGTCTTAACCTTGTATCCATCGATCCACCCCATCATATTCATGTGCGCAGCACTCACCCAGTCAACCCAAGACACATTCTCTCTTTTCTTAAAATCCCTGAACCTTCTAAGGTATTGGGTAGGTGTCTTGCCAAACTTGGCAATCAAAGCAGACTTCATACACTCATACTGACCCCTTTCTTCCACACTCAGCTTCAGAATACAGTCATATCCAGTTTGAGGCACTCTGCTTAACAAACACTTAGCCCAATCTCTTTTATCAACATCATGAATCGCACAAGCCATTTCAAACGCTTCAATCCATTGGAGGATATCTGAACCCTCCACAAATACACCAACCAAATCTTTCATAAACTTGTTGGCTGGGGACCTGACACTCTCACTGGTTTTAACTGAAGTCTCCACTCTAGCTTTCTCTAGCTGGATTCTCTGACATTCAGTGTCCTCGCTCTTGAGTTCAAGGTCCTTATTCTTGAGCTCCACTTGTTGAGCCAACTCCTCTTTCTTAAGTTCAGCATCTATTTCCAACTTGCGGTATTCAAAGGCCAATTTCATCCTTAATAACTCAAGCTCCAAGGAATTGCTGGGGTTTGGAACAGAGGCAGCAGGAATGGCGGCATTCCCAGAAACAGATTCAGCAGAAACCCCAGGGGCAGAGTCCTCATTGGTTGCATTCCCCTCCTCATCAAGAGTTTCACCATCAGTCTGGTAGTCCACCAGGGCAGCTATCAGCTCAGCACTAGACTTATCCACAAAGTCTAACTCCCTGGCTTCACAAGCACTCTGGAGAGCCTCCAAGCTCATCCGAGTCAATTTGCCATTTGCAATAGACTCCATTGTTTGTAATGCAGTTATCTTGTACACAGCTAAACCTTAATTTAATAAAGTGCGGATATCCTTTGTAAGTGGCACGGTTATACACTGATTCTTAAAACCATAAGCATCCCACCGCTGCCACCAGCTGTAAAGAAGACCGGTGGGGGGTGTCTGTACTTCTGCTCTCTATATGGTAGAAGAGAGGCACAGAAGACCCCAGCCAAGATTCTCTATTACGGTAGCAATGGACGAGCAATCAAGGCCTAGCTTCTCAGGAGGTGATGCAGGCTGGTTCTTAAGTACAGTGTAGTCCCCAAGCCCCCACAAAGGAAGGTCCACACACTGTATTGGTTAGAACACAGTCTTTATATAATCAATATTCAAGGTTATGTACACTTATCATAATAACTCACTTTGTACTTAGGAAAATCAACAATGGCAAATATATACAATTCTAAAGTGGTACCACCCTTTGTATTAGATCTCATTAAAGTGCATCAACAATACTGTAACAATATCACACAGATCAATAGAGTGAAACCAACAATAGAGAGAGGAGAGAAAATAAGATGGTTGAGCAATAGGCAGAATACTGGCCCCTACCACTAGACACAGTTCTGTGTGGAGATCCCCCCACCTGGGCAACCTGTAAAATAAAGATATAGCACAAGCCCAGTCCATATATTGTTCTGCCAGTCTTATTCCCTCCTATAATGTTTTTACCCCCCCAATGTACCTGGTGGAGTCGAGTTCTTCGAAAAGGAGTCGACAGATCCTTCTTGAGCGACCCCCTTTCAAGCGGGAGTCACGGATCGTCGAGAGGCGTCGAGAAGCGTCGAGGAACTCGGTGTTCGGCGACGGGGAATCAACGGCCCTTCTTGAATGCCTTCCCTTTCAAGCGGGAGACACGGGGCGTCGAATGTCCGTCAACAAACAGGGTAGAACGGCGTCGATGAGGCGGCAGCTTCGTCCGAGCGGTGCTCGTCGGCGTCGGAGCGTCGGCGTCCTGCAAGGCAGAGGCGTGCGGGGCACCTCGGTGACAATAGTTCTGGACCGCAAAGATTGTGGAGACGGAGGCCCAGCAAGGGCGTCGAGTCGTTCGAGTCTTTGAGGTCTTCGGGTGGCGGGAAACCCACCGGCAGGTTTCTCCTCGGCGCGTTGGTCGTCCTCGACTTTCTCCGGCAGGATAAAGCGGTCGACGGTGCGGACGAGGGAGTCCTTCGATTCGAATGTTCTTAGGCAAAGGAGCGGACGGCTCCGGTCGTCGGCGGCATGGCGTCAAGTGGTTCCCACGGCTGGGCAACACAACTTCGACGGGCCTCCAGCGGTTACACAAACCTGCGAACCCTGGTCGACGGCAATGGACTTCGACGGCGGCGATGTCCGGGTGCTTCACTTCGATCTCCTCGGCGGTCCCGTCTCGTGTCGGCACCCTTTCGAGGGTCTGTCTTCCAGGGCGCTTCGGCGAAGATGGAGCGGTGCTCGATGGTCCCTCGGAGCACGGGAAGAGGCGCCTTACCAGGTCCTCTCTCGGGTCAGTCTTCGACGATTTCGGCAGACTTCGCATCGGTCGAAGCAAATGCAACAGCAAGTCTTCTTCTTCCAGCTGGACGTCGAGGATCAGCAGTTCCAGTTACTCTTAGAGTGGAGACTCAGCTCCAGAACGCTTCTGAATGCTTCTGAATGTTCCCTGAACCTTCTGAACAGTGGTGAGAGGTCCCCAGATATACTATTCTGTCTCTCATCCACACTGCTGGCACACACTCAGCAGCCAATCATACAGAAGGGCATTCATGCAGTCAGTCAGCCAATCAGGCACACAGTGCATTCAGGCCACACTCCTCCCTTTCAGACACTCACAACAAGGAATGTGGATTGGGACAAGTACCCAGCCATTCAACACTACACACTGCATTCAGGCCAGTTTCGGGCAGGGCTGTCTCAGTCTTTGTCTCTCATGCCAGAAACCAGACAACCACAACAAGGAGTGTATATTGGTCACACACTCCATTCACCCAGGTCCCACCCACAGGAGGTACCCACAACATACAGTCACTGGGAAGGCTCCAGTCAGTCTAGCTAGGCCTTCACAACAACACCATATATGGAACTTCCACCCAACAGCCAGTCAGGGGGAAGGGACAGAGTCAGGGCTTCCCAGGACTTTGGGAAACAAGGTAACAGGCAATAGAAAGCAAGAGGCCACAGGGCCATATTGTTTCCTATCAGGAATCAACTGATCCCAATGGCAGGGCCTGGGTATCCCAAAATGGAGGACACCCAGAGCACCTGTCAAATTCAGCATGGAGCTGCCACCAGCCCATACCCTGCTCTGTGGGCCACCCACAGGTGCCCAAAAACATACACTAGGGGTACAGGGTTGTACCCCTACCCATGGGTGCCATAAGGGTATCCCATGGGTCTGTTCACCAAACCAAAAGAGAGAGCTGCACTGCCAGGAGTCCCACATGGACTCCTGGGCAGAAAACATGACAGAACACACGATAAAAAGCAGTAAAGGACAAGGATTCAGAGGCCCTGTCCCTCTGATGCATTTCCAGCATCACAATAACCAAACACAATCACAAGCCTAAAATGCAGCAATCCGCTCAAACTTCACAACAATGCAACAACAAAACAAACCACACATAGACTTGCACAACAGAACACGACGACTACGGACCATAAAACACCCCAAGCCCAGCCAACGGACCCACCGGGCTGAGGCTGCCAACAGCACATCACTGCTCTCTTGCTCTTTTCCAGCTTATTCCCACTAACCCACCCCCTCTCCTCCCCTTTTCAGAGCCGCCACAGCGCCAGGGGACCACTTCGGTGGTGATAGTGCGCGGTACAAATGTCCTTTAACATTAACATCAACATTAACATATTCTGGAGATTATTGAAGCCATCTGTGACATAGGTGTGCCCCACATGATGAGGTAGTACCATCATGTGACAGGTGCAGCTAAATCGGTGCCTCTCTGCAGTCAGCTTATCCCTGTGTGACATTTCTCTCAACACTGAGACCGATGACTGGTAGAATTAATGATAAACTCTACCATTGCTCTGGGTAACCCTCCATACCATTATATTTCAGCCTGCTATGCCATTACAGAAGGGGAATAACCATATGGCTTGCTACCACCAAAGGAGGCAGTCCAGCCCAAACTTCACACAAGGCCACGAGCAACCCCAGATATATTCCAGCTTCATTGGGCATCATCGGTGAGGGGTATCTGGGATGTACATGCACAGCAAACTGTGGAGCCACAGCTGGGCATACCTGTCTCACTCAGGATGACTTTAGAAAACATGCCAGTGGTAAGGATTTGTTGAAATCTTTGCAGCCATCATATACCTAGGTGCAACTCTCAGGAAACATCCAAAAAGACTGTATTTAAAATCCCGAATGGAAGATTTGGCCGAATTTTGCCCGTTCGAAAATTCTGAACGGCCAAAAAGTTTGACTGCATCCCCCATTCGGTGGCAAGGGCTGCAGGGCTGTGGGGGTGTCCCCTGCACCCTTGTTCACTGTGCTGTGAGCAGGGGTTGCGGCGGTGTCCCCCGCAGCCGTTCCCTTTAAAAAAATAAAATAAAAAGGAAAGGACCCTGCAGCGCCGGTTCCCGGTCACGGAAGTGAAAGGTAACAGGCGTTGCGGGGACATAATGAGTCAGCGGCACACAGCGAAGTGTGCCACTGCAAGGTAAGTAGCGGGTGGGAGCAAGGGCAAAGTCTGAAATGTTCAGGGGAGAGAAGACAAAGTTATTTTTGGAAAAATAATTTTCTGTCTTTTCTCCCTTGAACATTTCAGCCATGATCTTCCAACCCAAATCCCAACTCTTATACCAAATAGAGCCTTGTATGTTAGCTACCGCCTCACCCACCCAGATACTCCCATAAGAGGGCTGGTTTCTCTATCACATGGCATGGTAAGCCAAGCACACAACACACCGACTGACCCGGTGCAGAAGGACCAAAGGAATAGACTGCTTTATGCCCCACTCATTACCTTAGTCACCCCAGGCATTCACTTTGCCTCACTCAGTGTAAGTTTCCGTGCATTACTGTATGTTTCATATCACCAAACGCTACACATCGCAGAATGCATTCTGTCACCCAGTACTAGAACCCACACGGTGGACTATAGGCCCCAGAATGTACCTGGCCTCAGTAGAGTTGTATCTCACGGTGCCTCTCCTAGTGCAGATCTGACTCATTATCCCAGAAAGCACTGTGGCTCCCTTAACACAAATCTCCTCCACAAGCCTGGATGTGTGTTTCATAAACCAGCAGCCTCCCTCAAAACCGATGCCTCAAGAGGACAGCCCGTGACAAGAGGTTCCCTTATTCACTCAATTTCAATTCCCCCCTTACTACACGCAGGACAACATGGGAAGGAATTGACATTGGTCCAGTCAGTGCAGAACTGCCCACACGACTAGATGTCTATGAAGGCACCCTCCACACAAGGACTACATGCCCCAGAATGCATTTTATCACCAAGTACATATGCCCCCACAGTCTCGCTGAGTTCAGATCTTTCCCTAAAAGGTCTGTATGTCCCAGGATGCACTCTGGCCCGCTCAGTAAAGCAAAACACATAATCGAATTCACTGTGTCTCTCGGCAGAACTACTAACCACAGAATGTCTCCTACATAGGTAGGACTCTCTCTCCAACAGGACTACATGTCCCAGGATGCTTTCAGCATAGCAGTACAGAGTGAAAAGAAGAAACTGTCTCAGTATGGATGATGCGGCGTCACTTGTCTCAAATAACACTACATTTCCCTGAAAATATTGCTGGTGTTTTTTGCCAGATGGTCTCCAAATCTTCATGAAATGCACTCCTAAACTCCTGGAGTGTCTCTCCACACCAGGCTGATGTTCCACTGCATCAACAGCAAGATTGTAATTGGTTATTTGTATCACGCTTAATACCCAGAGGTTTCTAGGCACGGACCCGGGGATCGAACCTGTGTTGCTCTGCATCGTCTTGCTTCCCAGGCGAGCGCGTTGCCCCTGAGCTATCCATCAGAGACAATAGTGCACATTCTGCTTCCATTTCTTCTATTCAATCAGCACACTGCATTGCGGAGGTTGTTGTGATGAAAAGTACATTTGTTGGTTCCAGGTCTTGCAAGACTAGCACAGTACATTGTGCGAGAGGTACTGTTTTTTTTTATTTTTTATTTGAACATGTCAAATAATCCAGATGATTTATGAAGTGTTACTGGGAGAGATGGCCCTGACGTTCCAGTTGTGAACAACCTTCATATTCCACCCTCGGCTGGCCACATACATAGATCCTAACATACATGTCAACTTCTCCCATAAAGCACTCAGCCAATTTGGTTAGGAATATCAAGGATGACCAGTGATCAAAGTGAGTAGGAACGGTCGGGAGTGGTGTTCCACTACTTTTATTTTCTTGTGTTTACCATTCCTCTACTTTTTACTGTCATATTCACCATCCTATACAGAGGATTTGTCCATTCAGGTCCCTGTGCAAGTGTAACTTTGTAATAGGAGCTTAGTTACTAGTCACTTAGACTACTGCAATGCCCCGGATGCAACAACTTGTCACATGTTGCACTATGCTTCTGCCTACCCTGTCCCCTGCCGAAAGCACAGTTCCACTACTTTTTTCAGTACACTTCTACGACTGCTGATGACCACATAATGCACCCGACTCAGAGGGGTGAATGGCACATCGCAAACACATCATTACCATCTGCGGCACCCCCATAAACCTAGACACCCGGGCTCGCCTTGGTTGATGACTAGGCGGTGGGCTTGCGGGGAAGGAGGGGATGGCTTCTGGATAGCTGACTCATTTGGAGAAGTATGGGGTGTCCAGCCATTGGATTGTGGAATTATTGGTTATCTTGTTCCCCCTGACTACCTTGTCACACAGACTTGTTCATCAAAGGAGAAATAGACTTAACAAACAATCAATGCCCGGGCACCTTCTGCTAGCATCACTTGATTGCTCTCTGGCATGCCAGAACCCTTTCCTTCATTTCTATTTCCCTTACAATAGCTCTCACTTCAGCCAGACATAAAAAAATGATATGATATGATAGGTTATTTATTACACGCTGAATACCCAGAGGTTTCTTAGCGCAGACCCGGGATCGAACCTGTGGTACTCCAGGTCGTCTTGTTTCCAAAGTGAGGACGTTGGCCCTGAGCTGTACTCCGAGACATAATAGCATATTGTACATATCACATATTTTTAGCAGCCCTGCTACATTAGACTTCCACTGACAATAATTAGCTAATGCAGTAAAAGGTTCTGTAGCATGTTTTTTCACAACATGCAATCAGAATGTATACATGCTGGCCCTGAGTTTAGCTTTGCTTTTTGTTCATGGGGCCTTTCTGGGTACCCATTAATCTGTACCTGTAGTATTTTAATGGGGGTTATGTCTGTTGACTCTGTGAGTGTGCAGACGCAATTGTTCTTTGACTCTCCTAAATGATGGCACACTTAGGCACTTTGTATTGTTCTTTGTCTCTCCCGAATGATGGCACACTTAGGTACTTTGCATTGTTCTTTGACTCTCCTAAATGATGGCACACCTAGGTACTTTGTATTGTTCTTTGTCTCTCCCGAATGATGGCACACTTAGGTACTTTGCATTGTTCTTTGACTCTCCTAAATGATGGCACACCTAGGTACTTTGTATTGTTCTTTGACTCTCCTAAATGATGGCACACTTAGGTACTTTGCATTGTTCTTTGACTCTCTTAAATGATGGCACACTTAGGTACTGTGCATTGTTCTCTGTCTCTCCTAAATGATGGCACACTTAGGTACTTTGCATTGTTCTTTTACTCTCCTAAATGATGGCACACTTAGGTACGTTGCATTGTTCTTTGACTCTCCTAAATGATGGCACACTTAGGTACTTTGCATTGTTCTTTGACTCTCCTAAATGATGACACACTTAGGTACTTTGCATTGTTCTCTGTCTCTCCTAAATGATGGCACACTTAGGTACTTTGCATTGTTCTTTTACTCTCCTAAATGATGGCACACTTAGGTACTTTGCATTGTTCTTTGACTCTCCTAAATGATGACACACTTAGATACTTTGCATTGTTCTTTGAGTCTCCTAAATAACGGCACAATTAGGTACTTTGTATTGTTCTTTGTCTCTCCTAAATCACGGCACACTTAGGTACTTTGTATTGTTCTTTGTCTCTCCTAAATGATGGCACACCTAGGTACTTTGCATTGTTCTTTGACCCTCCTAAATCACGGCACATTTAGGTACTTTGTATTGTTCTTTGTCTCTCCTAAATGATGGCACAATTAGGTACTTTGTATTGTTCTTTGTCTCTCCTAAATGTTGGCACACTTAGGTACTTTGCATTGTTCTTTGCCTCTCCTAAATGATGGCACACTTAGGTACTTTACATTGTTCTTTGCCTCTCCTAAATGATGGCACACTTAGGTACTTTGCATTGTTCTTTGACTCTTCTAAATGATGGCACACTTAGGTACTTTGTATTGTTTTCTGTCTCTCCTAAATGATGGCACACTTAGGTACTTTTCATTGTTCTTTGACTCTCCTAAATGATGACACACTTAGATACTTTGCATTGTTCTTTGAGTCTCCTAAATAACGGCACAATTAGGTACTTTGTATTGTTCTTTGTCTCTCATAAATGATGGCACACTTAGGTACTTTGCATTGTTCTTTGACTCTCCTAAATGATGGCACACTTAGGTACTTTGTAGTGTTCTTTATCTCTCCTAAATGATGGCACACTTAGGTACTTTGCATTGTTCTTTGACTCTCCTAAATCACGGCACACTTAGGTACTTTGTATTGTTCTTTGTCTCTCCTAAATTATGGCACAATTAGGTACTTTGTATTTTTCTTTGTCTCTCCTAAATGATGGCACACTTAGGTACTTTGCATTGTTCTTTGCCTCTCCTAAATGATGGCACACTTAGGCACTTTGTATCTGTGGGCATTATGTCACAGCTCGCTCAATGCTTAAGCTGTTTACTCATCCTAAAGATATTGCTGGGCTCTGGAAACATGCAATATCCAGAAATGTGTCAAGTCATTTAAATGGTTCTGGCACACAGAAAGGGACATACTTTTTGTTGCTAATTATCTTGACTTAGATCCTTGTATCAAATGTAAATGCAACTAGGGGTGGCTCATAATTACCCACGTGGGAGGATAGCTCAGCGGAAGCAAGACCAGACGGAGCAACACAGGTTCAATCCCCAGGTCCGCGTTTAGAAACCTCTGGGTATTAAGCGCTTAATAAATAACTTATCATATCTGTAAAATATGTCAGTATTTGATTATAAACTTATTGGCCTTGAAAGGCTGCTAGCACCTCATGAGATCCACATCTGACCGAATTAGTAAACTCTATCTTCTGATTATTATTAAGCTAAACAGTGATTTGACAGGCTTCATTACATAATCCCGTTTTTAAATATGAATTAAATGCGGGCACTGCTAAAGTGGAACAATATGATATGATAGGTTATTTATAACGCGCTTAATACCCAGAGGTTTCCAAGCGCGGACCCAGGGATCGAACCTGCGGTGTCATCTTGCTTCCTCTCGAGATTCCTGAGCTATCCTCCCAAGACTATATTCCTGCACCCGTGCAAGGTCGTTTGAATGCTCTCGAAAATGTACGAAATAAGCAAGTGACATCAAAGACCTGCTGACTAGTGTTTTGTTCAATTATATTTGCAAACCCAGGTTAGGCCTTACTTATTTTCCCGACCTTTTTCAGCATTACAGGAAACAGGACGAGGTGTTGCTGTAGCCCTATGCAATGCATATGAAGCTAGAAGTCTAGCTCAGGGTACATCCCCACGCCCAAGTAACAGAGGAGTCCAGGAATGTGACAGAATTACTGCTTTAATAATGACATTTCAGAAAAAGCAGCAGTGCGCACAGACACCTCAAGATCTCCAATGCTCTCAGCTCATTACAGGCTTGTCATGGACGTTTTATTACACAGTGACATCACAAACAAAAGATAGATTTCTAACACCTCAGATGCAATGGGATTGGGGCACAGTGTGGATATATATGTATTCTATATGGGATGGATGATCTAATTGGTCCGGCCATATCGGGGAGCTCCGCCTGGGACCACCTACAAGATGTTGCAACTACAGATATGTCAGGTTAGTATACTGTGATTGGGTTATGCAACAAAGTGTGAGCTTGGCGTGGAAGGCGAATATTGATTGGTCAGTGTGGGCTTTCTCAGCCTTGATGCTGTGGAAAGTTACCAGCGCATGAGCACAATTAGGGGGGACATGGACCAGAGGGTTCCGCGTTGGCCCAGTAATGTTACCACCCGCTGACTCCCCTGCCCGCAAGCAAGGACATTCTAGCTTGCAACTTCATTGTAAATTACTTCTGTATCATGTCTTCAGTTTGGTGAGAACATCAGTGTTTGTCTGGTTCGAATGAATGGGCTTGGTCTTTCATGTTCAGATCACGTGTGCAGGGACCACAAACTAAATTTTCCTGCTCACATTTTATGAGGATTTTCAGCTTTTATCCACCAGGTATCCTATCTCTTCTGCTGATGTGCAACTTTCTCTACCTCTGTGTCCTTTGTCAGACTATGCACAATGGATGTACTGTCAGCCTGGCCTGCGTTTCTCAGTGAAATCAGTGTGTCAGGCCTCTCCCTGTGTTCTTGAACCTCTTCAGTGCCTTCCATTCATTTCAATGCTGCTGTGGCTTCCATCTGGATTCATATGGCCACTCATGTTAGTTGCATTCTGCATCAAGCAAGCAGTTAAATGTATTCTTGTTTGATTGGCAGTCTGCATAAGAAAGATAGGGTGTATGTAATCTCTATCTTAGTGATTGCAAGCATGTTCTTCAGGTCTAAGAGCTGTGTGGCCTAAGTGTCTGTGTAACTTTGTGCAGGGATGCATGTGCTTCATGTCTAGTGCGTGTGTGTGTGTATGTGTTCAGCCATGTCGCCTCTTCATGATTACTTTGGTGATGTCATCCGGTTATGGTCTGTAGGTCTGCTTCAGTGAGTGGCATCTGCTACCTTGGTGGGATCCGTGGGCGTTGCGACACTGGAGTGATGGTTCGATCTATGTGAAGGGTTATCACTGTGTCCTTTAACATTCCTACGCCCTTGAACAAGTCTGGGAACTTCTCTTGTATGCACTGGAGGGAGAGCTATTGATTTCCCATAATGTTGATCTGTCCCTTATTTACTGGGTGGCCCTGCACCACTTCCGACTTGTCATAAGCGCAAGGGCGCGGGCTGTCCTGTAGCTTAATAAACATAGTCCTGCTATCAGGCTCTGGATGAAATGGATTGTGGATGCCACAATGTCATCCTTGTGATGCAGATTACACATGAACTGTTCTTTTGAGTGGAGTGGTCAGTTGGGGCCCGGTTGGAATATTCTTGCAGTGGACAGCGTTAGATGGTAGTTTTTTTATCATTTGATGTTCTGCACGCATGACATCGATGGTTGCTCCTGTGTCGACAATGAATTGATGATTTTTCCCTTTTATCTGTAGTGTTACTCTCAGAGCATTTTCGTCATCGGCTTCCACACTTATCAACCGCACATATTCTCTGCTTTGCTTATCTCTCGGGTCGTAGTCATCCCGATTTTGGTAAGTGGGTCGGTTATCATATTGTTGTTCAAAGTACAGTGGCTTGTGCATATCTTTCGCATGTCTCTTTTGAGATCTTGGATACTCTGTGTCCTCCAAGTAATTTTGCATGATCTTTAGACTGAGGTCCTCCATTGCCCTGATTATCTTGCGCTGTGGCACAAACTGCATGTTGTTGTGCGCGGTTCCAATCTTGGGTAATTTTGCACCTGGTGTCTCGGGTTGTTGGCTGTCCGGAATGGCTCTGGTGTGCTTCATCGGCTGGAAGCCTTGCAGCTTTATGCCCTGCATAAAATGGCGGCCTTTCTCTACACATCGATTGTAAGTGGTTTTCCTTTCCACACCTCGTGCTTATTTGTCCCACTGCTGGACATTGTCCTGTGGAGGGTTTTGACCCATGTGGAATCATTAGACGGGGTGAATGTGGGGATTAAGCTGTCGCTGCCCATCATTTTACCCCAGAACAAAAATAAATCATTGGAGTGGGTAAAGATGGGGATGCGCTGTCGCCGCCCATCATTTCATACCAGAATCCAGGAGAGCTGCGCAGTTGTGCGCACACCAAAATGGTTACCTAACTTGCCACCCACCAGTGTAAAGAAAGGTCTTTGTTAACAAAATCCACTGTTACTGATGTCAAAAAGTTGCTGAAATCGTGACTCATTGGACCACTTTAAAGATTCAACCTTTTTGTGGGGTTCCACATAACCATCTTACTGTAAGGAGCCCCATCAAAACAATGTTAAGCAAGGATTTACTACCATGTAAGAACCATTCCTGTTTAGAATGCATTAATCCAAGAAAGATCCCAAAATTGCATGCAGTACCAACAAAATCCTCAAGGCGGCACTAGCGGTCTAAACTCTGACAGGAGAGCTGTCTTGCAAAACTGTCTAGTGCAAAGAAAGGGGTCTCATTTCATCAAAAGTTCAAAGGGGTTGCCTGTCCTGAGAACTCTTGACACTTCAGAACTCAACACAAGAAGCCAGGAAATCACAGGGTTCTGTTAATTAAATGCAAAGTGGCTCCCTGGCCTCCTGATGTCAGCTTGCCGGACACCACACAAAGGACCCTTTCCTCTGAAAGGAATATGTTGATTTTGACTGTTTTACTGTCAACAAAGGCCTGCCTGCCAGAAGACATGTGACTGACCCAGCCAAGTCTTGGAGGCGGACTCCAACACTCTGAGGACTGAATTGAAAGTAAAATATATATTTTACAAAAACACTGATAACTCTTTGTAATCAAATGACATAAATGTATAACTTTGAGAGCCTTAATTTAAAAAATGTACCTTTAATTCAAGCCCAAACTCCAATTTGTGTGATGTTCTGGGGCAAAACCCTGCTAATTGTTAATATTACAGACACTGTGTTTCAGCTAGACAAACGAAAATGCATTGGTATGTGGGTAGATATGTGAGGAACAGTTGTATAAAATTTAATGAAGATCCAATGTTGTTTAGCACATTAAAAAGTGCTAAAAGTTGCCATTTTTGAATGCAAGCTCTTAGAAACAGCAGATTTGGGACAGAGTATACCTCATGTGATATGTGACATGGGTATGTAATTTCAAACAACTGTGTAACTGTGAAATATGTATTTTGATCATATATAGATTTGGGTGCACAGATGACAGGGGAGTTTTTTCAAGAGATCATAAATGGCTGACATCACTCTGACACAACTTAGCTCCCCCAATCAGGGGAGAAATGAAAGCTGGACCAATGACAAGTGAGAGGGGCAAGTTTAGTTATGACCAACACACACACCCACTTGCAGAACATATAAATGGACCACTGAAACTTAGGTAGGGACCTTCATTTCCATCTGCAGCTGGAAGCTCTGCCGGAAAAATCCATACTTACCTCCATCAAACTTCAAAGAGCCAACACTTAGACTCCAAGATAAACAGAGACTTCAGAACCTTAACCAAAAAGGCCACTGCCAGCAAGAGTATTTGTCAGCAGGCCTAAAAATCTTTTTGCAACTGAACTCTTCAGACAGCCGGCTGACGCCGTCTGAATTTTGCCAAGAACTTTTGCAAGAACCCGGTGACAGAAATATCCAAAGAGAAGGCAGGACCCGACCCAGAGAACCGGTGCCTAGCAGAGACCAGGCCATTGTATCCAGAGTGCTGACCCCGATGCTGTGAGCAGTTCCAGAGGCCAGGCGCTGTGAGCCGAACTCGGGAAGACCTGACCAGACTGAAGTCCATGACCAAGTCGCTTTCCGGTTCAAAATCTCTTGTGAGTACTCAGCAAAACTCAGAACACATCTCTTAGTTAAAATCATATAATTCAATCCATTTTTAATCTAAGTAGAACTGCAGCTTAGAAATTGTGTTATTCTGCCATCATTTTTAAAGCTGAAAAAGTGTTGCGTTTAAAATTTGCAAAACCAAAACGACCTCTACTAAATCGGTCATAACTCTGTAACCGTTTGGGCTAGAGACTTGCAGTAACTTTCATCTGAAAGCTTAGAATCTTAGCTTTTAATCGCACCAAGAACCACATTCCTACCCCTTATAGTTTTACCGCAATCGCGTTCGCGAATTTTGCCGCGATTTGAAAATTTCTCCACTTGCAAAAAAAATAGCTGCTTTTGCTTTCCTCTGAAAAAAATCGTTTGCCTCAGAAAAACTATCCCTGCATCATTGCTAAAGTGATCCTGGACTAATATAACTTGATTTCACTCACCCTGAACCTTCTAGAGGGAATTAAAAGCATTTTAGCATAATTTTCACTTAATTGCCAGCACATATCAAAGCACTTTTGCCTGTGGTTAAAACTCTGATTTGTAATCTTAGCTTGCTGGGGTGAACTGAATCACATTTAATTGCATTTCTGAGAACTGTGTGCTTCTTTCCATTTCCTTGCATTGCATAAAAGGGGGGGGGGTGAATTGCCAGAGAAAAGTGATTACATTGTTTTGTTGAAATCATATTGAGTATTTTCTATACTGCATTTAATTCATTCAACCTTGCATTTCCTTGAACCCTATAAAGCATTCTCTACCACATTATACTTCTGTACCTATTTAGCAGTGTGCTACCTTATCCATTTCATGTCAACTCCTTAGTGATTATAAAGAAGTGTGCTAGTGTCAGATTCTCTGTTGTTAATCTTTATCATATCAGATTAAGTGTGATAGTCAATTATTAATTTATTATAAAGTGTGATATATATATCTATTGTTTAAATTATCAAATAAACCTTTTAACTTGCAAAACAGAACTACTTCTTGGCTCAGTGGGGTCAGGAGGATTCCAAGAGAGGGGTGTTATATAGGGGTAGTCATCCAGAACGCATGAACTGGACATAAAGATATATCAATAAGGGTTTTCATTCAGTATTATAGACTAGGCGTTGACTTAGCTGTAGTGTTGAATTGAATCCTCTTACAAATTGGGGGCTCGTGCCGGACGTTTGGGTTAGAATACCACTTGTGCAGCTTAATACAGTGTGCTAACTGACGGGATACATACATCCAGTCGGATCACCACGCTGCATCACGCTGTGAAGCATTCCTCAAAAGGGACACTCCAAGAAAAGTTCTGTTCTACAAAAATAAAATACTAACTTCTGTAAGTCAGGACAGAGACCAATCTCTAGAATGACGACCTTAGTAGACATGAAAATAGCCAGAGAGCACCTCTTACATAAACTATTGTGAGAGGTGAATGGGCTGAGCAGGGCCAGGATGCCTGGTTGCAGGCCATCACGCGACAGGTCACTGAAACAGGGTCAGACCTATGGAGAGATCAGGGTCCATTACTTGTGGCCCTGAGTGAACTATAGATGGCCTCTAAGGCCAAAGATGAACACGACAAGATTGTTAGGATAGCGGCATACCTGTACCTATATGTGGGAGACATGCAGGATAGATGTGCTGAAAGCCAAAATCTGGCAAATAGGCAACAGATGGCGTTAGAGAAGGTCCAATCTGACCTGGTCTCTTCTGAGCAGAGGCTGCAGAGGAGCCAGGAGTCAGAAGATGATAGTAGGCAGTACATCATTAAAATAAAAGAGGATATGGACATCCTGCAACAGGAAAAGGTAGAACAGGATACCAGATTTCTGGCCTTGCAGAAGGAATACCAAGAAGGTTTGGACTCCCTACTGCAAAACCAGAAAAAGCTGGAGCAACAACTGGACTTCAACAGGGTATGTGCTGAGCAGGTAGTCACCCTGCAAGGCCACCTAGATAGAGTGAAGGCAGAGAGCAACAAACTAATTCTGAAAGACCTGGATACCCAGGCAGAGTTTGATCAGGAGCCCCAGAAAGCTGGTGCCTTCCAAAGGCAAAGGGACGACCTGGCAGCACAGATGCAGGCTCTCAGTCAGGAAAGAGACACTTTAGGCCAGGAAGTCTGCCACTTAAAAAAGGAAATTGAAGAAAATCACCTGGCCCTCCAGGGGCTGGGTGACCTCCAAAAAGAAAACCAGAACTTGGTAGAGCACACCAGAAGGGTGGAGGATGCTCTAGCAAGAAAGGAGCAGGCCAATAGGGACATTGCCCAGGAGGTAACCCTCCTGCAGCAAAGACTGGCCCAGTACTCCAGGACCAATCAGGAAGCACAGAGAGAGAATGAGGCTCTCTGCCAGCACAATGAGAGGCTCCAGCAACAGGTAGCGATGCAGTAGAGACTGATAGAGTCTAGTAAGGCCTTAACTGAGGAACTGAAGGCACAAATGCAGGCTCTTGCATTGCAACAGGGAGCAGGGGCGGATAGAGATGAGGTTCGCTGGGAAATGGAAACTCAGGAGCATAACCTCAGGAGCCCTAGTACCAGAGGCCCTCATACCTCTCAGTCCCTGGACTCTGCCACCCCCATGTCCCCTGGCGCACGTGAGCACAGGGCCACAGGGATGGCAGATTACTATCCAGCCAGAAGCATGGGGCTCATAGGCCAGTACCACCCAGGAATGGAGGGGCGGGCATCCGGGTATGGGCACCCAAGCACAGTGCAATTTAATGGGGAACCCCAGGAGAGTAGGCCCATTAAGGGCATCCTGAAAACCTCTGCCCAGTTAGGTCAGTGGAGGGGGTACCCATCAAATCCTGGCAGCAAGGAGGAATCTGAAGACTCCTCTGAACTGCGCAGGACACAGGAGACCAGGTCCCCACATTCTGCCAGCCATTCCCAGGCTCGCAGAATCCGGGAAAACCTGGAAGAGCAGACAGGAACCTCTGGGAGCAGTGCCTCTGAGTCAGAGGATGAATGGACAAGGGTTGCCCGAACCAAAAAGGCCAATAAGGCAAAAAGGGCCTTGCTTAAGGACCCCTTAAAGCAGATTAAGGCGATCAGGAGCGTCATCACGCCTTACCATAAGAACGCTAAGTATTCTGTTTGGGAGCACTTAGAGTTGTTTGAGCAAATGATGGAGACTTTCCATTTGAAGGACAGCCAAAGCTGTATTCAATATGTAAAGTGGACCTTCTCCCCGGAATACTCCAGTTTCTTTGCGGGGCTGGAGGACCAAAATCATTTAAGATGGTCCACCTATAAGGCGGCCATCTTGAAACATTTTTCCATTCATAGAAATCCTCAAGAGGCTCGCAAGGCAGCCTACAATTTACAATGTGGGGAGGATCAGGCCCCACAAGAATTTGTGCAGGAGTTAAAGCGTGCTTTTGCGCAGACCACCAGAAGGGTGCGCACAGACAGTAGAGAATTCATTAATACATTTTTTCATGCCTTGCCCAAATATATCATGACCCAGCTCGTGAGGGATTTTCACGAGAAAAGATCTTTAGACTGGGTCATTGAACAGGCTACCCGGGTCTATGAGGTGCAGAAACCGGTAGATAGCAAAAGAAATGCCCAGAAAAACCCCAAAGCCAACAGCACCCCTGCTGCTGCCAAGGTGGCAGAGGTAAAGGTCACCCCCGTTTTGGATTTGGAGATGGGGGGGGCCTAAAAACATACCTGCACCTAATAATGCTAGGCCCAGAAGGTCCTCGGGCCAGTCACAGGCAGGGAGTGAAAGAGGTAGTCCCCCCAATGGGGTCCCTCGCTCTCCTGACTATGTAAGTCCTCGCTACAAAGGTAACAGTCCAATCCTGGGTTATGTGTGGACTCCCCCAGCCCAAGGGGGGGGATCCAACCGAGCACCGAACCCAGGGAACTTCCCTCCAAACTTCCCACAGGAGGGCAGAAATTTACCAAACCCTGGGCAGAACTTTTTCCCCAGATATCCACCCGACTTTCAGCCCCAAAACCATCCATCCTTCTTTCCCCAATTCCCTGAGCCCAGACCACTGAATCCGGGAGAGGGGAGGCCAAGGGTGGAGGGGTACCCAAATCTTCCCAACCCGGGGTATTACCAGAGGAGGGGCAGCTACCCTTCCCGGGATCAGCCCAGGGGAGAAAACAGGGCCCCGTATCAGCCTGAGCGGGTTTCCCAGTTAGAGCGCCAGGTTCAAAACATGGCGCGGGATATGGGTCACATACTGAGGGCTCAGCAGAACCCTCAGATCAGCATGCCGGAGCAGAACGCACCCAACTCTGGACCTGGTGCTCCAGAACAATGACGGGGGCAGCACCCCGATAACTCACCGGTTCCCAGGGAGGAGGCACAAAGGGAAGGGGGGTGTAAAGCCTTGGAGGAAGCTTCCTTCTTCACTTGTAAACAGCCCCTGGAAACCCAGGAACCGGAAACAAAATCTCTTGCCCCTGAAAGTCTGCCTCCTAAGGAGCAGAGGGGGGGTAGGAGAAACAAAAGACCCAAACAGACTCAGTTTGAGGAGGAGGTACAGATCTTCCAATTTGAGGGAGAGTGATCCTCAGAGGATCCTGGGAAAAGGATCTTCTCCTTCAGAGAGGGGGGAACTCCTCCCAAAGAAAAATGGGTCCCTAGGGATGCAAATCCAGACTGGGGAGATGTGGAGACTGAGCTACCGCCGCCCACCATCTCATCCCAGAACCAACAGCAAGAAAATCCCCTGGTTCAAACCCATCCTGGTGACTGCCTCCAAAAAGGGGGGGGGCAGCCCAGAACTGGAGCCAGGGGAACCCACAATGGCTCTGATCTCCAGTTGCCAACTTTTTCTTTCAGATTCCCAAGACTCTCCACAGAATTCTGCCCAAATCTCTTCGCTAGCGATGTCCAAAACCAGAAAATTAGCCCACCAGTTGTCCAAAAATGTACATTATCTGTGCCCCCTTGAGGAGAAGGAAGGAAGATATTATGCCCCGGTACAAGTACAGGGACAGGGTACAATTTTGGCACTGGTGGACACTGGATCTCAAGCTACCCTTCTGTCCAGAAGGGCCTTTGACGAACTGAATGCAGGAAGGGGAGAGAATTACCAAATTCTTCTCACCCCTCTTCCTGGACAACTGCAGAACTTTGACGGGAAGGAAATTCCCGTCGAGGGGACGGCAGACTTGGACATTAAAATTGGGCGACATAAGTTGAAACACCCGGTCATAGTTGTGACCCCAGAGGGAACCCCTTGTTTACTAGGGAATGACCTCCTGAGAAGGTTGTCACCCCTAATAGATTGCGTAAACAAGGTCCTCTGGACCCAGACTAGCCGACCAATAAAATTAAAACAGAGTGTCAACCATGTTAGTTTAAACGGCACCTGCCACATGGTTGAACAAAAATCTGACCAAGTAGAATTTCACTTCCAGAATAGCCAAATTCCAGACGTGACAATAATAGCAGTAGGACAACAGACTGGTGATGGGGGGTCCTCTCTATTTCTGAAAATCAACCTTCCTTCCAGTTTAAGGTGGTATTCCACACTGGAAGGAAACACTCTGAGATTCTATACTAATCCACAATCAGAAACTCCCACTCCTATAGTCCAGAAAGATGTGAAATCAGCTCAGAGCCTGGCTGATATTCAGCAAATTGGAGAGCAGTTGTTCATCCCTGTTCAGTTAAATGATGGGAAGGACTCTGTTCCCGCTCGAGTGTGCGTGAACAATGGTAAGAGCTTCATTAGCGAAGCCATGTTCCGCCAACTCCCAAAAGATCCAGCCATTCCCACATTCAAACTGATAGACAAATGGGAAATGGACCTGGAAGCACCTAATTCCAAACAGCTCCGGCCAAGCAGGTGTATGCTCAAAATCTCCATTGGCAACAAGAGCATAGTCCACAACTGTTGGGTCGTGCGAGACGTCCCTGCCGCCTTTTACTTAGGCAGTGACATTCTGAATCGCTTTGCCATTAGTTTGGACCTAATAAACTTCAAAGCTTGGTCCCGATTAGAGGATAATCCCATGGGCTTTGATGATCCAGAAAAAGCATTTAGGTCAGCTCAATTGCTACCTTATGCAGTTGAAATTCAGGTTAAAGAGGAGGTCACCATCCCAGAAAGGACCCGACAATTCTCCCTGGAAGTGAAAGTTAAAAGAGGACAATATCTGCAAAACCCTGATGCTTATATACATCTAAATGCTTCTCTCCAACAGCAAGGGTTGGGGGTAAACCCAACACCATTAGTAAACATAGAACCTGACACCATTCCAATAGAGGTGGATAACAGCGACTTAAAGAGTATTACTCTAGCCGCAGGCACCATTATTGGAATGGCGGTTGATGACCGACATTTTTCCATCGACTTAGTAAATGAACTGTTAGGACCAATCCCCAAGGACTGTTTTGACAGTGACAGTGATGACAATACAACCCCAGACAGGATTTTTACCCGGCATGGGGGGAACTTCCTGGTGTACACTTCCTGCCCCTATGGTAAGGAAGAAGTGACTTGTGACTTCAGGAGGTATGAGGTGATTTTCCAGGTCCATGAGGGCTGCCTTTCCCACCTGAAGCCTCCGGTCCAAATCAGCACTCTGACCAGGGACTTCTCCACCCAGCTGGAGGAGGCCGCAGAGATAGCCAAACCAGAAGTCTTTCCAGGCTTCAGGCAGATGGTGGAAGAGAGAGTCAACCTAGCTGACGCCTGTGTGACTCTGGAACAAAAGCAAAAGTTGAAACAAGTTTTCTTGGATTTCCAAGATCTCTTTACGGTAGACTCATATGACTGTGGTCGCACCGACATCCACACAACAACAATCCCCACGGACCCTGGCATGACTCCTGTGTTTGTGAAGCAATATCGCTTGCCTCTCGCATCAATGGAGTCCCTTACTGAAATAATTAAGAACCTTGAGTCCCGGGGAATAATCCGTCCAGTCCACAGCACCTTCAATAATCCGGTGCTGGGAATATTGAAGCCAAACGGCCAGTGGAGACTCTGCGCCGACCTCAAGGAGCTCAACAAACGGGTCCATACTTCCCGATGGCCTCTGCCCTACATTGACCAAGGGCTGGCCCAGATCCAGGGGTCACAGGTATTCACTGCAATAGACCTGACCAATGGATACTGGACCGTGCCTGTCAGTAGGGAGGACCAATACAAGCTGGCTTTTACCTTTGGGGGCCAGCAATACACATGGACCCGGACTCCCTTCGGATACCTTAACTCTGGTAATGAGTTCAACATTTTCCTACATAAGGCCATGCCCGACATGGGTGCGAGGGGTAACCTGGCTTATGTAGATGATGTCCTCATCAAAAGTTCATCTGTGGAGGAACACATAGCGGAGATCCGTTATGTTCTGACGCAGTTGAGGGCCGCCGGAGCAAAACTTTCCTTTCAGAAAGCACAGTGGTGTAGAACCCGTGTTAATTTCTTGGGGCATGAGATTACTCCTCAGGGTCTCTGTCCCCAGGAAAAGAAAGTGGAAGCACTTCAGAAACTGAAAGACCCCACAACTCTGCGGGAACTAAGGAGCCTCCTTGGACTGACTAATTACAGCAGAAAGTTCATTGAGGGCTACGCAGAGATCACCAGACCCCTGATTCATCTCCTGAAGGGGGGGGTCAAGTGGGAATGGGGTCCAGAACAAGCCGAGGCAGTAAAACAACTCAAAAGAAGCCTCTCACAAACGCCTTGCCTAGCTTACCCTGTCAGAAACAAGGAGTTCTTCCTGGAGACGGGGTTCTCTAATACGTGCTTGACGGCAGTATTATACCAAAAGCATGACAAGGTCAATAAAGTAATCTCCTATGCGAGCAAAACTTTATCCTCTGTTGAGGAAAAATTCAACGATTGTGAGAAGGCACTCCTGGCAACGGTGTGGGCATTGAAGAATTACCGCCCGTTTATCCAGGGGGAACACATCATAGTGGAGACTCCACACCAGCCTCTGGAATATCTCCAAAGTGACAGAATCCGGGCCGGAAATGTGAGTAATTCCCGAATTACTTCCTGGATTCTGTCAATGCAAGGCTTTCCTGTGGAGGTCAGATATGGCCAAAACAAGAAGAGTCCACTCGCGCAAGTTCTGGCTGACTTGCATGATTGTGCCAGAGAAAACTGTCTCGAGGACGAAAGTCTAAAAATCAAGGACAACACGGAGGCATACCTTAATTCCCCACACAAAGTCTTTGAAGAGGACAAGTGTGAGGGAATGCCCACTGTGTATGTGGATGGATGCTCTTACCATGTTGACAACAACGGGGAGAAAGAACTGGTGGCTGGCGTAGGGAATGCATGGGTGAATGAGTCCCCAGAACCCTCCGCTGGATACAAAATTGGTCCCCGAAGTAGTCAGGTGGCAGAATTGATGGCTGTGCATCAGGCCATCGTCACTGCTGTCCAGCATCAACTCCACGAACTGGTCATAATCACAGATTCGGATTATGTACGGAACGGGTTCGTGGAGCACCTGGTTAATTGGAAAACCAGAGACATGTTATGTGCTAATAACAAACCCTTGAAACATGGGAAGTTGATCCAAAACATTGATGATCTGGTCACCTCGAATGAGATGACCATCTATTGGAAAAAGATCAAGGGTCATTCCAAAGTAGAGGGACCAGACAAAACTGGAAATGACTTAGCTAATCAGCTGGCCAAAACCGGAGCCATCCAAGGGGATCTAATTGAGATTGAGTCCCTGTTGGGGGAAATCCAGGTCACTGCTATCACTAGGTCCCAGACAAATGCTCACAACGACCTTCCAATTGCACAATGGAGTAAGGAGACCCCTGATGCTGATTTGATTACTGCTCAGAAGGGGGATCCAATAATTGGTAAATTTTACCAGCACCTTGAGGACCCTGAGAACTTTCCCCTGACGGATACCGATTACATTGGGAAAGAGGACCTAAGAGTGTTGATGAAATGTCCAAAAATGTTCCGAATCCAAGACGGTTTGTTGGTAAGGAAATCCAAAGCTGGCCACGATCAGTGGGTGGTTCCTACCTCATTCCGAAGCCTGATGTTAAGTCACGCCCATGATGCGGCCACCGCCGGTCATAGGGGGTTTCACACAACATTGGAAATCTTAAGAGAGGTTGCATACTGGCCACACATGGGGCAGGACCTCGACCAATACTTGAAGGGGTGTCTTGTGTGTGCGCAATTTCAGCCATCATCCCTCACGCACCGTGCGCCTCTCCAAAAGAGGGGGATGACACTGCCATGGTCGGATTTACAAATCGACTTTGTAGGCCCTGTGATTCGCTCTGCTAGGGGGAATAAGTACATGTTGACTGTGACATGCTTGTTTACCAAGTGGGTGGAATGTCTCCCAGCCCCAAATTGCAAGGCAGAAACTGCAGCTGCCTTGATGATTAACCACATCTTTTCCCGTTTTGGTCTACCTCAAAGGATTGAGTCAGACAGAGGTAGCCACTTCACCAGTGAAGTAATGACAAAGATGTGGGAGATACTGGGGGTCAAAAGGAAGTTGCATATTGCTTACCGGCCAGCTTCTTCTGGGGCAGTAGAGAGATATAACCGAACCATTGTGAGCATATTAAAGAAGTTTGCGGCAGATTCTGGGCCAAGTTGGGATATCCGATTACCTCTGGTCCTAATGGCCATTAGATCTACCCCTTCATCTGCAACCAAAATGTCACCATTTGAGTTGATGACTGGACGCAAGATGGTGCTTCCTCAGCATTTGCTCTACAGGACCCAAGAGCAGACACTGATAAATGCCTCCACAACTCAAGAGTATGTGGAGAATTTAAGGAAACACCTCCAACATGCTTTTGCTTATGCTCAGCGGAATCTAGAAAGATCAGCTGATAGCATGAAGACCCATTATGACCTGAAAACTTCCAGGAAGGAATATCAGGTGGGAGACCGGGTCTATCTATACAACTTCCAAAGAAACCAGGCAAAACAGTGGAAATTCTTGCCTACATGGAAGGGACCCTTTGAGATCATCGACAAGATCTCCCCTGTGGCCTACAAAATCCACATCCCCAAAGCTCCTTTGGCAGCGGGGGAAGACAAGTGGGTCCACATAAACCAGTTGAAGTGTTGCCATCCCAGGCACACTCTGCAACAACTGGAGGAATCCTCTGGAATCCTAGCGGGTACTGTCTCAGACTAATTCAGTTCCAATCATAAAACATACCACATCTAGTCTCTAAAATATTGTGATTTGCCTGAAACTGTCTCTTAGTTATACTGTTTTTTATCAAAATAAGAATGTAATGTTTCGTTATGATGAAATGCATATGCTGCCCCACTATCTCAACAGTGGTGGAAAAACGTCTATGAGTAGGTATTGCCGCTCTTCCTTTGTCGTCCTAGGAGAAAGAAAACCTGGAGACGGGACAAGGAGGACGATCCGGAGACCGGGAGCCGAGACGCAAGGGGCCCGGGGTACCGCCCAATCTTCCCATCAGGACCGGCGAGGAGAACTGATCAATCTGACCGGATGGAGAGGAAGATGCTGAACTGTGCCATCTACAGAATTGGAAGAAGATAATGTGGACATACCAGCGCCAGGGTTCAAAACCTCCCTTGCAACCGACTCCCCCTCGACTCAAGTCAAAGCGCAGTCGGGCGGGGGGGTTTGTGGAGGGTTTTGACCCATGTGGAATCATTAGACGGGGTGAATGTGGGGATTAAGCTGTCGCTGCCCATCATTTTACTCCAGAACAAAAATAAATCATTGGAGTGGGTAAAGATGGGGATGCGCTGTCGCCGCCCATCATTTCATCCCAGAATCCAGGAGAGCTGCGCAGTTGTGCGCACACCAAAATGGTTACCTAACTTGCCACCCACCAGTGTAAAGAAAGGTCTTTGTTAACAAAATCCACTGTTACTGATGTCAAAAAGTTGCTGAAATCGTGACTCATTGGACCACTTTAAAGATTCAACCTTTTTGTGGGGTTCCACATAACCATCTTACTGTAAGGAGCCCCATCAAAACAATGTTAAGCAAGGATTTACTACCATGTAAGAACCATTCCTGTTTAGAATGCATTAATCCAAGAAAGATCCCAAAATTGCATGCAGTACCAACAAAATCCTCAAGGCGGCACTAGCGGTCTAAACTCTGACAGGAGAGCTGTCTTGCAAAACTGTCTAGTGCAAAGAAAGGGGTCTCATTTCATCAAAAGTTCAAAGGGGTTGCCTGTCCTGAGAACTCTTGACACTTCAGAACTCAACACAAGAAGCCAGGAAATCACAGGGTTCTGTTAATTAAATGCAAAGTGGCTCCCTGGCCTCCTGATGTCAGCTTGCCAGACACCACACAAAGGACCCTTTCCTCTGAAAGGAATATGTTGATTTTGACTGTTTTACTGTCAACAAAGGCCTGCCTGCCAGAAGACATGTGACTGACCCACCCAAGTCTTGGAGGCGGACTCCAACACTCTGAGGACTGAATTGAAAGTAAAATATATATTTTACAAAAACACTGATAACTCTTTGTAATCAAATGACAGAAATGTATAACTTTGAGAGCCTTAATTTAAAAAATGTACCTTTAATTCAAGCCCAAACTCCAATTTGTGTGATGTTCTGGGGCAAAACCCTGCTAATTGTTAATATTACAGACACTGTGTTTCAGCTAGACAAACGAAAATGCATTGGTATGTGGGTAGATATGTGAGGAACAGTTGTATAAAATTTAATGAAGATCCAATGTTGTTTAGCACATTAAAAAGTGCTAAAAGTTGCCATTTTTGAATGCAAGCTCTTAGAAACAGCAGATTTAGGACAGAGTATACCTCATGTGATATGTGACATGGGTATGTAATTTCAAACAACTGTGTAACTGTGAAATATGTATTTTGATCATATATAGATTTGGGTGCACAGATGACAGGGGAGTTTTTTCAAGAGATCATAAATGGCTGACATCACTCTGACACAACTTAGCTCCCCCAATCAGGGGAGAAATGAAAGCTGGACCAATGACAAGTGAGAGGGGCAAGTTTAGTTATGACCAACACACACACCCACTTGCAGAACATATAAATGGACCACTGAAACTTAGGTAGGGACCTTCATTTCCATCTGCAGCTGGAAGCTCTGCCGGAAAAATCCATACTTACCTCCATCAAACTTCAAAGAGCCAACGCTTAGACTCCAAGATAAACAGAGACTTCAGAACCTTAACCAAAAAGGCCACTGCCAGCAAGAGTATTTGTCAGCAGGCCTAAAAATCTTTTTGCAACTGAACTCTTCAGACAGCCGGCTGACGCCGTCTGAATTTTGCCAAGAACTTTTGCAAGAACCCGGTGACAGAAATATCCAAAGAGAAGGCAGGACCCGACCCAGAGAACCGGTGCCTAGCAGAGACCAGGCCATTGTATCCAGAGTGCTGACCCCGATGCTGTGAGCAGTTCCAGAGGCCAGGCACTGTGAGCCGAACTCGGGAAGACCTGACCAGACTGAAGTCCGTGACCAAGTCGCTTTCCGGTTCAAAATCTCTTGTGAGTACTCAGCAAAACTCAGAACACATCTCTTAGTTAAAATCATATAATTCAATCCATTTTTAATCTAAGTAGAACTGCAGCTTATAAATTGTGTTATTCTGCCATCATTTTTAAAGCTGAAAAAGTGTTGCGTTTAAAATTTGCAAAACCAAAACGACCTCTACTAAATCGGTCATAACTCTGTAACCGTTTGGGCTAGAGACTTGCAGTAACTTTCATCTGAAAGCTTAGAATCTTAGCTTTTAATCACATCAAGAACCTCATTCCTACCCCTTATAGTTTTACCGCAATCGCGGAACACACATTCGCGAATTTTGCCGCGATTTGAAAATTTCTCCACTTGCAAAAAAAATAGCTGCTTTTGCTTTCCTCTGAAAAAAATCGTTTGCCTCAGAAAAACTATCCCTGCATCATTGCTAAAGTGATCCTGGACTAATAATAACTTGATTTCACTCACCCTGAACCTCCTAGAGGGAATTAAAAGCATTTTAGCATAATTTTCACTTAATTGCCAGCACATATCAAAGCACTTTTGCCTGTGGTTAAAACTCTGATTTGTAATCTTAGCTTGCTGGGGTGAACTGAATCACATTTAATTGCATTTCTGAGAACTGTGTGCTTCTTTCCATTTCCTTGCATTGCATAAAAGGGGGGGGGGGTGAATTGCCAGAGAAAAGTGATTACATTGTTTTGTTGAAATCATATTGAGTATTTTCTATACTGCATTTAATTCATTCAACCTTGCATTTCCTTGAACCCTATAAAGCATTCTCTACCACATTATACTTCTGTACCTAGTTACCAGTGTGCTACCTTATCCATTTCATGTCAACTCCTTAGTGATTATAAAGAAGTGTGCTAGTGTCAGATTCTCCGTTGTTAATCTTTATCATATCAGATTAAGTGTGATAGTCAATTATTAATTTATTATAAAGTGTGATATATATATCTATTGTTTAAATTATCAAATAAACCTTTTAACTTGCAAAACAGAACTACTTCTTGGCTCAGTGGGGTCAGGAGGATTCCAAGAGAGGGGTGTTATATAGGGGTAGTCATCCAGAACGCATGAACTGGACATAAAGATATATCAATAAGGGTTTTCATTCAGTATTATAGACTAGGCGTTGACTTAGCTGTAGTGTTGAATTGAATCCTCTTACAGTCCACTGTGTGGAAAGGTAAATGCACACCAGTAGCATGGTCTCTCCACCTAGTTTCCCAGGGATGTTCTTGCATATGCTTGTCTCTGAAGCCTACCACAACCTCTGGTGCTGGGCACAAGTGTTCCAAGACACATTCAGCCTTATTTGGATTTTCTTTTGTGGCTGCTTGGGCATCCACTCTCTCATATACCCCAGCAAGGTCTATTATTTACAGTAGAGTGATTGGTTTCTTCAGTTGGTGCTTTCCGAACGACGAGGAGGCACATCCCTTGATAATTTTCAGCCTAATGGCTTTGTCATCCGAAAAGTTTGCAAAGTCACAGTATATGATTTTCTTTTGGACCCTAATGACAAATGTGTCCATCGTCTCGTGTGGCATTTGGACACATTAGTTAAATGAGTATCTCTCATAATCCTTGTTGGGGAGGACTATTAGCTTCTTGTTAAGTGCAGCTACTGTAATTTTGGATGTGGTCTCTCTTGCTGTGGTGTCGTTTTGAGAATACTCTTCACCTCCTTCCCTGCAGGTTGCTGAATTTGTTAATCAGGTTGGGTGAGTCGTTGTCTCCTACTGCTTTGATACAGTCGTGGAAATCCTCAAGCCATTCCTCCCATCTCAGTCTTCTGCCCTGCTGTGGTTGTAGGGAAAATGGCTGTGGTACCCGTAAGAATGCGACTCTGGAGGAGGCGCTAGCCATGGTTATTGCTTGCACTGCTGGTTTGGCACCCTCCTGGCCATTGTTTATCATGATGGTGGCTGCGGGTATGCTCTTGTTACGCTCACCTGGTATCCACGGGGACGCTACCCACCCCTGGTTGGATGATTTGCACTCTCGAACCCTCTCCCAGTCCCTTGGTAAGGCCTCTGGTTAAAGATGGGTCTGCAATATAGGAGAGCTGGATTCAATACCAGATTGTCTTTATGTTTTCCTACCTCCCTTGGCCTCAACTCCATCCTCCCCCTTGGGCCCTCTCCTCACCTGAATATTGTAAAAGGTGGATTCTCCGTCCTGCTCCTTGTGGCAGGGGCGTGTAGATGTGGGGGGCGAGCAGCGACCAAGTTACTTCACTGGTGCAAGCCCCACCCCCCATGGGAATCCAGGCCTGCATAGGTTTGCTGCTTTACAGTATTTATATGCAGTTCTTATGTTCCTCTTATTTCAAATAATAATGTCTTGCTTCTTTCCTTTAAGGTATGGAAAGGTATTTTGGTGTTGTCATGCAGTTTGAAGATGAGCATGGGCCGTTAGGCGAAAGCGCGGTGTGCTTGATGCTGTCCGGCGCGGTGTGCGCAATGCTGTCCGGTGAGTAATGCGCGATGCGCGGTGCTGTTTCGTCTTTTATATTGCTAACTTGTGTCTTTTCTCTCCTTGCAGGTTGCGATGTTCCTCGCCTAGCGTAATGTTCCAGCAATGATACTGACCAGGAGATGACTTCCCAGGAAAGAATTGTGTGGCTTTCTTCATTCGGGAGGAAACGTGAGTAAATGCTTACTAATGCTGTCTTTCTTTCTCCTCTTTCCAGGTTATGGTATTCCAGGATGCATGCGGTGCCGGAGGATGGAGTTCGTACCTTCAGGTGAGTGGAACTGAAGTCGGCGATGGATTGAAGACAGGATACTGTTCCAGGTAAGTTTCGTAGTGTTCCTTCTCTCTCTGCAGGCCCTTGGTTTCAGGTAAGCTGGCACCAAAGGACTGGACATGATACGCGTTATCCTGCCCACAGCAGAATAACTCAAAGCATATTCTGCTGTTTGAGTGCAGTTTAAATAGTCACAGGTAAAGTAGTCCAGGTAAAATAGTCCCAGGCCTGCCACACCCAAAGTAGTCCAGGTAAAGTAGTGCCAGGCCTGCCACACCCAAAAGACTAGACCGCATATCTCAGTTCCTTGTAACTGTTGTGACATGTTGTCAGTAGGTCCATTCTAATATGTGCGTCCAATAGGCAGAAATAGGATATGTTCAATATTTCTTTAGCCAACTATTTCCAAATATTTGTATTTGTGTACTCCTCAAAGCTTTGCACATCTGTTTCTCCGTATCTGCTAGGGCTGGTATTTTGGCGTTGGCATGAAGTGACTTACGAATCACATTCTCCATCCTCGTCACTTTCACATTGATCATTTGCACAAATGTGGCATTTTGAATTGGCCTCTACATTATTTGATCTGATCATACCCCATATGGATACCATTGATATGTGCACTTACACCAGCCAGGCACATCAGGGACAAGATCTGTAAAGCAAGCCAGAAAAAGGCGTATCACTGTTGATAATTATTCTCTTACGTAGCATTTTTCAGCGGTAACATAATCCCATTTTTGATTTACCAGGCTCCAACACTAAGACCACTTGATCTCTGCCTGACGCTATGACATCTGCGAGTACCGGTGGCCCATTTGGCTTCTCCAGCCACACTTTTGCACCCGGTACCATGTGGTCTGATGAACCAAGACCATGGTCCCTGTGAGTAGTTAATACTGTAGGGGGATCTCCCTTTTTGATCATGGACAGTTTGACAGGTATGACAGTCAATTGGGCTATCCTATCTCCCAATTGGATAGGCAAAATCTGAACGCCATTTTTCCTTAAAATTGCTTGTATTCCTCCTTGATAGTCAGCATCTATCACTCCTCCCAGCACTTGGATGCCCTTCAATGCTAATCCGGATCTAGGGGCAATCCATACCACATGTATGAGGGAATGTGTACTCCAATCCTAGTCTGCATGGCAATCATATTTCTGGGTTCTAAACTGATTTCTCTCTGAGCTTGCAAGTCTACTCCTGCAGATTTGGGAGTTGCTCTGTAAGGAGCTAAAACACCTGGTGTAAACTCCCAGTATAACAACGTTTCTGTAGCTAACTGAGGTTGCATCTGCACCGTAGGCATCAACAGGTGTGTCAAGGGAGTCACACACTCAGCCACCGGACGATTATTCAACACCTTGACCACATCAAACCCACACTCACGCCAACCTACCAGGCTCTCATTCCCTGATTTATGCAATTTCTCCTTCAATAGTCCATTCATTCTCTCGATTAGGGCTCTCCCTTGGGGATGCTAAGGGACATGGTAGAGCCATGCAACATTGGTCTCTTGACAATACTCCTGAATTTGAAATGTGTGACATTGTCACTCTGAATTTGCAAGGGCACGCCATAATGCAATATATTGTGGTCTAACAACTTAATGGTGTTTAATTGTGTGGCCCTCTTGAATGCCAACGCCATCAAATATCCTGAAAAAGTATCCACAATGATGCATGCATATTGACAGCCTTTACTGATGGGCAAAGGACCGATAGAATCGATCTGCCAGATTTGACCTGGTAACTTGCCTCTTTGCAACGTGCCCTGGAAAATATGAGGGATGGGTCTATGGTGTTGATGTTGACACACCGGACATTGCAAAATGATTGTTTTCACTACCTCTTAAGGGATATTGATCCCTCAAGCTTGTGCCCACCTGCAAGTAGCTTTTTCTCCAAGATGCCCACATTTCCGGTGAGCCCACTTGGCCAGACCCTCCAAATCGTCACCCTGAGCCTCTGCATCCACAGATGAAATCTTGGTGTGTTCATCTGCAACAAAATTAAACAATTTCTCTAATGAGTCTGTAGTACAGTGTGCATCTACATGATACACTGCTACTTCACTTTGTATGAGGTTCAATATTCAAAGTGGTGGGCATTACAGAAGGTGAGAGTGATGCAGAGGCTGGAATGCAGGGATCCCTCAAAAGAGAGAATGTGGTCTTTGAGGGTGATCTTAAGTCATGAAATAGTGTGCCGGCCATAAACTTGCATTCTGTCCTGTATTCATGTTGTGCTTTCCCAGGGCTATATATGGTCATGGGAGGCCTGCAAGCATGAATCACGGTCAGCATCAAAAAGGACTTGAAGAAGAGAGCCAGATTGTGGGGAAAAGCAGCGCGATGCAGCCATAAATCTGAATTGAGAGTTCTTTCGAGCCTGACACTCATCCAGCCTTGACCCCTGTCAGAGCATCTGAGTGTGGGCGAAGTGTGATTTGACAGATGACTGTGAGGCAGACAAGCTTGCACTGCATCGCTCCTTCTAATAAAGATAATTACAAAATCCAATTATAAACCCCACGTCAGTCATGAATGCATGTATAGTGATTTGAAGGCACACTGTGGGCCTCATTATAAGTTTGCCGGTCCGGAAACAAGGGTGCCGGTAAGCTCACTGGCACCCTTGTTTCCGGACCAGCAAACTACAAGTCTGCCTGCAGGCACGCTGCGGCCGACAGATCTAATTACCGGCACCTAACTTTCTGGCCGCTGGACTCGGAATGAGCCGGTGGCACCGGGAGGTCAGGCGCCGGTAAATCATTCCGAGTCTGGCAGAAACCAGACAGTAGCACCGGCAGCGTTACTGCCGGACTCGGAATGAGGCCCCATGTCGTCTGGGTTTGTTGACACCATCAGCGACATGTCCTTCCTTTGTGTGCAGTGCTCTTTCTGCTTGTCCTTCGCCCATGTCTTCCCAGTGCCCCTATTTTTGCTTCACTTATTCCAATCTCTTTGAACTTTTCCCTAACCTAATTGACATGTTTCTCGTTCTTTTGTCACCTCCCTCTTCCAGGGCACCAACCTGCAGTTGGCTCGCATCAAGCACTTCTTAATCCAGGACAGAGTCCCGCTGCCTGAAGCTAAAGGGCGAGTGGTGAGTAGAGTCAGAGCAGAAAGAAGACTTATTTTATTGCCAGAACTGCAATCATGGAAACCAGTGGTGCCTCATTACTGGAGAAATTCACCTTCTGGCAAATTACTGTTCTCCCTCTGTTACACTGCCACTGAGTGGTCCTAGCAGTGGCCTTCATTACTGGTAGTGGTAAAGCTGCAATGCTGTAATGTTGGAACACAAGTTTCTGCATTTCGTGCGCCTGCATAAACAGAGTAATGTAATGTAATATGTCATGTGTATAGCGTCTAGTGCCATTGGTATGGCCTTAAAGTGTTGTGTGGAGTAACAGTTTACTATCCTGTGGCTCCATGATGAGGGTAAGTGCTTGCACCCTTATGACCTCCACCAGGCCCAAAACTAAATTTTAAAAAACAATTTAGGAGCTCGCGCTAGTGGCCCCCGCGAGCCCCACCATGGCAACGGTAACTTTAAAAGTAAAATGTGTGCCCCTTTGTGCCACGTTCATATAGCAACTGCAACCCTCATACAGACCCACTGAGATAGCGTCCCATCTCTAAGTGAACTGTGTTGCTTAGCCTGGTATCACACCTAGGAGTACCGTTAGTTAGCGATCTTTCACATTTAGATGAACTGTGCTCTAAGTGCGCTAGTTAGTCCAGACAGAATTGTGATTATTAGTCTGTGTCACATCTAGACAAACCTGTGAATATTAGCCTGCGTCACCTCTAGACGAACCTGTGAATATTAGCCTATGTCACCTCTAGACAAACCTGTGAAGATTAGCCTGTGTCACATCTAGACAGATTTGTGAATACTACCCTGTGTCACCTCTAGACAAACCTGTGAAGATTAGCCTGCGTTAGATCTAGACAGATTTGTGAATACTAGCCTCTGTCACCTCTAGACAATCCTGTGAAGACTATCCCATGTCACATCTAGATACATTTGTGAATATTAGCCTGTGTCACATCTAGACAGAATTGTGAATACTAGCCTGTGTCACATCTAGACAAACCTGTGAAAATTAGCCTGTGCAGCATCTAGACAGAATTGTGAAGAATTGCCCGTGTCACATCTAGACAGAATTGTGTATACTAGCCTGTGTCACATCTAGACAAACCTGTGAAGATGAGCCTGTGTCACATCTAGACAAACCTGTGAATATTAGCCTATGTCACCTGTAGACAAACCTGTGAAGATTAGCCTGTGTCACATCTAGACAGATTTGTGAATACTACCCTGTGTCACATCTAGACAAACCTGTGAATATTAGCCTGTGTAACATCTAGACAGAATTGTGAATATTAGCCTGTGTCACATCTAGACAAACCTGTGAAAATTACCACCGTCACATCTAGACAGTTTTGTGAATACTAGCCTGTGTCACAGCTAGACAGATTTGTGAATACCAACCTGTGTCTCATCTAGACAAACCTGTGAAGATTAGCCTGCATCACATCTAGACAGATCTCTGAATTGTAGCCTGTGTCACATCTAGACAAACCTGTGAAGATTAGCCTCTGTCACATCTAGACAGATCTCTGAATTCTAGCCTGTGTCACATCTAGACAAACCTGTGAAGATTAGCCCGTGTCACATCTAGACAGATCTCTGAATTCTAGCCTGTGTCACATCTGGACAAACCTGTGAAAATTAGCCTGTGTAACATCTACACAGAATTGTGAATATTAGCCAGTGTCACATCTAGACAAACCTTTGAAAATTAGATTGTGTAACATCTAGAGAGAATTGTGAAGATTAGCCTGTGCCACATCTACTGTGGAAATTAGCCCATGCCACATCTAGACAGATTTGTGAATATTAGCCTGTGTCACATCTAGATAAACCTGTGAAGATTAGCCTGTGTCACATCTAGACAGAACTGTGAAGATTAGCCATGCCCCACTTTTAGATACATTTATAAAGATTAGCCACGGGTCACATTTATATAGTTTTGTGAAGATTAGCCATGCAGCACTTTTAGATACATTTGTTGAAGATGAGCCACGCGTCACACTTAGACTGTGAAATTAACCCTGTGTATCAATATATAGAATTGTGTAGATTAGCCACAAAGGATAACTTAGAGAGTAGCCAATGTACTAACCACCCCACTCCATCCGAAACACCACCAAACACTATACATGCCCCCTGGGCTAGCCAACCTATGCACTAACACACACCCAAACAAGCTTACAAAAACAACCTGGACACTGGACCTTACCCCATACGGATACAACAAGCCAGTGCACCCAACCTGAAATATCCTCCAATCTCCACATAAAACACACAGACACCTTCCTGCATACCAGTCACCTAGACACAACCCAGGCATTGGACCTTACCCATTCCGACACAATAACCCAGTACATGCAACCAACCATCCGCAGGTCAACACACACAGAGGCCAGGTGCTCCTGGTTCTGGACCTATCCTATCACTGTGCCCTCACTACCCAACCCCCGTCCTCATTTGTGCAGAGCGATGTGAGCGCCTGGAGACTGCCCTTGCGTGCTAGCGGTGCGCAGTATAAATCAACATAACATAACAAATTGGTATCAGCAAATACTGTGGCCCTAAAATATGCACATTTCCGGTGCAGTAATGGTGCGCCTGAAGGAAAAGAAAAACGTTCCTATGATAAATGAGACAACACATTGCACACACTACACATTTCCGCAGCAACTAACAGGAAATACCATTTTCAAGGCTTCAGGGGATTTTATTTTCGGTGGTATTCGCCAACATTCTAGGACATTATATTTTTCTTCTATTTTCATTTCTGTCATTGGGACCAGCAGTATTTTTACCACTGGTGGTAAATTGGCAATAAGCCAGCGGAGCCCATTTATCAGTCGAGCAATATTTGTCCTGTGTGTAATTGCAGTAATCTCAGGTTGTGTTTTCTATTTGCCACCAGCAGTAGCGGTAGCATTATCACACTCACTGGAATGAATCTCTGGTTGTGTTTTGTATTTGCCACCAGCAGTAGTGGTAGCATTATCACACTCACTGGAATGAATCTCTGGTTGTGTTTTCTATTTGCCACTAGTGGTAGAAGTAGCATTATCACACTCACTGGAATTAATCTCTGGTCGTGGTTTCTATATGCCACCACCAATAGCATTAACATAATTACCTGAATTAATCTCGGGTTGTGTTTTCAATTTGCCACCAGCAGTAGCAGTAGCATTATCACACTCACTGGAAAGAATCTCTGGTTGTGTTTTCTATTTGCCACCAGCAGTAGCGGTAGCATTATCACACTCACTGGAATGAATCTCTGGTTGTGTTTTATATTTGCCACTAGTGGTAGCAGTAGCATTATCACACTCACTGGAACTAATCTCTGGTTGTGTTTTCTATTTGCGCCCAGTGGTAGCGGTAGCATTATCACACTCACTGGAATGGATCTCTGGTTGTGTTTTCTATTTGCCACTAGTGGTAGCAGTAGCATTATCACACTCACTGGAATTAATCTCTGGTTGTGGTTTCTATATGCCACCACCAATAGCATTATCACAATTACCTGAATTAATCTCGGGTTGTGTTTTCAATTTGCCACCAGCAGTAGCAGTAGCATTATCACACTCACTGGAAAGAATCTCTGGTTGTGTTTTCTATTTGCCACCAGTGGTAGCGGTAGCATTATCACACTCACTGGAATGAATCTCTGGTTGTGTTTTCTATTTGCCACTAGCAGTAGCGGTAGCATTATCACACTCACTGGAAAGAATCTCTGGTTGTGTTTTCTATTTGCCACCAGTGGTAGCGGTAGCATTATCACACTCACTGGAATGAAGCTCTGGTTGTGTTTTCTATTTGCCACTAGCAGTAGCGGTAGCATTATCAGACTCACTGGAAAGAATCTCCGGTTGTGTTTTCTATTTGCCACCAGTGGTAGCGGTAGCATTATCACACTCACTGGAATGAATCTCTGGTTGTGTTTCCTATTTGCCACCAGCAGTAGCGGTAGCATTATCACACTCACTGGAAAGAATCTCTGGCTGTGTTTTCTATTTGCCACCAGTGGTAGCGGTAAAACACGCCAACCAAGGGGAAAGAGGGTTCATGTGAATGAAGCCATAGAATGGATCAATGGAATAAACTGCACACTGTAAAGGAGCTAAATGTGGGGATAGATCAGGTCAAGGAGCATGAAAAATATTAAATCAATCTTTAATAAACACATATTCAATTACCATACACAATTTGAAAACAGCATAAAAACACATAATCAATGCTGAACATATCCAGTTACAGTGCACATTAATTTAGTAGCCATCCTAAGATGTAAGCATGAGTGCCCTGAACATAACATAGTTCAAAAGTGCATAACATCCGAGGACAGCAAAAATCCCCAATTGGTGCCCAATCTGTATTAAAAAAAAGTTTTTTATAAGCAAAATTAAGGCAGAAAAGGGGAAAGAGAAAGGTATACAAAAATTGAAATGGCTTAAAGAGTTATAAAGGGCAACACGTCCACGCAGACCAGGATAATCAATATTTTTTGCGGGATAAAGGAGGTTGTACCCTAATCAAACCAACCAATTCATTATTGAAAACAGACAAGCAGGATAGCATCAACATATACTGCAACAAAGCCAATACTTGTCTCCAATCTGACCAAAGTAGTCTAGTGGTACCAGTGGTAGCGGTAGCATTATCACACTCACTGGAATGAATCTCTGGTTGTGTTTTCTATTTGCCACCAGTGGTAGCGGTAGCATTATCACACTCACTGGAATGAATCTCTGGTTGTGTTTTCTATTTGCCACCAGTGGTAGCGGTAGCATTATCACACTCACTGGAATGAATCTCTAGTTGTGTTTTCTATTTGCCACCAGCAGTAGCGGTAGCATTATCACACTCACTGGAATGAATCTCTGGTTGTGTTTTCTATTTGCCACCACCGGTAGTGGTAGCATTATCACACTCACTGGAATGAATCTCTGGTTGTGTTTTCTATTTGCCACCAGTGGTAGCGGTAGCATTATCACACTCACTGGAATGAATCTCTGGTTGTGTTTTCTATTTGCCACCAGAAGTAGCGGTAGCATTATCACACTCACTGGATTGAATCTCTGATTGTGTTTTCTATTTGCCACCAGCGGTAGTGGTAGCATTATCACACACACTGGAATTAATCTCTGGTTTTGTTTTCTATTTGCTACCAGCGGTAGCGGTAGCATTATCACACTCACTGGAATGAATTTCTGGTTGTGTTTTCTATTTGGCACCAGCAGTAGTGGTAGCATTATCACACTCAATGGAACAAATCTCTGGTTGTGTTTTCTATTTGCTACCAGCGGTAGCGGTAGCATTATCACACTCACTGGAATGAATTTCTGGTTGTGTTTTCTATTTGCCACCAGAGGTAGTGGTAGCATTATCACACACACTGGAATGAATCTCTGGCTGTCTTTTCTATTTGCCACCAGCAGTAGCATTATCACACACACTGGAATGAATCTCTGGCTGTGTTTTCTATTTGCCACCAGTGGTAGCGGTAGCATTATCACACAGACTAGAACAAATCTCTGGTTGTGTTTTCTACTTGCCACAAGCGGTAGCATTATCACACACACTGGAATGAATCACTGGCTGTGTTTTCTATTTGCCACCAGTGGTAGCGGTAGCATTATCACACACACTGGAACAAATCTCTGTGTTTTTTTGTTCTATTTTCCACCAGCGGTAGCAGTAGCGGTAGCATTATCACACTCACTGGAATGAATCTCTGGTTGTGTTTTCTATTTTGCCACCAGTGGTAGCGGTAGCATTATCACACTTACTGGAATGAATCTCTAGTTGTGTTTTCTATTTGCCACCAGCAGTAGCGGTAGCATTATCACACTCACTGGAATGAATCTCTGGTTGTGTTTTCTATTTGCCACCAGCGGTAGTGGTAGCATTATCACAAACACTGGAATGAATCTCTGGTTGTGTTTTCTATTTGCCACCAGTGGTAGCGGTAGCATTATCACACTCACTGGAATGAATCTCTGGTTGTGTTTTCTATTTGCCACCAGAAGTAGTGGTAGCATTATCACACTCACTGGATTGAATCTCTGATTGTGTTTTCTATTTGCCACCAGCGGTAGTGGTAGCATTATCACACACACTGGAATGAATCTCTGGTTTTGTTTTCTATTTGCCACTAGCGGTAGCGGTCGCATTACACACTTACTGGAAAGAATCTCTGGTTGTGTTTCCTATTTGCCACCAGCAGTAGTGGTAGCATTATCACACTCAATGGAACAAATCTCTGGTTGTGTTTTCTATTTGCCACCAGCAGTAGCGGTAGCATTATCACACTCACTGGAATGAATCTCTGGTTGTGTTTTCTATTTGCCACCAGCGGTAGTGGTAGCATTATCACAAACACTGGAATGAATCTCTGGTTGTGTTTTCTATTTGCCACCAGTGGTAGCGGTAGCATTATCACACTCACTGGAATGAATCTCTGGTTGTGTTTTCTATTTGCCACCAGAAGTAGTGGTAGCATTATCACACTCACTGGAATGAATCTCTGGTTGTGTTTTCTATTTGCCACCAGCGGTAGTGGTAGCATTATCACAAACACTGGAATGAATCTCTGGTTGTGTTTTCTATTTGCCACCAGTGGTAGCGGTAGCATTATCACACTCACTGGAATGAATCTCTGGTTATGTTTTCTATTTGCCACCAGAAGTAGTGGTAGCATTATCACACTCACTGGATTGAATCTCTGATTGTGTTTTCTATTTGCCACCAGCGGTAGTGGTAGCATTATCACACACACTGGAACAAATCTCTGTGTTTTTTTGTTCTATTTTCCACCAGCGGTAGCAGTAGCGGTAGCATTATCACACTCACTGGAATGAATCTCTGGTTGTGTTTTCTATTTTGCCACCAGTGGTAGCGGTAGCATTATCACACTCACTGGAATGAATCTCTAGTTGTGTTTTCTATTTGCCACCAGCAGTAGCGGTAGCATTATCACACTCACTGGAATGAATCTCTGGTTGTGTTTTCTATTTGCCACCAGCGGTAGTGGTAGCATTATCACAAACACTGGAATTAATCTCTGGTTGTGTTTTCTATTTGCCACCAGTGGTAGCGGTAGCATTATCACACTCACTGGAATGAATCTCTGGTTGTGTTTTCTATTTGCCACCAGAAGTAGTGGTAGCATTATCACACTCACTGGATTGAATCTCTGATTGTGTTTTCTATTTGCCACCAGCGGTAGTGGTAGCATTATCACACACACTGGAATGAATCTCTGGTTTTGTTTTCTATTTGCCACTAGCGGTAGCGGTCGCATTACACACTTACTGGAAAGAATCTCTGGTTGTGTTTCCTATTTGCCACCAGCAGTAGTGGTAGCATTATCACACTCAATGGAACAAATCTCTGGTTGTGTTTTCTATTTGCTACCAGCGGTAGTGGTACCATTATCACACTCACTGGAATGAATTTCTGGTTGTGTTTTCTATTTGCCACCAGAGGTAGTGGTAGCATTATCACACACACTGGAATGAATCTCTGGCTGTCTTTTCTATTTGCCACCAGCAGTAGCATTATCACACACACTGGAATGAATCTCTGGCTGTGTTTTCTATTTGCCACCAGTGGTAGCGGTAGCATTATCACACAGACTAGAACAAATCTCTGGTTGTGTTTTCTATTTGCCACAAGCGGTAGCATTATCACACACACTGGAATGAATCACTGGCTGTGTTTTCTATTTGCCACCAGTGGTAGCGGTAGCATTATCACACACACTGGAACAAATCTCTGTGTTTTTTTTTCTATTTTACACCAGCGGTAGCAGTAGCGGTAGCATTATCACACTCACTGGAATGAATCTCTGGTTGTGTTTTCTATTTTGCCACCAAATGTAGCGGTAGCATTATCACACACAGTGGAATTAATCTCTGGTTGTGTTTTCTATTTGCCACCAGCAGTAACTTTATCACACACACTGGTAAGAATCTTTGGCTGTGTTTTCTATTTGCCACCAGTGGTTGCGGTAGCATTATCACACAAACTGGAATGATTCTCTCTGTGTGTTTTCTATTTGCCACCAGCGGTAGCGGTTGCATTATCACACACACTGGAATGAATCTGTGGTTGTGTTTTCTATTTGCCACCAGCGGTAGCATTATCACACACCCTAGAATGAATCCCTGGTTGTGTTTTCTATTTTCCACCAGCAGTAGCATTATCACACACACTAGAATGAATCTCTGGTTGTGTTTTCTATTTGCCACCAGCGGTAGCGGTAGCATTATCACACACACTGGTATGAATCTCTGGTTGTGTTTTCTATTTGTCACCAGTGGTAGTGATTGCATTATCACACTCACTGGAAAGAATCTCTGGTTGTGTTTTCTATTTGCCACCAGCAGTAGCATTATCACACTCACTGGAATGAATCTCTGGTTGTGTTTTCTATTTGCCACCAGCGGTAGCATTATCACACTCACTGGAATGAATCTCTGGTTGTGTTTTCTATTTACCACCAGCGGTAGCATTATCACACACCCTAGAATGAATCTCTGGTTGTGTTTTCTATTTTCCACCAGCAGTAGCATTATCACACACACTAGAATGAATCTCTGGTTGTGTTTTCTATTTGCCACCAGCGGTAACGGTAGCATTATCACACACACTGGAATGAATCTCTGGTTGTGTTTTCTATTTGCCACCAGCAGTAGCATTATCACACTCACTGGAATGAATCTCTGGTTGTGTTTTCTATTTGCCACCAGCGGTAGCATTATCACACTCACTGGAATGCATCTCTGGTTGTGTTTTCTATTTACCACCTGCGGTAGCATTATCAACTCACTGGAATGAATCTCTGGTTGTGTTTTCTATTTGCCACCAGAGGTAGCATTATCACACTCACTGGAATTAATCTCTGGTTGTGTTTTCTATTTGCCACCAGGGGTAGTGGTAGCATTATCACACTCAGTGGATTTAATCTCTGGTTGTGTTTTCTATTTGCCACCAGAGGTAGCGGTAGCATTATCACACTCACTGGAATGAATCTCTGGTTGTGTTTTCTATTTGCCACCAGTAGTAGTGGTAGCATTATCACACACACTGGAATGAATCTCTGGTTGTGTTTTCTATTTGCCACCAGTGGTAGTGATTGCATTATCACACTCACTAGAAAGAATCTCTGGTTGTGTTTTCTATTTGCCACCAGGAGTAGCATTATCACACTCACTGGAATGAATCTCTGGTTGTGTTTTCTATTTGCCACCAGCGGTAGCATTATCACACTCACTGGAATGAATCTCTGGTTGTGTTTTCTATTTACCACCAGCGATAGCATTATCACACACCCTAGAATGAATCTCTGGTTGTGTTTTCTATTTTCCACCAGCAGTAGCATTATCACACACACTACAATGAATCTCTGGTTGTGTTTTCTATTTGCCACCAGCGGTAGCGGTAGCATTATCACACACACTGGAATGAATCTCTGGTTGTGTTTTCTATTGGCCACCAGTGGTAGTAATTGCATTATCACACTCACTGGAAAGAATTTCTGGTTGTGTTTTCTATTTGCCACCAGGAGTAGCATTATCACACTCACTGGAATGAATCTCTGGTTGTGTTTTCTATTTGCCACCAGCGGTAGCATTATCACACTCACTGGAATGAATCTCTCGTTGTGTTTTCTATTTACCACCAGCGGTAGCATTATCACACTCACTGGAATGAATCTCTGGTTGTGTTTTCTATTTGCCACCAGCTGTAGCATTATCACTCTCATTGGAATTAATCTCTGGATGTGTTTTCTATCTGCCCCCAGAGGTAGCGGTAGCATTATCACACTCACTGGAATGAATCTCTGGTTGTGTTTTTTATTTGCCACCAGAGGTAGCGGTAGCATTATCACACTCACTGGAATTAATCTCTGGGGGTGTTTTCTAACACTTCAGGAAGGGGATGAAGACCCTACTCTTCAAGGAGCAACTCGCCTAATCACTGATAACCCCACTCGACCCCTCCCCTCTGGAGCTCCCACACACTCCAGCTTCCCCTTAATCATCCCATCTCCTCGACTCCCCTGCGCCCTTACTTGCAACCCCTCGTACATCCTCTTTGCAAACGCTGCGTTGCTTTAGGAATCACATGCAAACTTACAAACCTCTATAAACTTCCTGCGTCATAGAAGTTTGACAAATAAGTGAAAATGAAGAGTCAGCAGATCCACTGATGGCTGTGCTTCTTAAGAAGATATAAGGAGATCACACTGAAGGGCCAACCAGGCTTTAACTTCCTTAAGGCAGAAATAAGTGCTCATCATGTAGATCCTAGTTTACATATCGATGAATACAAAAATAAGATTCGATGTGAAAAACCCGCCGTATATAAGCGCGCCGCCAAAAAAGGTGACTTTAAAAATGCACTTTTGAAGGTGTTTTATGTGGGGAGACCCTCCCAGCCCCCTCACACTACCCCTTACCTTTAAACGGCCTTTAAATATTACCCCAACACACCTCCCCCTTATATATGTGCTTTAAAGTGCATTTTAAACGGCTGCTTTTTCAGCCACAGGAATATTCTGGCGACTTTATCACTGGATATGAAAAATAAAATGTCTACATTGAATTATTATTATTGCATTTAATGAGCGCGGACGTGGCTTCAAGAAGCAATGGAGCGCTTTGCAGAGGTATACAACATTACAGATGATTAACAGAGCGCTTTACAGAGGTATACAACATTACAGATGCATAACAGAGCGCTTTACAGAGGTATACAACATTACAGATGCATATACAACATTACAGATGCATAACGGAGCGCTTTACAGAGGTATGCAACTGTACAGATGCATAACGGAGCGCTTTACAGAGGTATACAACATTACAGATGCATAACGGTGCGCATTACAGAGGTATACAACATTACAGATGCATAACAGAGCGCTTTACAGAGGTATACAACATTACAAATGCATAACAGAGCGCTTTACAGAGGTATACAACATTACAGATGCGTATACAACATTACAGATGCATAACAGAGCGCTTTACAGAGGTATGCAACTGTACAGATGCATAACGGAGCGCTTTACAGAGGTATACAACATTACAGATGCATAACAGTGCGCTTTACAGAGGTATACAACATTACAGATACATGACAGAGCGCTTTACAGAGGTATGCAACTGTACAGATGCATAACAGAGCGCTTTAGAGAGGTATGCAACTATACAGATGCATAACAGAGCACTTTACAGAGGTATGCAACTGTACAGATGCATAACAGAGTGCTTTACAGAGGTATACAACATTACAGATGCATAACGGAGCGCTTTACAGAGGTATTCAACATTACAGATACATGACAGATCACTTTACAGAGGGATGCAACTGTACAGATGCATATCAGAGCGCTTTACAGAGGTATGCAACTGTACAGATGCATATCAGAGTGCTTTACAGAGGTATGCAACTGTACAGATGCATAACAGAGCACTTTACAGAGGTATACAACATTACAGATGCATAACGTAGCGCTTTACAGAGGTATACAACATTACAGATACATGACAGAGCACTTTACAGAGGTATGCAACTGTACAGATGCATAACAGAGCGCTTTACAGAGGTATGCAACTGTACAGATGCATAACAGAGCGCTTTACAGAGGTATGCAACTGTACAGATGCATAACAGAGCGCCTTACAGAGGTATACAACATTACAATGAATCTCTAGTTGTGTTTTCTATTTGCCACCAGCAGTAGCGGTAGCATTATCACACTCACTGGAATGAATCTCTGGTTGTGTTTTCTATTTGCCACCAGCGGTAGTGGTAGCATTATCACACTCACTGGAATGAATCTCTGGTTGTGTTTTCTATATGCCACCAGCGGTAGTGGTAGCATTATCACACTCACTGGAATGAATCTCTGGTTGTGTTTTCTATTTGCCACCAGTGGTAGCGGTAGCATTATCACACTCACTGGAATGAATCTCTGGTTGTGTTTTCTATTTGCCACCAGAAGTAGCGGTAGCATTATCACACTCACTGGAGTGAATCTCTGATTGTGTTTTCTATTTGCCACCAGCGGTAGTGGTAGCATTATCACACACACTGGAATTAATCTCTGGTTTTGTTTTCTATTTGCTACCAGCGGTAGCGGTAGCATTATCACACTCACTGGAATGAATTTCTGGTTGTGTTTTCTATTTGCCACCAGCAGTAGTGGTAGCATTATCACACTCAATGGAACAAATCTCTGGTTGTGTTTTCTATTTGCTACCAGCGGTAGCGGTAGCATTATCACACTCACTGGAATGAATTTCTGGTTGTGTTTTCTATTTGCCACCAGAGGTAGTGGTAGCATTATCACACACACTGGAATGAATCTCTGGCTGTCTTTTCTATTTGCCACCAGCAGTAGCATTATCACACACACTGGAATGAATCTCTGGCTGTGTTTTCTATTTGCCACCAGTGGTAGCGGTAGCATTATCACACAGACTAGAACAAATCTCTGGTTGTGTTTTCTACTTGCCACAAGCGGTAGCATTATCACACACACTGGAATGAATCACTGGCTGTGTTTTCTATTTGCCACCAGTGGTAGCGGTAGCATTATCACACACACTGGAACAAATCTCTGTGTTTTTTTGTTCTATTTTCCACCAGCGGTAGCAGTAGCGGTAGCATTATCACACTCACTGGAATGAATCTCTGGTTGTGTTTTCTATTTTGCCACCAGTGGTAGCGGTAGCATTATCACACTCACTGGAATGAATCTCTAGTTGTGTTTTCTATTTGCCACCAGCAGTAGCGGTAGCATTATCACACTCACTGGAATGAATCTCTGGTTGTGTTTTCTATTTGCCACCAGCGGTAGTGGTAGCATTATCACAAACACTGGAATGAATCTCTGGTTGTGTTTTCTATTTGCCACCAGTGGTAGCGGTAGCATTATCACACTCACTGGAATGAATCTCTGGTTGTGTTTTCTATTTGCCACCAGAAGTAGTGGTAGCATTATCACACTCACTGGATTGAATCTCTGATTGTGTTTTCTATTTGCCACCAGCGGTAGTGGTAGCATTATCACACACACTGGAATGAATCTCTGGTTTTGTTTTCTATTTGCCACTAGCGGTAGCGGTCGCATTACACACTTACTGGAAAGAATCTCTGGTTGTGTTTCCTATTTGCCACCAGCAGTAGTGGTAGCATTATCACACTCAATGGAACAAATCTCTGGTTGTGTTTTCTATTTGCTACCAGCGGTAGCGGTACCATTATCACACTCACTGGAATGAATTTCTGGTTGTGTTTTCTATTTGCCACCAGAGGTAGTGGTAGCATTATCACACACACTGGAATGAATCTCTGGCTGTCTTTTCTATTTGCCACCAGCAGTAGCATTATCACACACACTGGAATGAATCTCTGGCTGTGTTTTCTATTTGCCACCAGTGGTAGCGGTAGCATTATCACACAGACTAGAACAAATCTCTGGTTGTGTTTTCTATTTGCCACAAGCGGTAGCATTATCACACACACTGGAATGAATCACTGGCTGTGTTTTCTATTTGCCACCAGTGGTAGCGGTAGCATTATCACACACACTGGAACAAATCTCTGTGTTTTTTTTTCTATTTTCCACCAGCGGTAGCAGTAGCGGTAGCATTATCACACTCACTGGAATGAATCTCTGGTTGTGTTTTCTATTTTGCCACCAAATGTAGCGGTAGCATTATCACACACAGTGGAATTAATCTCTGGTTGTGTTTTCTATTTGCCACCAGCAGTAACTTTATCACACACACTGGTAAGAATCTTTGGCTGTGTTTTCTATTTGCCACCAGTGGTTGCGGTAGCATTATCACACAAACTGGAATGATTCTCTCTGTGTGTTTTCTATTTGCCACCAGCGGTAGCGGTTGCATTATCACACACACTGGAATGAATCTGTGGTTGTGTTTTCTATTTGCCACCAGCGGTAGCATTATCACACACCCTAGAATGAATCCCTGGTTGTGTTTTCTATTTTCCACCAGCAGTAGCATTATCACACACACTAGAATGAATCTCTGGTTGTGTTTTCTATCTGCCACCAGCGGTAGCGGTAGCATTATCACACACACTGGTATGAATCTCTGGTTGTGTTTTCTATTTGTCACCAGTGGTAGTGATTGCATTATCACACTCACTGGAAAGAATCTCTGGTTGTGTTTTCTATTTGCCACCAGCAGTAGCATTATCACACTCACTGGAATGAATCTCTGGTTGTGTTTTCTATTTGCCACCAGCGGTAGCATTATCACACTCACTGGAATGAATCTCTGGTTGTGTTTTCTATTTACCACCAGCGGTAGCATTATCACACACCCTAGAATGAATCTCTGGTTGTGTTTTCTATTTTCCACCAGCAGTAGCATTATCACACACACTAGAATGAATCTCTGGTTGTGTTTTCTATTTGCCACCAGCGGTAGCGGTAGCATTATCACACACACTGGAATGAATCTCTGGTTGTGTTTTCTATTTGCCACCAGCAGTAGCATTATCACACTCACTGGAATGAATCTCTGGTTGTGTTTTCTATTTGCCACCAGCGGTAGCATTATCACACTCACTGGAATGCATCTCTGGTTGTGTTTTCTATTTACCACCTGCGGTAGCATTATCAACTCACTGGAATGAATCTCTGGTTGTGTTTTCTATTTGCCACCAGAGGTAGTATTATCACACTCACTGGAATTAATCTCTGGTTGTGTTTTCTATTTGCCACCAGGGGTAGTGGTAGCATTATCACACTCAGTGGATTTAATCTCTGGTTGTGTTTTCTATTTGCCACCAGAGGTAGCGGTAGCATAATCACACTCACTGGAATGAATCTCTGGTTGTGTTTTCTATTTGCCACCAGTAGTAGTGGTAGCATTATCACACACACTGGAATGAATCTCTGGTTGTGTTTTCTATTTGCCACCAGTGGTAGTGATTGCATTATCACACTCACTAGAAAGAATCTCTGGTTGTGTTTTCTATTTGCCACCAGGAGTAGCATTATCACACTCACTGGAATAAATCTCTGGTTGTGTTTTCTATTTGCCACCAGCGGTAGCATTATCACACTCACTGGAATGAATCTCTGGTTGTGTTTTCTATTTACCACCAGCGGTAGCATTATCACACACCCTAGAATGAATCTCTGGTTGTGTTTTCTATTTTCCACCAGCAGTAGCATTATCACACACACTAGAATGAATCTCTGGTTGTGTTTTCTATTTGCCACCAGCGGTAGCGGTAGCATTATCACACACACTGGAATGAATCTCTGGTTGTGTTTTCTATTGGCCACCAGTGGTAGTGATTGCATTATCACACTCACTGGAAAGAATTTCTGGTTGTGTTTTCTATTTGCCACCAGGAGTAGCATTATCACACTCACTGGAATGAATCTCTGGTTGTGTTTTCTATTTGCCACCAGCGGTAGCATTATCACACTCACTGGAATGAATCTCTGGTTGTGTTTTCTATTTACCACCAGCGGTAGCATTATCACACTCACTGGAATGAATCTCTGGTTGTGTTTTCTATTTGCCACCAGCTGTAGCATTATCAGTCTCAGTGGAATTAATCTCTGGATGTGTTTTCTATCTGCCCCCAGAGGTAGCGGTAGCATTATCACACTCACTGGAATGAATCTCTGGTTGTGTTTTCTATTTGCCACCAGAGGTAGCGGTAGCATTATCACACTCACTGGAATTAATCTCTGGGGGTGTTTTCTAACACTTCAGGAAGGGGATGAAGACCCTACTCTTCAAGGAGCAACTCGCCTAATCACTGATAACCCCACTCGACCCCTCCCCTCTGGAGCTCCCACACACTCCAGCTTCCCCTTAATCATCCCATCTCCTCGACTCCCCTGCGCCCTTACTTGCAACCCCTCGTACATCCTCTTTGCAAACGCTGCGTTGCTTTAGGAATCACATGCAAACTTACAAACCTCTATAAACTTCCTGCGTCATAGAAGTTTGACAAATAAGTGAAAATGAAGAGTCAGCAGATCCACTGATGGCTGTGCTTCTTAAGAAGATATAAGGAGATCACACTGAAGGGCCAACCAGGCTTTAACTTCCTTAAGGCAGAAATAAGTGCTCATCATGTAGATCCTAGTTTACATATCGATGAATACAAAAATAAGATTCGATGTGAAAAACCCGCCGTATATAAGCGCGCCGCCAAAAAAGGTGACTTTAAAAATGCACTTTTGAAGGTGTTTTATGTGGGGAGACCCTCCCAGCCCCCTCACACTACCCCTTACCTTTAAACGGCCTTTAAATATTACCCCAACACACCTCCCCCTTATATATGCGCTTTAAAGTGCATTTTAAACGGCTGCTTTTTCAGCCACAGGAATATTCTGGCGACTTTATCACTGGATATGAAAAATAAAATGTCTACATTGAATTATTATTATTGCATTTAATGAGCGCGGACGTGGCTTCAAGAAGCAATGGAGCGCTTTGCAGAGGTATACAACATTACAGATGCATAACGGTGCGCATTACAGAGGTATACAACATTACAGATGCATAACAGAGCACTTTACAGAGGTATACAACATTACAAATGCATAACAGAGCGCTTTACAGAGGTATACAACATTACAGATGCGTATAACACATTACAGATGCATAACGGAGCGCTTTACAGAGGTATGCAACTGTACAGATGCATAACGGAGCGCTTTACAGAGGTATACAACATTACAGATGCATAACAGTGCGCTTTACAGAGGTATACAACATTACAGATACATGACAGAGCGCTTTACAGAGGTATGCAACTGTACAGATGCATAACAGAGCGCTTTAGAGAGGTATGCAACTATACAGATGCATAACAGAGCGCTTTACAGAGGTATGCAACTGTACAGATGCATAACAGAGTGCTTTACAGAGGTATACAACATTACAGATGCATAACGGAGCGCTTTACAGAGGTATTCAACATTACAGATACATGACAGATCACTTTACAGAGGGATGCAACTGTACAGATGCATATCAGAGCGCTTTACAGAGGTATGCAACTGTACAGATGCATAACAGAGTGCTTTACAGAGGTATGCAACTGTACAGATGCATAACAGAGCACTTTACAGAGGTATACAACATTACAGATGCATAACGTAGCGCTTTACAGAGGTATACAACATTACAGATACATGACAGAGCACTTTACAGAGGTATGCAACTGTACAGATGCATAACAGAGCGCTTTACAGAGGTATGCAACTGTACAGATGCATAACAGAGCGCTTTACAGAGGTATGCAACTGTACAGATGCATAACAGAGCGCCTTACAGAGGTATACAACATTACAGATGCATAACGGAGCACTTTACAGAGGTATACAACATTACAGATACATGACAGAGCGCTTTACAGAGGTATACAACAGTACAGGTGCATACCAGAGGGCTTTACAGAGGTATACAACATTACAGATGCATAACAGAGCACTTTACAGAGGTATGCAACTGTACAGATGCATAACGGAGCACTTTACAGAGGTATGCAACTGTGCAGATGCGTATACAACATTACAGATGCATAACGGAGCGCTTTACAGAGGTATACAACAGTACAGATACATAACAGAGCGCTTTACAGAGGTATACAACAGTACAGATGCATAACAGAGCGCTTTACAGAGGTATACAACAGTACAGATACATAACAGAGCGCTTTACAGAGGTATACAACATTACAGATACATATACAACATTACAGATACATAACAGAGCGCTTTACAGAGTTATACAACAGTACAGATACATAACAGAGCGCTTTACAGAGGTATACAACAGTACAGATACATAACAGAGCACTTTACAGAGGTATACAACATTACAGATACATAACAGAGCACTTTACAGAGGTATACAACAGTACAGATACATAACAGAGCACTTTACAGAGGTATACAACATTACAGATGCGTATACAACATTACAGATACATAACAGAGCGCTTTACAGAGGTATGCAACTGTACAGATGCATAACGGAGCGCTTTACAGAGGTATGCAACTGTACAGATGCATAACGGAGCGCTTTAAAGAGGTATGCAACTGTTCAGATGCGTATACAGCATTACATATGCATAACAGAGCGCTTTACAGAGGTATGCAACTGTACAGATGCATAACGGAGCGCTTTACAGAGGTATGCAACTGTACAGATGCATAACGGAGCGCTTTACAGAGGTATGCAACTGTGCAGATGCGTATACAACTTTACAGATGCATAACGGAGCGCTTTACAGAGGTATAAAAACATTACAGATGCATAACGGAGACTTTACAGAGGTATACAACATTACAGATGCATAACAGAGCGCTTTACAGAGGTATACAACAGTACAGATACATAACAGAGTGCTTTACAGAGGTATACATTAGTACAGATGCATACCAGAGCGCTTTACAGAGGTATACAACAGTACAGATACATAACAGAGCGCTTTACAGAGGTATACAATATTACAGATACATAACAGAGCGCTTTACAGAGGTATGCAACTGTACAGATGCATAACAGATCGCTTTACAGAGGTATACAACATTACAGATGCATAACGGAGCGCTTTACAGAGGTATACAACATTACAGATACATGACAGAGCGCTTTACAGAGGTATACAACAGTACAGGTGCATACCAGAGCTCTTTACAGAGGTATACAACATTACAGATGCATAACAGAGCACTTTACAGAGGTATGCAACTGTACAGATGCATAACGGAGCGCTTTACAGAGGTATGCAACTGTGCAGATGCGTATACAACATTACAGATGCATAACGGAGCGCTTTACAGAGGTATACAACAGTACAGATACATAACAGAGCGCTTTACAGAGGTATACAACAGTACAGATGCATAACAGAGCGCTTTACAGAGGTATACAACAGTACAGATACATAACAGAGCGCTTTACAGAGGCATACAACATTACAGATACATAACAGAGCGCTTTACAGAGGTATACAACAGTACAGATACATAACAGAGCGCTTTACAGAGGTATACAACAGTACAGATACATAACAGAGCACTTTACAGAGGTATACAACATTACAGATACATAACAGAGCACTTTACAGAGGTATACAACAGTACAGATACATAACAGAGCACTTTACAGAGGTATACAACATTACAGGTGCGTATACAACATTACAGATACATAACAGAGCGCTTTACAGAGGTATGCAACTGTACAGATGCATAACGGAGCGCTTTACAGAGGTATGCAACTGTACAGATGCATAACGGAGCACTTTAAAGAGGTATGCAACTGTTCAGATGCGTATACAGCATTACATATGCATAACAGAGCGCTTTACAGAGGTATGCAACTGTATAGATGCATAACGGAGCGCTTTACAGAGGTATGCAACTATACAGATGCATAACGGAGCGCTTTACAGAGGTATGCAACTGTGCAGATGCGTATACAACATTACAGATGCATAACGGAGCGCTTTACAGAGGTATAAAAACATTACAGATGCATAACGGAGCGCTTTACAGAGGTATACAACATTACAGATGCATAACAGAGCGCTTTACAGAGGTATACAACAGTACAGATACATAACAGAGTGCTTTACAGAGGTATACAACAGTACAGATGCATACCAGAGCGCTTTACAGAGGTATACAACAGTACAGATACATAACAGAGCGCTTTACAGAGGTATACAATATTACAGATACATAACAGAGCGCTTTACAGAGGTATGCAACTGTACAGATGCATAACGGAGTGCTTTACAGAGGTATACAACAGTACAGATACATAACCAAGCGCTTTACAGAGGTGACAACATAACGGAGCGCTTTACAGAGGTATGCAACTATACAGATGCATAACGGAGCACTTTACAGAGGTATGCAACTGTACAGATGCATAACGGAGCGCTTTACAGAGGTATGCAACTGTACAGATGCATAACGGAGCGCTTTACAGAGGTATACAACAGTACAGATACATAACAGAGCACTTTACAGAGGTGACAACAGAACAGATACATAACGGAGCGCTTTACAGAGGTATGCAACTGTACAGATGCATAACGGAGCTCTTTACGGAGGTATGCAACTGTACAGATGCATAACGGAGCGCTTTACAGAGGTATGCAACTGTACAGATGCATAACGGAGCGCTTTACAGAGGTATGCAACTGTGCAGACGCGTATACAACATTACAGATGCATAACGGAGCGCTTTACAGAGGTATACAACATTACAGATGCATAACATAGCGCTTTACAGAGGTATACAACATTACAGATGCATAACAGAGCGCTTTACAGAGGTATACAACAGTACAGATACATAACAGAGCACTTTACAGAGGTATACAACAGTACAGATGCATAACAGAGCGCTTTACAGAGGTATACAACAGTACAGATACATAACTGAGCGCTTTACAGAGGTATACAACATTACAGATACATAACAGAGTCCTCTACAGAGGTATACAACAGTACAGATACATAACAGAGCGCTTTACAGAGGTATACAACAGTACAGATACATAACAGAGCGCTTTACAGAGGTATGCAACTGTACAGATGCGTATTCAACATTACAGATGCATAACGGAGCGCTTTACAGAGGTATACAACATTACAGATGCATAACAGAGCGCTTTACAGAGGTATACAACAGTACTGATACATACCAGAGCGCTTTACAGAGGTATACAACAGTACAGATGCATAACAGAGCGCTTTACAGAGGTATACAACAGTACAGATACATAACAGAGCGCTTTACAGAGGTATACAACAGTACAGATACATAACAGAGCGCTTGACAGAGGTATACAATATTACAGATACATAACAGAGTGCTTTACAGAGGTATACAACAGTACAGTTACATAACAGAGCACTTTACAGAGGTATACAGCAGTACAGATACATAACAGAGCGCTTTACAAAGGTATACAACATTATAGATACATAATAGAGCACTTTACAGAGGTATACAACAGTACAGATACATAACTGAGCGCTTTAGAGCGCTTTACAGAGGTATACAACATTACAGATGCATAACAGAGCACTTTACAGAGGTATGCAACTGTACAGATGCATATCGTACCGCTTTACAGAGGTATGCAACTGTACAGATGCATAACGGAGCGCTTTACAGAGGTATGCAACTGTACAGATGCATAACGGAGCTCTTTACAGAGGTATGTAACTGTGCAGATGCGTATACAACATTACAGATGCACAGCGGAGCGTTTTACAGAGGTATGCAACTGTACAGATGCAGATCGGAGCACTTTACAGAGGTTGCAACTGTACAGATGCATAACGGAGCGCTTTACAGAGGTATGCAACTGTGCAGATGCGTATACAACCTTACAGATGCATAACGGAGTGCTTTACAGAGGTATACAACAGTACAGATACATATCAGAGCGCTTTACAGAGGTATACAACAGTACAGATGCATAACAGAGCGCTTTACAGAGGTATACAACAGAACAAATACATAACAGAGCGCTTTACAGAGGTATACAACATTACAGATACAAAACAGAGCTCTTTACAGAGGTATACAACAGTACAGATACATAACAGAGCGCTTTACAGAGGTATACAACAGTACAGATACATAGCAGAGCGCTTTACAGAGGTATACAACATTACAGATACATAACAGAGCACTTTACAGAGGTATACAACAGTACAGATACATAACATAGCGCTTTACAGAGGTATACAACATTACAGATGCGTATACAACATTACAGATACATAACAGAGCACTTTACAGAGGTATGCAACTGTACAGATGCATAACAGAGCGCTTTACAGAGGTATGCAACTGTACAGATGCATAACGGAGCGCTTTACAGAGGTATGTAGCTGTGCAGATGCGTATACAACATTACAGAGGCATAACAGAGCGCTTTACAGAGGTATGCAACTGTACAGATGCGTAACGAGCGCTTTACAGAGGTATGCAACTGTAGCGATGCATAACAGAGCGCTTTACAGAGGTATGCAACTGTGCAGATGCGTATTCAACATTACAGATGAATAACGGACCGCTTTACAGAGGTATACAACATTACAGATGCGTATACAACATTACAGATGCGTATACAACATTACAGATGCATAACTCAGCGCTTTACAGAGGTATACAACATTACAGATACATAACAGAGCGCTTTACAGAGGTATGCAACTGTACAGATGCATAACGGAGCGCTTTACAGAGGTATGCAACTGTGCAGATGCGTATACAACATTACAGATGCATAACAGAGCGCTTTACAGATGTATACAACAGTACAGATAGATAACAGAGCGCTTTACAGAGGTATACAACAGTACAGATGCATAACAGAGCGCTTTACAGAGGTATACAACAGTACAGATACATAACAGAGCGCTTTACAGAGGTATACAACAGTACAGATACATAACAGAGCGCTTTGCAGAGGTATACAACATTACAGATACATAACAGAGCACTTTACAGAGGTATACAACAGTACAGATACATAACAGAGCACTTTACAGAGGTATACAACATTACAGATGCGTATACAACATTACAGATGCATAACAGAGCTCTTTACAGAGGTATGCAACTGTACAGATGCATAACGGAGCGCTTTACAGAGGTATGCAACTGTACAGATGCATAACGGAGCGCTTTACAGAGGTATGCAACTGTACAGATGCATAACGGAGCGCTTTACAGAGGTATGCAACTGTACAGATGCATAACGGAGCGCTTTACAGAGGTATGCAACTGTGCAGATGCGTATACAACATTATAGATGCATAACGGAGCGCTTTACAGAGGTATACAACATTACAAATGCATAACAGAGCGCTTTACAGAGGTGCACAACATTACAGATACATAACAGAGCTATACAACAGTACAGATACATAACAGAGCGCTTTACAGAGGTATACAACTGTACAGTTGCGTATACAACATTACAGATGCATAACGCAGCGCTTTACAGAGGTATGCAACTGTGCAGATGCGTATACAACATTACAGATGCATAACAGAGCGCTTTACAGAGGTATACAACAGTACAGATAGATAACAGAGCGCTTTACAGAGGTATACAACAGTACAGATGCATAACAGAGCGCTTTACAGAGGTATACAACAGTACAGATACATAACAGAGCGCTTTACAGAGGTATACAACAGTACAGATACATAACAGAGCGCTTTGCAGAGGTATACAACATTACAGATACATAACAGAGCACTTTACAGAGGTATACAACAGTACAGATACATAACGGAGCGCTTTACAGAGGTATGCAACTGTACAGATGCATAACGGAGCGCTTTACAGAGGTATGCAACTGTACAGATGCATAACGGAGCGCTTTACAGAGGTATGCAACTGTACAGATGCAGAACGGAGCGCTTTACAGAGGTATGCAACTGTACAGATGCATAACGGAGCGCTTTAGCGAGGTATGCAACTGTGCAGGTGCGTATACAACATTACAGATGCATAACGGAGCGCTTTACAGAGGTATACAACAGTACAGATACATAACAGAGTGCTTTACAGAGGTATACAACAGTACAGATGCATGACAGAGTGCTTTACAGAGGTACACAACAGTACAGATACATAACAGACCTCTTTACAGAGGTATACAACAGTACAGATACATAGCAGAGCGCTTTACAGAGGTATACAACATTACAGATACATAACAGAGCACTTTACAGAGGTATACAACAGTACAGATACATAACAGAGCACTTTACAGAGGTATACAACATTACAGATGCGTATACAACATTACAGATACATGACAGAGCACTTTACAGAGGTATGCATCTGTACAGATGCATAACGGAGCTCTTTACAGAGGTATGCAACTGTACAGATGCATAACGGAGCGCTTTACAGAGGTATGTAACTGTGCAGATGCGTATACAACATTACAGATGCATAACGGAGCGCTTTACAGAGGTATGCAACTGTACAGATGCGTAACGGAGCGCTTTACAGAGGTATGCAACTGTACAGATGCATAACGGAGCGCTTTACAGAGGTATGCAACTGTGCAGATGCGTATACAACATTACAGATGCATAACGGAGCGCTTTACAGAGGTATACAACATTACAAATGCATAACAGAGCGCTTTACAGAGGTGCACAACATTACAGATACATAACAGAGCGCTTTACAGAGGTATACAACAGTACAGATACATAACAGAGCGCTTTACAGAGGTATGCAACTGTACAGTTGCGTATACAACATGACAGATGCATAACGGAGCGCTTTACAGAGGTATACAACATTACAGATGCATAACAGAGCGCTTTACAGAGGTATACAACAGTACAGATGCATAACAGAGCGCTTTACAGAGGTATACAACAGTACAGATGCATAACAGAGCGCTTTACAGAGGTATACAACAGTACAGATGCATAACAGAGCGCTTTACAGAGGTATACAACAGTACAGATGCATAACAGAGCGCTTTACAGAGGTATACAACAGTACAGATACATAACAGAGCGCTTTAAAGAGGTATACAACAGTACAGATACATAACAGAGTGCTTTACAGAGGTATACAACATTACAGATACATAACAGGGCGCTTTACAGAGGTATACAACAGTACAGATACATAACAGAGCACTTTACAGAGGTATACAACAGTACAGATACATAACAGAGCGCTTTACAGAGGTATACAACATTACAGATGCGTATACAACATTACAGATGCGTATACAACATTACAGATGCATAACTCAGCGCTTTACAGAGGTATACAACATTACAGATACATAACAGAGCGCTTTACAGAGGTATGCAACTGTACAGATGCATAACGGAGCGCTTTACAGAGGTATGCAACTGTGCAGATGCGTATACAACATTACAGATGCATAATAGAGAGCTTTACAGAGGTATACAACAGTACAGATACATAACAGAGCGCTTTACAGAGGTATACAATAGTACAGATGCATAACAGAGCGCTTTACAGAGGTATACAACAGTACAGATACATAACAGAGCGCTTTACAGAGGTATACAACAGTACAGATACATAGCAGAGCACTTTACAGAGGTATACAACAGTACAGATACATAACAGAGCGCTTTGCAGAGGTATACAACATTGCAGATACATATCAGAGCATTTTACAGAGGTATACAACAGTACAGATACATAACAGAGCACTTTACAGAGGTATACAACATTACAGATGCGTATACAACATTACAGATACATAACAGAGCGCTTTACAGAGGTATGCAACTGTACAGATGCATAATGGAGCGCTTTACAGAGGTATGCAACTGTACAGATGCATAACGGAGCGCTTTACAGAGGTATACAACAGTACAGATACATAACAGAGCGCTTTACAGAGGTATTCAACAGTACAGATACATAACGGAGCTCTTTGCAGAGGTATACAACATTACAGATACATAACAGAGTGCTTTACAGAGGTATACAACAGTACAGATACATAACAGAGCACTTTACAGAGGTATACAACATTACAGATGCGTATACAACATTACAGATACATAACGGAGCGCTTTACAGAGGTATGCAACTGTACAGATACATAACGGAGCGCTTTAAAGAGGTATGCAACTGTGCAGATGCGTATACAGCATTACACATGCATAACAGAGCGCTTTACAGAGGTATGCAACTGTACAGATGCATAACGGAGCGCTTTACAGAGGTATGCAACTGTACAGATGCATAACGGAGCGCTTTACAGAGGTATGCAACTGTGCAGATGCGTATACAACATTACAGATGCATAACGGAGCGCTTTACAGAGGTATGCAACTGTACAGATGCATAACAGAGCGCTTTACAGAGGTATGCAACTGTACAGATGCATAACGGAGCGCTTTACAGAGGTATGCAACTGTGCAGACGCGTATACAACATTACAGATGCATAACGGAGCGCTTTACAGAGGTATACAACATTACAGATGCATAACATAGCGCTTTACAGAGGTATACAACATTACAGATGCATAACAGAGCGCTTTACAGAGGTATACAACAGTACAGATACATAACAGAGCACTTTACAGAGGTATACAACAGTACAGATGCATAACAGAGCGCTTTACAGAGGTATACAACAGTACAGATACATAACTGAGCGCTTTACAGAGGTATACAACAGTACAGATACATAACTGAGCGCTTTACAGAGGTATACAACATTACAGATACATAACAGAGTCCTCTACAGAGGTATACAACAGTACAGATACATAACAGAGCGCTTTACAGAGGTATGCAACTGTACAGATGCGTATACAACATTACCGATGTATAATGGAGACGCTTTACAGAGGTATACAACAGTACAGATGCATAACAGAGCGCTTTACAGAGGTATACAACAGTACAGATACATAACTGAGCGCTTTACAGAGGTATACAACATTACAGATACATAACAGAGCGCTTTACAGAGGTATACAACAGTACAGATACATAACAGAGCGCTTTACAGAGGTATGCAACTGTACAGATGCATAACAGAGCGCTTTACAGAGGTATACAACAGTACAGATGCATAACAGAGCGCTTTACAGAGGTATACAACAGTACAGATACATAACAGAGCGCTTTAAAGAGGTATACAACAGTACAGATACATAACAGAGTGCTTTACAGAGGTATACAACATTACAGATACATAACAGGGCGCTTTACAGAGGTATACAACAGTACAGATACATAACAGAGCACTTTACAGAGGTATACAACAGTACAGATACATAACAGAGCGCTTTACAGAGGTATACAACATTACAGATGCGTATACAACATTACAGATGCGTATACAACATTACAGATGCATAACTCAGCGCTTTACAGAGGTATACAACATTACAGATACATAACAGAGCGCTTTACAGAGGTATGCAACTGTACAGATGCATAACGGAGCGCTTTACAGAGGTATGCAACTGTGCAGATGCGTATACAACATTACAGATGCATAATAGAGAGCTTTACAGAGGTATACAACAGTACAGATACATAACAGAGCGCTTTACAGATGTATACAATAGTACAGATGCATAACAGAGCGCTTTACAGAGGTATACAACAGTACAGATACATAACAGAGCGCTTTACAGAGGTATACAACAGTACAGATACATAGCAGAGCACTTTACAGAGGTATACAACAGTACAGATACATAACAGAGCGCTTTGCAGAGGTATACAACATTGCAGATACATAACAGAGCATTTTACAGAGGTATACAACAGTACAGATACATAACAGAGCACTTTACAGAGGTATACAACATTACAGATGCGTATACAACATTACAGATACATAACAGAGCGCTTTACAGAGGTATGCAACTGTACAGATGCATAATGGAGCGCTTTACAGAGGTATGCAACTGTACAGATGCATAACGGAGCGCTTTACAGAGGTATACAACAGTACAGATACATAACAGAGCGCTTTACAGAGGTATTCAACAGTACAGATACATAACGGAGCTCTTTGCAGAGGTATACAACATTACAGATACATAACAGAGTGCTTTACAGAGGTATACAACAGTACAGATACATAACAGAGCACTTTACAGAGGTATACAACATTACAGATGCGTATACAACATTACAGATACATAACGGAGCGCTTTACAGGGGTATGCAACTGTACAGATGCATAACGGAGCGCTTTACAGAGGTATGCAACTGTACAGATACATAACGGAGCGCTTTAAAGAGGTATGCAACTGTGCAGATGCGTATACAGCATTACACATGCATAACAGAGCGCTTTACAGAGGTATGCAACTGTACAGATGCATAACGGAGCGCTTTACAGAGGTATGCAACTGTACAGATGCATAACGGAACGCTTTACAGAGGTATGCAACTGTGCAGATGCGTATACAACATTACAGATGCATAACGGAGCGCTTTACAGAGGTATGCAACTGTACAGATGCATAACAGAGCGCTTTACAGAGGTATGCAACTGTACAGATGCATAACGGAGCGCTTTACAGAGGTATGCAACTGTGCAGACGCGTATACAACATTACAGATGCATAACGGAGCGCTTTACAGAGGTATACAACATTACAGATGCATAACATAGCGCTTTACAGAGGTATACAACATTACAGATGCATAACAGAGCGCTTTACAGAGGTATACAACAGTACAGATACATAACAGAGCACTTTACAGAGGTATACAACAGTACAGATGCATAACAGAGCGCTTTACAGAGGTATACAACAGTACAGATACATAACTGAGCGCTTTACAGAGGTATACAACAGTACAGATACATAACTGAGCGCTTTACAGAGGTATACAACATTACAGATACATAACAGAGTCCTCTACAGAGGTATACAACAGTACAGATACATAACAGAGCGCTTTACAGAGGTATGCAACTGTACAGATGCGTATACAACATTACAGATGTATAACGGAGACGCTTTACAGAGGTATACAACAGTACAGATGCATAGCAGAGCGCTTTACAGAGGTATACAACAGTACAGATACATAACTGAGCGCTTTACAGAGGTATACAACATTACAGATACATAACAGAGCGCTTTACAGAGGTATACAACAGTACAGATACATAACAGAGCGCTTTACAGAGGTATGCAACTGTACAGATGCGTATACAACATTACAGATGCATAACGGAGACGCTTTACAGAGGTATACAACATTACAGATGCATAGCAGAGCGCTTTACAGAGGTATACAACAGTACTGATACATAACAGAGCGCTTTACAGAGGTATACAACAGTACAGATACATAACAGAGCGCTTTGCAGAGGTATACAACATTACAGATACATAACAGAGCACTTTACAGAGGTATACAACAGTACAGATACATAACAGAGCGCTTTACAAAGGTATACAACATTACAGATACATAATAGAGCACTTTACAGAGGTATACAACAGTACAGATGCATAACTGAGCGCTTTAGAGCGCTTTACAGAGGTATACAACATTACAGATGCATAACAGAGCACTTTACAGAGGTATGCAACTGTACAGATGCATATCGTAGCGCTTTACAGAGGTATGCAACTGTACAGATGCATAACGGAGCGCTTTACAGAGGTATGCAACTGTACAGATGCATAACGGAGCGCTTTACAGAGGTATGTAACTGTGCAGATGCGTATACAACATTACAGATGCACAACGGAGCGTTTTACAGAGGTATGCAACTGTACAGATGCAGATCGGAGCACTTTACAGAGTTATGCAACTGTACAGATGCATAACGGAGCGCTTTACAGAGGTATGCAACTGTGCAGATGCGTATACAACATTACAGATGCATAACGGAGCCTTTTACAGAGGTATACAACAGTACAGATACATAACAGAGCGCTTTACAGAGGTATACAACAGTACAGATGCATAACAGAGTGCTTTACAGAGGTATACAACAGAACAAATACATAACAGAGCGCTTTACAGAGGTATACAACATTACAGATACATAACAGAGCGCTTTACAGAGGTATACAACAGTACAGATACGTAACAGAGCGCTTTACAGAGGTATACAACAGTACAGATACATAGCAGAGCGCTTTACAGAGGTATACAACATTACAGATACGTAACAGAGCACTTTACAGAGGTATACAACAGTACAGATACATAACATAGCGCTTTACAGAGGTATACAACATTACAGATGCATATACAACATTACAGATACATAACAGAGCACTTTACAGAGGTATGCAACTGTACAGATGCATAACAGAGCGCTTTACAGAGGTATGCAACTGTACAGATGCATAACAGAGCGCTTTACAGAGGTATGTAGCTGTGCAGATGCGTATGCAACATTCCAGAGGCATAACGGAGCGCTTTACAGAGGTATGCAACTGTACTGATGCGTAACGAGCGCTTTACAGAGGTATGCAACTGTGCAGATGCGTATTCAACATTACAGATGCATAACGGAGCGCTTTACAGAGGTATACAACTTTACAGATGCGTATACAACATTACAGATGCGTATACAACATTACAGATGCATAACTCAGCGCTTTACAGAGGTATACAACATTACAGATACATAACAGAGCACTTTACAGAGGTATGCAACTGTACAGATGCATAACGGAGCGCTTTACAGAGGTATGCAACTGTGCAGATGCGTATACAACATTACAGATGCATAACAGAGCGCTTTACAGAGGTATACAACAGTACAGATAGATAACAGAGCGCTTTACAGAGGTATACAACAGTACAGATGCATAACAGAGCGCTTTACAGAGGTATACAACAGTACAGATACATAGCAGAGCGCTTTACAGAGGTATACAACAGTACAGATACATAACAGAGCGCTTTGCAGAGGTATACAACATTACAGATACATAACAGAGCACTTTACAGAGGTATACAACAGTACAGATAAATAACAGAGCACTTTAAAGAGGTATACCACATTACAGATGCGTATACAACATTACAGATGCATAACAGAGCACTTTACAGAGGTATGCAACTGTACAGATGCATAATGGAGTGCTTTACAGAGGTATGCAACTGTACAGATGCAGAACGGAGCGCTTTACAGAGGTATGCAACTGTACAGATGCAGAACGGAGCGCTTTACAGAGGTATGCAACTGTACAGATGCATAACGGAGCGCTTTAGCGAGGTATGCAACTGTGCAGGTGCGTATACAACATTACAGATGCATAACGGAGCGCTTTACAGAGGTATACAACAGTACAGATACATAACAGAGTGCTTTACAGAGGTATACAACAGTACAGATGCATAACAGAGCGCTTTACAGAGGTATACAACAGTACAGATACATAACAGAGCGCTTTACAGAGGTATACAACAGTACAGATACATAGCAGAGCGCTTTACAGAGGTATACAACATTACAGATACATAACAGAGCACTTTACAGAGGTATGCAACTGTACAGATGCATAACGGAGCGCTTTACAGAGGTATGCAACTGTGCAGATGCGTATACAACATTACAGATGCATAACGGAGCGCTTTACAGAGGTATGCAACTGTACAGATGCATAACAGAGCGCTTTACAGAGGTATGCAACAGTACAGATGCATAACGGAGCGCTTTACAGAGGTATGCAACTGTGCAGACGCGTATACAACATTACAGATGCATAACGGAGCGCTTTACAGAGGTATACAACATTACAGATGCATAACATAGCACTTTACAGAGGTATACAACATTACAGATGCATAACAGAGCGCTTTACAGAGGTATACAACAGTACAGATACATAACAGAGCACTTTACAGAGGTATACAACAGTACAGATGCATAACAGAGCGCTTTACAGAGGTATACAACAGTACAGATACATAACTGAGCGCTTTACAGAGGTATACAACATTACAGATACATAACAGAGTCCTCTACAGAGGTATACAACAGTACAGATACATAACAGAGCGCTTTACAGAGGTATACAACAGTACAGACACATAACAGAGCGCTTTACAGAGGTATGCAACTGTACAGATGCGTATACAACATTACAGATGCATAACGGAGACGCTTTACAGAGGTATACAACATTACAGATGCATAGCAGAGCGCTTTACAGAGGTATACAACAGTACTGATACATAACAGAGCGCTTTACAGAGGTATACAACAGTACAGATGCATAACAGAGCGCTTTACAGAGGTATACAACAGTACAGATACTTAACAGAGCGCTTTACAGAGGTATACAACAGTACAGATACATAACAGAGCGCTTGACAGAGGTATAGAACATTACAGATACATAACAGAGTGCTTTACAGAGGTATACAACAGTACAGATACATAACAGAGCACTTTACAGAGGTATACAACAGTACAGATACATAACAGAGCGCTTTACAAAGGTATACAACATTACAGATACATAATAGAGCACTTTACAGAGGTATACAACAGTACAGATACATAACTGAGCGCTTTAGAGCGCTTTACAGAGGTATACAACATTACAGATGCATAACAGAGCACTTTACAGAGGTATGCAACTGTACAGATGCATATCGTAGCGCTTTACAGAGGTATGCAACTGTACAGATGCATAACAGAGCACTTTACAGAGGTATGCAACTGTACAGATGCATATCGTAGCGCTTTACAGAGGTATGCAACTGTACAGATGCATAATGGAGCGCTTTACAGAGGTATGCAACTGTACAGATGCACAACGGAGCGTTTTACAGAGGTATGCAACTGTACAGATGCAGATCGGAGCACTTTACAGAGGTATGCAACTGTACAGATGCATAACGGAGCGCTTTACAGAGGTATGCAACTGTGCAGATGCGTATACAACATTACAGATGCATAACGGAGCGCTTTACAGAGGTATACAACAGTACAGATACATAACAGAGCGCTTTACAGAGGTATACAACAGTACAGATGCATAACAGAGTGCTTTACAGAGGTATACAACAGAACAAATACATAACAGAGCGCTTTACAGAGGTATACAACAGTACAGATACATAACAGAGCGCTTTACAGAGGTATACAACAGTACAGATACATAGCAGAGCGCTTTACAGAGGTATACAACATTACAGATACGTAACAGAGCACTTTACAGAGGTATACAAAAGTACAGATACATAACATAGCGCTTTACAGAGGTATACAACATTACAGATGCGTATACAACATTACAGATACATAACAGAGCACTTTACAGAGGTATGCAACTGTACAGATGTATAACAGAGCGCTTTACAGAGGTATGCAACTGTACAGATGCATAACAGAGCGCTTTACAGAGGTATGTAGCTCTGCAGATGCGTATACAACATTACAGAGGCATAACGGAGCGCTTTACAGAGGTATGCAACTGTACAGATGCGTAACGAGCGCTTTACAGAGGTATGCAACTGTAGAGATGCATAACAGAGCGCTTTACAGAGGTATGTAACTGTGCAGATGCGTATTCAACATTACAGATGCATAACGGAGCGCTTTACAGAGGTACACAACATTACAGATGCGTATACAACATTACAGATGCGTATACAACATTACAGATGCATAACTCAGCGCTTTACAGAGGTATACAACATTACAGATACATAACAGAGCGCTTTACAGAGGTATGCAACTGTACAGATGCATAACGGAGCGCTTTACAGAGGTATGCAACTGTGCAGATGCGTATACAACATTACAGATGCATAACAGAGCGCTTTACAGAGGTATACAACAGTACAGATAGATAACAGAGCGCTTTACAGAGGTATACAACAGTACAGATGCATAACAGGGCGCTTTACAGAGGTATACAACAGTACAGATACATAACAGAGCGCTTTACAGAGGTATACAACAGTACAGATAGATAACAGAGCACGTTACAGAGGTATACAACAGTACAGATGCATAACAGGGCGCTTTACAGAGGTATACAACAGTACAGATACATAACAGAGCGCTTTGCAGAGGTATACAACATTACAGATACATAACAGAGCACTTTACAGAGGTATACAACAGTACAGATACATAACAGAGCACTTTAAAGAGGTATACAACATTACAGATGCGTATACAACATTACAGATGCATAACAGAGCATTTTACAGAGGTATGCAACTGTACAGATGCATAATGGAGCGCTTTACAGAGGTATGCAACTGTACAGATGCAGAACGGAGCGCTTTACAGAGGTATGCAACTGTACAGATGCAGGTATGCAACTGTACAGATGCAGAACGGAGCGCTTTACAGAGGTATGCAACTGTACAGATGCATAACGGAGCGCTTTAGCGAGGTATGCAACTGTGCAGGTGCATATACAACATTACAGATGCATAACGGAGCACTTTACAGAGGTATACAACAGTACAGATACATAACAGAGCGCTTTACAGAGGTATACAACAGTACAGATGCATAACAGAGCGCTTTACAGAGGTATACAACAGTACAGATACATAACAGAGCGCTTTACAGAGGTATACAACAGTACAGATACATAGCAGAGCGCTTTACAGAGGTATACAACATTACAGATACATAACAGAGCACTTTACAGAGGTATACAACAGTACAGATACATAACAGAGCACTTTACAGAGGTATACAACATTACAGATGCGTATACAACATTACAGATACATGACAGAGCACTTTACAGAGGTATGCATCTGTACAGATGCATAACGGAGTTCTTTACAGAGGTATGCAACTGTACAGATGCATAACGGAGCGCTTTACAGAGGTATGCAACTGTACAGATGCGTAACGGAGCGCTTTACAGAGGTATGCAACTGTACAGATGCATAACGGAGCGCTTTACAGAGGTATGCAACTGTGCAGATGCGTATACAACATTACAGATGCATAACGGAGCGCTTCACAGAGGTATACAACATTACAAATGCATAACAGAGCACTTTACAGAGGTGCACAACATTACAGATACATAACAGAGCGCTTTACAGAGGTATACAACAGTACAGATACATAACAGAGCGCTTTACAGAGGTATGCAACTGTACAGTTGCGTATACAACATTACAGATGCATAATGGAGCGCTTTACAGAGGTATACAACATTACAGATGCATAACAGAGCGCTTTACAGAGGTATACAACAGTACAGATTCATAACAGAGCGCTTTACAGAGGTATACAACAGTACAGTTGCATAACAGAGTGCTTTACAGAAGTATACAACAGTACAGATACATAACAGAGTGCTTTAAAGAGGTATACAACAGTACAGATATATAACAGAGCGCTTTACAGAGGTATACAACATTACAGATACATAACAGGGTTCTTTACAGAGGTATACAACAGTACAAATACATAACAGAGCACTTTACAGAGGTATACAACAGATACATAACAGAGCGCTTTACAGAGGTATACAACATTACAGATGCGTATACAACATTACAGATGCGTATACAACATTACAGATGCATAACTCAGCGCTTTACAGAGGTATACAACATTACAGATACATAACAGAGCGCTTTACAGAGGTATGCAACTGTACAGATGCATAACTGAGCGCTTTACAGAGGTATGCAACTGCAGATGCGTATACAACATTACAGATGCATAACAGAGATATACAACAGTACAGATACATAACAGAGCGCTTTACAGAGGTATACAATAGTACAGATGCATAACAGAGCGCTTTACAGAGGTATACAACAGTACAGATACATAACAGAGCGCTTTACAGAGGTATACAACAGTACAGGTACATAACAGAGCACTTTACAGAGGTATACAACAGTACAGATACATAACAGAGCGCTTTGCAGAGGTATACAACATTACAGATACATAACAGAGCATTTTACAGAGGTATACAACAGTACAGATACATAACAGAGCACTTTACAGAGGTATACAACATTACAGATGCGTATACAACATTACAGATACATAACAGAGCGCTTTACAGAGGTATGCAACTGTACAGATGCATAATGGAGCGCTTTACAGAGGTATGCAACTGTACAGATGCATAACGGAGCGCTTTACAGAGGTATACAACAGTACAGATACATAACAGAGTGCTTTACAGAGGTATTCAACAGTACAGATACATAACAGAGCGCTTTGCAGAGGTATACAACATTACAGATACATAACAGAGCGCTTTACAGAGGTATACAACAGTACAGATACATAACAGAGCGCTTTACAGAGGTATGTAGCTGTGCAGATGCGTATTCAACATTACAGAGGCATAACGGAGCGCTTTACAGAGGTATGCAACTGTACAGATGCGTAACGAGCGCTTTACAGAGGTATGCAACTGTAGAGATGCATAACAGAGCGCTTTACAGAGGTATGCAACTGTGCAGATGCGTATTCAACATTACAGATGCATAACGGAGCGCTTTACAGAGGTATACAACATTACAGATGCGTATACAACATTACAGATGCGTATACAACATTACAGATGCATAACTCAGCGCTTTACAGAGGTATACAACATTACAGATACATAAGAGCGCTTTACAGAGGTATGCAACTGTACAGATGCATAACGGAGCGCTTTACAGAGGTATGCAACTGTGCAGATGCGTATACAACATTACAGATGCATAACAGAGTGCTTTACAGAGGTATACAACAGTACAGATAGATAGCAGAGCGCTTTACAGAGGTATACAACAGTACAGATGCATAACAGAGCGCTTTACAGAGGTATACAACATTACAGATACATAACAGAGCGCTTTACAGAGGTATGCAACTGTACAGATGCATAACGGAGCGCTTTACAGAGGTATGCAACTGTGCAGATGCGTATACAACATTACAGATGCATAATAGAGAGCTTTACAGAGGTATACAACAGTACAGATACATAACAGAGCGCTTTACAGATGTATACAATAGTACAGATGCATAACAGAGCGCTTTACAGAGGTATACAACAGTACAGATACATAACAGAGCGCTTTACAGAGGTATACAACAGTACAGATACATAGCAGAGCACTTTACAGAGGTATACAACAGTACAGATACATAACAGAGCGCTTTGCAGAGGTATACAACATTGCAGATACATAACAGAGCATTTTAAAGAGGTATACAACAGTACAGATACATAACAGAGCACTTTACAGAGGTATACAACATTACAGATGCGTATACAACATTACAGATACATAACAGAGCGCTTTACAGAGGTATGCAACTGTACAGATGCATAATGGAGCGCTTTACAGAGGTATGCAACTGTACAGATGCATAACGGAGCGCTTTACAGAGGTATACAACAGTACAGATACATAACAGAGCGCTTTACAGAGGTATTCAACAGTACAGATACATAACGGAGCTCTTTGCAGAGGTATACAACATTACAGATACATAACAGAGTGCTTTACAGAGGTATACAACAGTACAGATACATAACAGAGCACTTTACAGAGGTATACAACATTACAGATGCGTATACAACATTACAGATACATAACGGAGCGCTTTACAGGGGTATGCAACTGTACAGATGCATAACGGAGCGCTTTACAGAGGTATGCAACTGTACAGATACATAACGGAGCGCTTTAAAGAGGTATGCAACTGTGCAGATGCGTATACAGCATTACACATGCATAACAGAGCGCTTTACAGAGGTATGCAACTGTACAGATGCATAACGGAGCGCTTTACAGAGGTATGCAACTGTACAGATGCATAACGGAACGCTTTACAGAGGTATGCAACTGTGCAGATGCGTATACAACATTACAGATGCATAACGGAGCGCTTTACAGAGGTATGCAACTGTACAGATGCATAACAGAGCGCTTTACAGAGGTATGCAACTGTACAGATGCATAACGGAGCGCTTTACAGAGGTATGCAACTGTGCAGACGCGTATACAACATTACAGATGCATAACGGAGCGCTTTACAGAGGTATACAACATTACAGATGCATAACATAGCGCTTTACAGAGGTATACAACATTACAGATGCATAACAGAGCGCTTTACAGAGGTATACAACAGTACAGATACATAACAGAGCACTTTACAGAGGTATACAACAGTACAGATGCATAACAGAGCGCTTTACAGAGGTATACAACAGTACAGATACATAACTGAGCGCTTTACAGAGGTATACAACAGTACAGATACATAACTGAGCGCTTTACAGAGGTATACAACATTACAGATACATAACAGAGTCCTCTACAGAGGTATACAACAGTACAGATACATAACAGAGCGCTTTACAGAGGTATGCAACTGTACAGATGCGTATACAACATTACAGATGTATAACGGAGACGCTTTACAGAGGTATACAACAGTACAGATGCATAGCAGAGCGCTTTACAGAGGTATACAACAGTACAGATACATAACTGAGCACTTTACAGAGGTATACAACATTACAGATACATAACAGAGCGCTTTACAGAGGTATACAACAGTACAGATACATAACAGAGCGCTTTACAGAGGTATGCAACTGTACAGATGCGTATACAACATTACAGATGCATAACGGAGACGCTTTACAGAGGTATACAACATTACAGATGCATAGCAGAGCGCTTTACAGAGGTATACAACAGTACTGATACATAACAGAGCGCTTTACAGAGGTATACAACAGTACAGATACATAACAGAGCGCTTTGCAGAGGTATACAACATTACAGATACATAACAGAGCACTTTACAGAGGTATACAACAGTACAGATACATAACAGAGCGCTTTACAAAGGTATACAACATTACAGATACATAATAGAGCACTTTACAGAGGTATACAACAGTACAGATGCATAACTGAGCGCTTTAGAGCGCTTTACAGAGGTATACAACATTACAGATGCATAACAGAGCACTTTACAGAGGTATGCAACTGTACAGATGCATATCGTAGCGCTTTACAGAGGTATGCAACTGTACAGATGCATAACGGAGCGCTTTACAGAGGTATGCAACTGTACAGATGCATAACGGAGCGCTTTACAGAGGTATGTAACTGTGCAGATGCGTATACAACATTACAGATGCACAACGGAGCGTTTTACAGAGGTATGCAACTGTACAGATGCAGATCGGAGCACTTTACAGAGTTATGCAACTGTACAGATGCATAACGGAGCGCTTTACAGAGGTATGCAACTGTGCAGATGCGTATACAACATTACAGATGCATAACGGAGCCTTTTACAGAGGTATACAACAGTACAGATACATAACAGAGCGCTTTACAGAGGTATACAACAGTACAGATGCATAACAGAGTGCTTTACAGAGGTATACAACAGAACAAATACATAACAGAGCGCTTTACAGAGGTATACAACATTACAGATACATAACAGAGCGCTTTACAGAGGTATACAACAGTACAGATACGTAACAGAGCGCTTTACAGAGGTATACAACAGTACAGATACATAGCAGAGCGCTTTACAGAGGTATACAACATTACAGATACGTAACAGAGCACTTTACAGAGGTATACAACAGTACAGATACATAACATAGCGCTTTACAGAGGTATACAACATTACAGATGCATATACAACATTACAGATACATAACAGAGCACTTTACAGAGGTATGCAACTGTACAGATGCATAACAGAGCGCTTTACAGAGGTATGCAACTGTACAGATGCATAACAGAGCGCTTTACAGAGGTATGTAGCTGTGCAGATGCGTATGCAACATTCCAGAGGCATAACGGAGCGCTTTACAGAGGTATGCAACTGTACTGATGCGTAACGAGCGCTTTACAGAGGTATGCAACTGTGCAGATGCGTATTCAACATTACAGATGCATAACGGAGCGCTTTACAGAGGTATACAACTTTACAGATGCGTATACAACATTACAGATGCGTATACAACATTACAGATGCATAACTCAGCGCTTTACAGAGGTATACAACATTACAGATACATAACAGAGCACTTTACAGAGGTATGCAACTGTACAGATGCATAACGGAGCGCTTTACAGAGGTATGCAACTGTGCAGATGCGTATACAACATTACAGATGCATAACAGAGCGCTTTACAGAGGTATACAACAGTACAGATAGATAACAGAGCGCTTTACAGAGGTATACAACAGTACAGATGCATAACAGAGCGCTTTACAGAGGTATACAACAGTACAGATACATAGCAGAGCGCTTTACAGAGGTATACAACAGTACAGATACATAACAGAGCGCTTTGCAGAGGTATACAACATTACAGATACATAACAGAGCACTTTACAGAGGTATACAACAGTACAGATAAATAACAGAGCACTTTAAAGAGGTATACCACATTACAGATGCGTATACAACATTACAGATGCATAACAGAGCACTTTACAGAGGTATGCAACTGTACAGATGCATAATGGAGTGCTTTACAGAGGTATGCAACTGTACAGATGCAGAACGGAGCGCTTTACAGAGGTATGCAACTGTACAGATGCAGAACGGAGCGCTTTACAGAGGTATGCAACTGTACAGATGCATAACGGAGCGCTTTAGTGAGGTATGCAACTGTGCAGGTGCGTATACAACATTACAGATGCATAACGGAGCGCTTTACAGAGGTATACAACAGTACAGATACATAACAGAGCGCTTTACAGAGGTATACAACAGTACAGATGCATAACAGAGCGCTTTACAGAGGTATACAACAGTACAGATACATAACAGAGCGCTTTACAGAGGTATACAACAGTACAGATACATAGCAGAGCGCTTTACAGAGGTATACAACATTACAGATACATAACAGAGCACTTTACAGAGGTATGCAACTGTACAGATGCATAACGGAGCGCTTTACAGAGGTATGCAACTGTGCAGATGCGTATACAACATTACAGATGCATAACGGAGCGCTTTACAGAGGTATGCAACTGTACAGATGCATAACAGAGCGCTTTACAGAGGTATGCAACAGTACAGATGCATAACGGAGCGCTTTACAGAGGTATGCAACTGTGCAGACGCGTATACAACATTACAGATGCATAACGGAGCGCTTTACAGAGGTATACAACATTACAGATGCATAACATAGCACTTTACAGAGGTATACAACATTACAGATGCATAACAGAGCGCTTTACAGAGGTATACAACAGTACAGATACATAACAGAGCACTTTACAGAGGTATACAACAGTACAGATGCATAACAGAGCGCTTTACAGAGGTATACAACAGTACAGATACATAACTGAGCGCTTTACAGAGGTATACAACATTACAGATACATAACAGAGTCCTCTACAGAGGTATACAACAGTACAGATACATAACAGAGCGCTTTACAGAGGTATACAACAGTACAGATACATAACAGAGCGCTTTACAGAGGTATGCAACTGTACAGATGCGTATACAACATTACAGATGCATAACGGAGACGCTTTACAGAGGTATACAACATTACAGATGCATAGCAGAGCGCTTTACAGAGGTATACAACAGTACTGATACATAACAGAGCGCTTTACAGAGGTATACAACAGTACAGATGCATAACAGAGCGCTTTACAGAGGTATACAACAGTACAGATACTTAACAGAGCGCTTTACAGAGGTATACAACAGTACAGATACATAACAGAGCGCTTGACAGAGGTATAGAACATTACAGATACATAACAGAGTGCTTTACAGAGGTATACAACAGTACAGATACATAACAGAGCACTTTACAGAGGTATACAACAGTACAGATACATAACAGAGCGCTTTACAAAGGTATACAACATTACAGATACATAATAGAGCACTTTACAGAGGTATACAACAGTACAGATACATAACTGAGCGCTTTAGAGCGCTTTACAGAGGTATACAACATTACAGATGCATAACAGAGCACTTTACAGAGGTATGCAACTGTACAGATGCATATCGTAGCGCTTTACAGAGGTATGCAACTGTGCAGATGCGTATACAACATTACAGATGCATAACGGAGCGCTTTACAGAGGTATGCAACTGTACAGATGCATAACAGAGCGCTTTACAGAGGTATACAACAGTACAGATACATAACAGAGCGCTTTACAGAGGTATACAACAGTACAGATACATAGCAGAGCGCTTTACAGAGGTATACAACATTACAGATACATAACAGAGCACTTTACAGAGGTATGCAACTGTACAGATGCATAACGGAGCGCTTTACAGAGGTATGCAACTGTGCAGATGCGTATACAACATTACAGATGCATAACGGAGCGCTTTACAGAGGTATGCAACTGTACAGATGCATAACAGAGCGCTTTACAGAGGTATGCAACAGTACAGATGCATAACGGAGCGCTTTACAGAGGTATGCAACTGTGCAGACGCGTATACAACATTACAGATGCATAACGGAGCGCTTTACAGAGGTATACAACATTACAGATGCATAACATAGCACTTTACAGAGGTATACAACATTACAGATGCATAACAGAGCGCTTTACAGAGGTATACAACAGTACAGATACATAACAGAGCACTTTACAGAGGTATACAACAGTACAGATGCATAACAGAGCGCTTTACAGAGGTATACAACAGTACAGATACATAACTGAGCGCTTTACAGAGGTATACAACATTACAGATACATAACAGAGTCCTCTACAGAGGTATACAACAGTACAGATACATAACAGAGCGCTTTACAGAGGTATACAACAGTACAGATACATAACAGAGCGCTTTACAGAGGTATGCAACTGTACAGATGCGTATACAACATTACAGATGCATAACGGAGACGCTTTACAGAGGTATACAACATTACAGATGCATAGCAGAGCGCTTTACAGAGGTATACAACAGTACTGATACATAACAGAGCGCTTTACAGAGGTATACAACAGTACAGATGCATAACAGAGCGCTTTACAGAGGTATACAACAGTACAGATACTTAACAGAGCGCTTTACAGAGGTATACAACAGTACAGATACATAACAGAGCGCTTGACAGAGGTATAGAACATTACAGATACATAACAGAGTGCTTTACAGAGGTATACAACAGTACAGATACATAACAGAGCACTTTACAGAGGTATACAACAGTACAGATACATAACAGAGCGCTTTACAAAGGTATACAACATTACAGATACATAATAGAGCACTTTACAGAGGTATACAACAGTACAGATACATAACTGAGCGCTTTAGAGCGCTTTACAGAGGTATACAACATTACAGATGCATAACAGAGCACTTTACAGAGGTATGCAACTGTACAGATGCATATCGTAGCGCTTTACAGAGGTATGCAACTGTACAGATGCATAACAGAGCACTTTACAGAGGTATGCAACTGTACAGATGCATATCGTAGCGCTTTACAGAGGTATGCAACTGTACAGATGCATAATGGAGCGCTTTACAGAGGTATGCAACTGTACAGATGCACAACGGAGCGTTTTACAGAGGTATGCAACTGTACAGATGCAGATCGGAGCACTTTACAGAGGTATGCAACTGTACAGATGCATAACGGAGCGCTTTACAGAGGTATGCAACTGTGCAGATGCGTATACAACATTACAGATGCATAACGGAGCGCTTTACAGAGGTATACAACAGTACAGATACATAACAGAGCGCTTTACAGAGGTATACAACAGTACAGATGCATAACAGAGTGCTTTACAGAGGTATACAACAGAACAAATACATAACAGAGCGCTTTACAGAGGTATACAACAGTACAGATACATAACAGAGCGCTTTACAGAGGTATACAACAGTACAGATACATAGCAGAGCGCTTTACAGAGGTATACAACATTACAGATACGTAACAGAGCACTTTACAGAGGTATACAAAAGTACAGATACATAACATAGCGCTTTACAGAGGTATACAACATTACAGATGCGTATACAACATTACAGATACATAACAGAGCACTTTACAGAGGTATGCAACTGTACAGATGTATAACAGAGCGCTTTACAGAGGTATGCAACTGTACAGATGCATAACAGAGCGCTTTACAGAGGTATGTAGCTCTGCAGATGCGTATACAACATTACAGAGGCATAACGGAGCGCTTTACAGAGGTATGCAACTGTACAGATGCGTAACGAGCGCTTTACAGAGGTATGCAACTGTAGAGATGCATAACAGAGCGCTTTACAGAGGTATGTAACTGTGCAGATGCGTATTCAACATTACAGATGCATAACGGAGCGCTTTACAGAGGTACACAACATTACAGATGCGTATACAACATTACAGATGCGTATACAACATTACAGATGCATAACTCAGCGCTTTACAGAGGTATACAACATTACAGATACATAACAGAGCGCTTTACAGAGGTATGCAACTGTACAGATGCATAACGGAGCGCTTTACAGAGGTATGCAACTGTGCAGATGCGTATACAACATTACAGATGCATAACAGAGCGCTTTACAGAGGTATACAACAGTACAGATAGATAACAGAGCGCTTTACAGAGGTATACAACAGTACAGATGCATAACAGGGCGCTTTACAGAGGTATACAACAGTACAGATACATAACAGAGCGCTTTACAGAGGTATACAACAGTACAGATAGATAACAGAGCGCTTTACAGAGGTATACAACAGTACAGATGCATAACAGGGCGCTTTACAGAGGTATACAACAGTACAGATACATAACAGAGCGCTTTGCAGAGGTATACAACATTACAGATACATAACAGAGCACTTTACAGAGGTATACAACAGTACAGATACATAACAGAGCACTTTAAAGAGGTATACAACATTACAGATGCGTATACAACATTACAGATGCATAACAGAGCATTTTACAGAGGTATGCAACTGTACAGATGCATAATGGAGCGCTTTACAGAGGTATGCAACTGTACAGATGCAGAACGGAGCGCTTTACAGAGGTATGCAACTGTACAGATGCAGGTATGCAACTGTACAGATGCAGAACGGAGCGCTTTACAGAGGTATGCAACTGTACAGATGCATAACGGAGCGCTTTAGCGAGGTATGCAACTGTGCAGGTGCATATACAACATTACAGATGCATAACGGAGCACTTTACAGAGGTATACAACAGTACAGATACATAACAGAGCGCTTTACAGAGGTATACAACAGTACAGATGCATAACAGAGCGCTTTACAGAGGTATACAACAGTACAGATACATAACAGAGCGCTTTACAGAGGTATACAACAGTACAGATACATAGCAGAGCGCTTTACAGAGGTATACAACATTACAGATACATAACAGAGCACTTTACAGAGGTATACAACAGTACAGATACATAACAGAGCACTTTACAGAGGTATACAACATTACAGATGCGTATACAACATTACAGATACATGACAGAGCACTTTACAGAGGTATGCATCTGTACAGATGCATAACGGAGTTCTTTACAGAGGTATGCAACTGTACAGATGCATAACGGAGCGCTTTACAGAGGTATGCAACTGTACAGATGCGTAACGGAGCGCTTTACAGAGGTATGCAACTGTACAGATGCATAACGGAGCGCTTTACAGAGGTATGCAACTGTGCAGATGCGTATACAACATTACAGATGCATAACGGAGCGCTTCACAGAGGTATACAACATTACAAATGCATAACAGAGCACTTTACAGAGGTGCACAACATTACAGATACATAACAGAGCGCTTTACAGAGGTATACAACAGTACAGATACATAACAGAGCGCTTTACAGAGGTATGCAACTGTACAGTTGCGTATACAACATTACAGATGCATAATGGAGCGCTTTACAGAGGTATACAACATTACAGATGCATAACAGAGCGCTTTACAGAGGTATACAACAGTACAGATTCATAACAGAGCGCTTTACAGAGGTATACAACAGTACAGTTGCATAACAGAGTGCTTTACAGAAGTATACAACAGTACAGATACATAACAGAGTGCTTTAAAGAGGTATACAACAGTACAGATATATAACAGAGCGCTTTACAGAGGTATACAACATTACAGATACATAACAGGGTTCTTTACAGAGGTATACAACAGTACAAATACATAACAGAGCACTTTACAGAGGTATACAACAGATACATAACAGAGCGCTTTACAGAGGTATACAACATTACAGATGCGTATACAACATTACAGATGCGTATACAACATTACAGATGCATAACTCAGCGCTTTACAGAGGTATACAACATTACAGATACATAACAGAGCGCTTTACAGAGGTATGCAACTGTACAGATGCATAACTGAGCGCTTTACAGAGGTATGCAACTGCAGATGCGTATACAACATTACAGATGCATAACAGAGATATACAACAGTACAGATACATAACAGAGCGCTTTACAGAGGTATACAATAGTACAGATGCATAACAGAGCGCTTTACAGAGGTATACAACAGTACAGATACATAACAGAGCGCTTTACAGAGGTATACAACAGTACAGGTACATAACAGAGCACTTTACAGAGGTATACAACAGTACAGATACATAACAGAGCGCTTTGCAGAGGTATACAACATTACAGATACATAACAGAGCATTTTACAGAGGTATACAACAGTACAGATACATAACAGAGCACTGTACAGAGGTATACAACATTACAGATGCGTATACAACATTACAGATACATAACAGAGCGCTTTACAGAGGTATGCAACTGTACAGATGCATAATGGAGCGCTTTACAGAGGTATGCAACTGTACAGATGCATAACGGAGCGCTTTACAGAGGTATACAACAGTACAGATACATAACAGAGTGCTTTACAGAGGTATTCAACAGTACAGATACATAACAGAGCGCTTTGCAGAGGTATACAACATTACAGATACATAACAGAGCGCTTTACAGAGGTATACAACAGTACAGATACATAACAGAGCGCTTTACAGAGGTATGTAGCTGTGCAGATGCGTATTCAACATTACAGAGGCATAACGGAGCGCTTTACAGAGGTATGCAACTGTACAGATGCGTAACGAGCGCTTTACAGAGGTATGCAACTGTAGAGATGCATAACAGAGCGCTTTACAGAGGTATGCAACTGTGCAGATGCGTATTCAACATTACAGATGCATAACGGAGCGCTTTACAGAGGTATACAACATTACAGATGCGTATACAACATTACAGATGCGTATACAACATTACAGATGCATAACTCAGCGCTTTACAGAGGTATACAACATTACAGATACATAAGAGCGCTTTACAGAGGTATGCAACTGTACAGATGCATAACGGAGCGCTTTACAGAGGTATGCAACTGTGCAGATGCGTATACAACATTACAGATGCATAACAGAGTGCTTTACAGAGGTATACAACAGTACAGATAGATAGCAGAGCGCTTTACAGAGGTATACAACAGTACAGATGCATAACAGAGCGCTTTACAGAGGTATACAACAGTACAGATACATAACAGAGCGCTTTACAGAGGTATACAACAGTACAGATACATAACAGAGCGCTTTGCAGAGGTATACAACATTACAGATACATAACAGAGCACTTTACAGAGGTATACAACAGTACAGATACATAACAGAGCACTTTAAAGAGGTATACAACATTACAGATGCGTATACAACATTACAGATGCATAACAGAGCATTTTACAGAGGTATGCAACTGTACAGATGCATAATGGAGCGCTTTACAGAGGTATGCAACTGTACAGATGCAGAACGGAGCGCTTTACAGAGGTATGCAACTGTACAGATGCAGGTATGCAACTGTACAGATGCAGAACGGAGCGCTTTACAGAGGTATGCAACTGTACAGATGCATAACGGAGCGCTTTAGCGAGGTATGCAACTGTGCAGGTGCGTATACAACATTACAGATGCATAACGGAGCGCTTTACAGAGGTATACAACAGTACAGATACATAACAGAGCGCTTTACAGAGGTATACAACAGTACAGATGCATAACAGAGCGCTTTACAGAGGTATACAACAGTACAGATACATAACAGAGCGCTTTACAGAGGTATACAACAGTACAGATACATAGCAGAGCGCTTTACAGAGGTATACAACATTACAGATACATAACAGAGCACTTTACAGAGGTATACAACAGTACAGATACATAACAGAGCACTTTACAGAGGTATACAACATTACAGATGCGTATACAACATTACAGATACATGACAGAGCACTTTACAGAGGTATGCATCTGTACAGATGCATAACGGAGCGCTTTACAGAGGTATGCAACTGTACAGATGCATAACGGAGCGCTTTACAGAGGTATGCAACTGTACAGATGCGTAACGGAGCGCTTTACAGAGGTATGCAACTGTACAGATGCATAACGGAGCGCTTTACAGAGGTATGCAACTGTGCAGATGCGTATACAACATTACAGATGCATAACGGAGCGCTTCACAGAGGTATACAACATTACAAATGCATAACAGAGCACTTTACAGAGGTGCACAACATTACAGATACATAACAGAGCACTTTACAGAGGTATACAACAGTACAGATACATAACAGAGCGCTTTACAGAGGTATGCAACTGTACAGTTGCGTATACAACATTACAGATGCATAACAGAGCACTTTACAGAGGTATACAACATTACAGATGCATAACAGAGCGCTTTACAGAGGTATACAACAGTACAGATGCATAACAGAGCGCTTTACAGAGGTATACAACAGTACAGTTGCATAACAGAGTGCTTTACAGAAGTATACAACAGTACAGATACATAACAGAGCGCTTTAAAGAGGTATACAACAGTACAGATACATAACAGAGCGCTTTACAGAGGTATACAACATTACAGATACATAACAGGGTGCTTTACAAAGGTATACAACAGTATAGATACATAACAGAGCACTTTACAGAGGTATACAACAGTACAGATACATAACAGACCGCTTTACAGAGGTATACAACATTACAGATGCGTATACAACATTACAGATGCGTATACAACATTACAGATGCATAACTCAGCGCTTTACAGAGGTATACAACATTACAGATACATAACAGAGCGCTTTACAGAGGTATGCAACTGTACAGATGCATAACTGAGCGCTTTACAGAGGTATGCAACTGTGCAGATGCGTATACAACATTACAGATGCATAACAGAGAGCTTTACAGAGGTATACAACAGTACAGATACATAACAGAGCGCTTTACAGAGGTATACAATAGTACAGATGCATAACAGAGCGCTTTACAGAGGTATACAACAGTACAGATACATAACAGAGCGCTTTACAGAGGTATACAACAGTACAGATACATAACAGAGCACTTTACAGAGGTATACAACAGTACAGATACATAACAGAGCGCTTTGCAGAGGTATACAACATTACAGATACATAACAGAGCATTTTACAGAGGTATACAACAGTACAGATACATAACAGAGCACTTTACAGAGGTATACAACATTACAGATGCATATACAACATTACAGATACATAACAGAGCGCTTTACAGAGGTATGCAACTGTACAGATGCATAATGGAGCGCTTTACAGAGGTATGCAACTGTACAGATGCATAACGGAGCGCTTTACAGAGGTATACAACAGTACAGATACATAACAGAGCGCTTTACAGAGGTATTCAACAGTACAGATACATAACAGAGCGCTTTGCAGAGGTATACAACATTACAGATACATAACAGAGCGCTTTACAGAGGTATACAACAGTACAGATACATAACAGAGCACTTTACAGAGGTATACAACATTACAGATGCGTATACTACATTACAGATACATAACAGAGCGCTTTACAGAGGTATGCAACTGTACAGATGCATAACGGAGCGCTTTACAGAGGTATGCAACTGTACAGATACATAACGGAGCGCTTTAAAGAGGTATGCAACTGTGCAGATGCGTATACAGCATTACAGATGCATAACAGAGCGCTTTACAGAGGTATGCAACTGTACAGATGCATAATGGAGCGCTTTACAGAGGTATGCAACTGTACAGATGCATAACGGAGCGCTTTACAGAGGTATGCAACTGTGCAGATGCGTATACAACATTACAGATGCATAACGGAGCGCTTTACAGAGGTATAAAAACATTACAGATGCATAACGGAGCGCTTTACAGAGGTATACAACATTACAGATGCATAACAGAGCGCTTTACAGAGGTATACAACAGTACAGATACATAACAGAGCGCTTTACAGAGGTATACAACAGTACAGATGCATACCAGAGCGCTTTACAGAGGTATACAACAGTACAGATACATAACAGAGCGCTTTACAGAGGTATACAATAGTACAGATACATAACAGAGGGCTTTACAGAGGTATGCAACTGTACAGATGCATAACGGAGTGCTTTACAGAGGTATACAACAGTACAGATACATAACCAAGCGCTTTACAGAGGTGACAACAGAACAGATACATAACAGAGCGCTTTACAGAGGTATGCAACTGTACGATGCATAACGGAGCACTTTACAGAGGTATGCAACTGTACATATGCATAACGGAGCGCTTTACAGAGGTATGCAACTGTACAGATGCATAACGGAGCACTTTACAGAGGTATACAACAGTACAGATACATAACAGAGCACTTTACAGAGGTGACAACAGAACAGATACATAACGGAGCGCTTTAAAGAGGTATGCAACTGTACAGATGCATAACGGAGCTCTTTACGGAGGTATGCAACTGTACAGATGCATAACGGAGCGCTTTACAGAGGTATGCAACTGTGCAGATGCGTATACAACATTACAGATGCATCACGGAACGCTTTACAGAGGTATGCAACTGTACAGATGCATAACGGAGCGCTTTACAGAGGTATGCAACTGTGCAGACGCCTATATATAACATTACAGATGCATAACGGAGCGCTTTACAGAGGTATACAACATTACAGATGCATAACATAGCGCTTTACAGAGGTATACAACATTACAGATGCATAACAGAGCGCTTTACAGAGGTATACAACAGTACAGATACATAACAGAGCACTTTACAGAGGTATACAACATTACAGATACATAACAGAGCGCTTTACAGAGGTATACAACAGTACAGATACATAACAGAGCGCTTTACAGAGTTATACAACAGAACAAATACATAACAGAGCGCTTTACAGAGGTATACAACATTACAGATACATAACAGAGCGCTTTACAGAGGTATACAACAGTACAGATACATAGCAGAGCACTTTACAGAGGTATAAAACATTACAGATACATAACAGAGCACTTTACAGAGGTATACAAGAGTACAGATACATAACATAGCGCTTTACAGAGGTATACAACATTACAGATGCGTATACAACATTACAGATACATAACAGAGCACTTTACAGAGGTATGCAACTGTACAGATGCATAACGGAGCGCTTTACTGAGGTATGCAACTGTACAGATGCATAACAGAGCGCTTTACAGAGGTATGTAACTGTGCAGATGCGTATACAACATTACAGAGGCATAACGGAGTGCTTTACAGAGGTATGCAACTGTACAGATGCGTAACGAGCGCTTTACAGAGGTATGCAACTGTACAGATGCATAACAGAGCGCTTTACAGAGGTATGCAACTGTGCAGATGCGTATACAACAGTAGAGTTGCATATCGGAGCGCTTTACAGAGGTATACAACATTACAAATGCATACCAGAGCGCTTTACAGAGGTATACAACATTACAGATACATAACAGAGCGCTTTACAGAGGTATACAACAGTACAGATACATAACAGAGCGCTTTACAGAGGTATGCAACTGTACAGTTGCGTATACAACATTACAGATGCATAACGGAGCGCTTTACAGAGGTATACAACATTACAGATGCATAACAGAGCGCTTTACAGAGGTATACAACAGTACAGATGCATAACAGAGCGCTTTACAGAGGTATACAACAGTGCAGATGCATAACAGAGCGCTTTACAGAGGTATACAACAGTACAGATACATAACAGAGCGCTTTACAGAGGTATACAACGTTACAGATACATAACAGGGCGCTTCACAGAGGTATACAACAGTACAGATACATAACAGAGCAGTTTACAGAGGTATACGACAGTACAGATACATAACAGAGCGCTTTACAGAGGTATACAACATTACAGATGCGTATACAACATTACAGATGCGTATACAACATTACAGATGCATAACTCAGCGCTTTACAGAGGTATACAACATTACAGATACATAACACAGCGCTTTACAGAGGTATGCAACTGTACAGATGCATAACGGAGTGCTTTACAGAGGTATGCAACTGTGCAGATGCATATACAACATTACAGATGCATAACAGAGCACTTTACAGATGTATGCAACTGTACAGATGCATAACGGAGCGCTTTACAGAGGTATGCAACTGTACAGATGCATAACGGAGCGCTTTACAGAGGTATGTAACTGTGCAGATGCGTATACAACATTACAGATGCATAACGGAGCGCTTTACAGAGGTATGCAACTGTACAGATGCAGAACGGAGCGCTTTACAGAGGTATGCAACTGTACAGATGCATAACGGAGCTCTTTACCGAGGTATGCAACTGTGCAGATGCGTATACAACATTACAGAAGCATAACGGAGCGTTTTACAGAGGTATACAACAGTACAGATACATAACAGAGCGCTTTACAAAGGTATAAAACAGTACAGATGCATAACAGAGCGCTTTACAGAGGTATACAACAGTTCAGATACATAACATAGTGCTTTACAGAGGTATACAACAGTACAGATACATAACAGAGCGCTTTACAGAGGTTTACAACAGTACATATACATAGCAGAGCGCTTTACAGAGGTATACAACATTACAGATACATAACAGAGCACTTTACAGAGGTATACAACAGTACAGATACATAACAGAGCACTTTACAGAGGTATACAACATTACAGATGCGTATACAACATTACAGATACATAACAGAGCACTTTACAGAGGTATGCATCTGTACAGATGCATAACGGAGCGCTTTACAGAGGTATGCAACTGTACAGATGCATAACGGAGCGCTTCACAGAGGTATGTAACTGTGCAGATGCGTATACAACATTACAGATGCATAACGGAGCGCTTTACAGAGGTATGCAACTGTACAGATGCGTAACGGAGCGCTTTACAGAGGTATGCAACTGTACAGATGCATAACGGAGCGCTTTACAGAGGTATGCAACTGTGCAGATGCGTATATAACATTACAGATGCATAACGGAGCGCTTTACAGAGGTATACAACATTACTAATGCATAACAGAGCGCTTTACAGAGGTACACAACATTACAGATACATAACAGAGCGCTTTACAGAGGTATACAACAGTACAGATACATAACAGAGCGCTTTAAAGAGGTATGCAACTGTACAGTTGCGTATACAACATTACAGATGCATAACGGAGCGCTTTACAGAGGTATACAACATTGCAGATGCATAACAGAGCGCTTTACAGAGGTATACAAGAGTACAGATGCATAACAGAGCGCTTTACAGAGGTATACAACAGTACAGATGCATAACAGAGCGCATTACAGAGGTATACAACAGTACAGATACATAACAGAGCGCTTTACAGAGGTATACAACAGTACAGATACATAACAGAGCGCTTTACAGAGGTATACAACATTACAGATACATAACAGGGCGCTTTACAGAGGTATACAACAGTACAGATACATAACAGAGCACTTTACAGAGGTATACAACAGTACAGATACATAACAGAGCGCTTTACAGAGGTATGCAACTGTGCAGATGCGTATACAACAGTAGAGTTGCATATCGGAGCGCTTTACAGAGGTATACAACATTACAAATGCATACCAGAGCGCTTTACAGAGGTATGCAACTGTGCAGATGCGTATACAACAGTAGAGTTGCATATCGGAGCGCTTTACAGAGGTATACAACATTACAAATGCATACCAGAGCGCTTTACAGAGGTATACAACATTACAGATACATAACAGAGCGCTTTACAGAGGTATACAACAGTACAGATACATAACAGAGCGCTTTACAGAGGTATGCAACTGTACAGTTGCGTATACAACATTACAGATGCATAACGGAGCGCTTTACAGAGGTATACAACATTACAGATGCATAACAGAGCGCTTTACAGAGGTATACAACAGTACAGATGCATAACAGAGCGCTTTACAGAGGTATACAACAGTGCAGATGCATAACAGAGCGCTTTACAGAGGTATACAACAGTACAGATACATAACAGAGCGCTTTACAGAGGTATACAACGTTACAGATACATAACAGGGCGCTTCACAGAGGTATACAACAGTACAGATACATAACAGAGCAGTTTACAGAGGTATACGACAGTACAGATACATAACAGAGCGCTTTACAGAGGTATACAACATTACAGATGCGTATACAACATTACAGATGCGTATACAACATTACAGATGCATAACTCAGCGCTTTACAGAGGTATACAACATTACAGATACATAACACAGCGCTTTACAGAGGTATGCAACTGTACAGATGCATAACGGAGTGCTTTACAGAGGTATGCAACTGTGCAGATGCATATACAACATTACAGATGCATAACAGAGCACTTTACAGATGTATGCAACTGTACAGATGCATAACGGAGCGCTTTACAGAGGTATGCAACTGTACAGATGCATAACGGAGCGCTTTACAGAGGTATGTAACTGTGCAGATGCGTATACAACATTACAGATGAATAACGGAGCGCTTTACAGAGGTATGCAACTGTACAGATGCAGAACGGAGCGCTTTACAGAGGTATGCAACTGTACAGATGCATAACGGAGCTCTTTACCGAGGTATGCAACTGTGCAGATGCGTATACAACATTACAGAAGCATAACGGAGCGTTTTACAGAGGTATACAACAGTACAGATACATAACAGAGCGCTTTACAAAGGTATAAAACAGTACAGATGCATAACAGAGCGCTTTACAGAGGTATACAACAGTTCAGATACATAACATAGTGCTTTACAGAGGTATACAACAGTACAGATACATAACAGAGCGCTTTACAGAGGTTTACAACAGTACATATACATAGCAGAGCGCTTTACAGAGGTATACAACATTACAGATACATAACAGAGCACTTTACAGAGGTATACAACAGTACAGATACATAACAGAGCACTTTACAGAGGTATAAAACATTACAGATGCGTATACAACATTACAGATACATAACAGAGCACTTTACAGAGGTATGCATCTGTACAGATGCATAACGGAGCGCTTTACAGAGGTATGCAACTGTACAGATGCATAACGGAGCGCTTCACAGAGGTATGTAACTGTGCAGATGCGTATACAACATTACAGATGCATAACGGAGCGCTTTACAGAGGTATGCAACTGTACAGATGCGTAACGGAGCGCTTTACAGAGGTATGCAACTGTACAGATGCATAACGGAGCGCTTTACAGAGGTATGCAACTGTGCAGATGCGTATATAACATTACAGATGCATAACGGAGCGCTTTACAGAGGTATACAACATTACTAATGCATAACAGAGCGCTTTACAGAGGTACACAACATTACAGATACATAACAGAGCGCTTTACAGAGGTATACAACAGTACAGATACATAACAGAGCGCTTTAAAGAGGTATGCAACTGTACAGTTGCGTATACAACATTACAGATGCATAACGGAGCGCTTTACAGAGGTATACAACATTGCAGATGCATAACAGAGCGCTTTACAGAGGTATACAAGAGTACAGATGCATAACAGAGCGCTTTACAGAGGTATACAACAGTACAGATGCATAACAGAGCGCATTACAGAGGTATACAACAGTACAGATACATAACAGAGCGCTTTACAGAGGTATACAACAGTACAGATACATAACAGAGCGCTTTACAGAGGTATACAACATTACAGATACATAACAGGGCGCTTTACAGAGGTATACAACAGTACAGATACATAACAGAGCACTTTACAGAGGTATACAACAGTACAGATACATAACAGAGCGCTTTACAGAGGTATACAACATTACAGATGCGTATACAACATTACAGATGCCTATACAACATTACAGATGCATAACTCAGTTCTTTACAGAGGTATACAACATTACAGTTACATAACAGAGCGCTTTACAGAGGTATGCAACTGTACAGATGCATAACGGAGCGCTTTACAGAGGTATGCAACTGTGCAGATGCGTATACAACATTACAGATGCATAACAGAGCGCTTTACAGAGATATACAACAGTACAGATACATAACAGAGCGCTTTACAGAGGTATACAACAGTACAGATGCATAACAGAGCGCTTTACAGAGGTATACAACAGTACAGATACATAACAGAGCGCTTTACAGAGGTATACAACAGTACAGATACATAACAGAGCGCTTTGCAGAGGTATACAACATTACAGATACATAACAGAGCACTTTACAGAGGTATACAACAGTACAGATACATAACAGAGCACTTTACAAAGGTATACAACATTACAGATGCGTATCCAACATTACAGATGCATAGCAGAGCATTTTACAGAGGTATGCAACTGTACAGATGCATAACGGAGCGCTTTACAGAGGTATGCAACTGTACAGATGCATAACGGAGCGCTTTACAGAGGTATGAAACTGTACAGATGCATAACGGAGCGCTTTACAGAGGTATGTAACTGTGCAGATGCGTATACAACATTACAGATGCATAACGGAGCGCTTTACAGAGGTATCCAACAGTACAGATGCAGAACGGATCGCTTTACAGAGGTATGCAACTATACAGATGCATAACGGAGCGCTTTACCGAGGTGTGCAACTGTGCAGATGCGTATACAACATTACAGATGCATAACGGAGCGCTTTACAGAGGTATACAACAGTACAGATACATAACAGAGCGCTTTACAGAGGTATACAACAGTGCAGATGCATAACAGAGCGCTTTACAGAGGTATACTACAGTACAGATACATAACAGAGCGCTTTACAGAGGTATACAACAGTACAGATGCGTATACAACATTACAGATGCGTATACAACATTACAGATGCATAACTCAGCGCTTTACAGAGGTATACAACATTACAGATACATAACACAGCGCTTTACAGAGGTATGCAACTGTACAGATGCATAACGGAGTGCTTTACAGAGGTATGCAACTGTGCAGATGCGTATACAACATTACAGATGCATAACAGAGCACTTTACAGAGGTATGCAACTGTACAGATGCATAACGGAGCGCTTTACAGAGGTATGCAACTGTACAGATGCATAACGGAGCGCTTTACAGAGGTATGTAACTGTGCAGATGCGTATGCAACATTACAGATGCATAACGGAGCGCTTTACAGAGGTATGCAACTGTACAGATGCAGAACGGAGCGCTTTACAGAGGTATTCAACAGTACAGATGCATAACGGAGCGCTTTACCGAGGTATGCAACTGTGCAGATGCGTATACAACATTACAGATGCATAACGGAGCGTTTTACAGAGGTATACAACAGTACAGATACATAACAGAGCGCTTTACAAAGGTATAAAACAGTACAGATGCATAACAGAGCGCTTTACAGAGGTATACAACAGTTCAGATACATAACAGAGTGCTTTACAGAGGTATACAACAGTACAGATACATAGCAGAGCGCTTTACAGAGGTTTACAACAGTACAGATACATAGCAGAGCGCTTTACAGAGGTATACAACATTACAGATACATAACAGAGCACTTTACAGAGGTATACAACAGTACAGATACATAACAGAGCACTTTACAGAGGTATACAACATTACAGATGCGTATACAACATTACAGATACATAACAGAGCACTTTACAGAGGTATGCATCTGTACAGATGCATAACGGAGCGCTTTACAGAGGTATGCAACTGTACAGATGCATAACGGAGCGCTTCACAGAGGTATGTAACTGTGCAGATGCGTATACAACATTACAGATGCATAACGGAGCGCTTTACAGAGGTATGCAACTGTACAGATGCGTAACGGAGCGCTTTACAGAGGTATGCAACTGTACAGATGCATAACGGAGCGCTTTACAGAGGTATGCAACTGTGCAGATGCGAATATAACATTACAGATGCATAACGGAGCGCTTTACAGAGGTATACAACATTACTAATGCATAACAGAGCGCTTTATAGAGGTACACAACATTACAGATACATAACAGAGCGCTTTACAGAGGTATACAACAGTACAGATACATAACAGAGCGCTTTACAGAGGTATGCAACTGTACAGTTGCGTATACAACATTACAGATGCATAACGGAGCGCTTTACAGAGGTATACAACATTACAGATGCATAACAGAGCGCTTTACAGAGGTATACAAGAGTACAGATGCATAACAGAGCGCTTTACAGAGGTATACAACAGTACAGATGCATAACAGAGCGCATTACAGAGGTATACAACAGTACAGATACATAACAGAGCGCTTTACAGAGGTATACAACAGTACAGATACATAACAGCGCTTTACAGAGGTATACAACATTACAGATACATAACAGGGCGCTTTACAGAGGTATACAACAGTACAGATACATAACAGAGCACTTTACAGAGGTATACAACAGTACAGATACATAACAGAGCGCTTTACAGAGGTATACAACATTACAGATGCGTATACAACATTACAGATGCCTATACAACATTACAGATGCATAACTCAGTGCTTTACAGAGGTATACAACATTACAGATACATAACAGAGCGCTTTACAGAGGTATGCAACTGTACAGATGCATAACGGAGCGCTTTACAGAGGTATGCAACTGTGCAGATGCGTATACAACATTACAGATGCATAACAGAGCGCTTTACAGAGGTATACAACAGTACAGATACATAACAGAGCGCTTTACAGAGGTATACAACAGTACAGATGCATAACAGAGCGCTTTACAGAGGTATACAACAGTACAGATACATAACAGAGCGCTTTACAGAGGTATAAAACAGTACAGATACATAACAGAGCACTTTACAAAGGTATACAACATTACAGATGCGTATCCAACATTACAGATGCATAGCAGAGCATTTTACAGAGGTATGCAACTGTACAGATGCATAACGGAGCGCTTTACAGAGGTATGCAACTGTACAGATGCATAACGGAGAGCTTTACAGAGGTATGAAACTGTACAGATGCATAACGGAGCGCTTTACAGAGGTATGTAACTGTGCAGATGCGTATACAACATTACAGATGCATAACGGAGCGCTTTACAGAGGTATCCAACTGTACAGATGCAGAACGGAGCGCTTTACAGAGGTATGCAACTATACAGATGCATAACGGAGCGCTTTACCGAGGTGTGCAACTGTGCAGATGCGTATACAACATTACAGATGCATAACGGAGCGCTTTACAGAGGTATACAACAGTACAGATACATAACAGAGCGCTTTACAGAGGTATACAACAGTGCAGATGCATAACAGAGCGCTTTACAGAGGTATACAACAGTACAGATACATAACAGAGCGCTTTACAGAGGTATACAACAGTACAGATACATAACAGATCGCTTTACAGAGGTATACAACAGTACAGATACATAGCAGAGCGCTTTACAGAGGTATTCAACATTACAGATACATAACAGAGCACTTTACAGAGGTATACAACATTACAGATGCGTATACAACATTACAGATACATAACAGAGCACTTTACAGAGGTATGCATCTGTACAGATGCATAACGGAGCGCTTTACAGAGGTATACAACATTACAGATGCATAACGGAGCGCTTTACAGAGGTATGCAACTGTACAGATGCGTAACGGAGCGCTTTACAGAGGTATGCAACTGTACAGATGCATAACGGAGCGCTTTACAGAGGTATGCAACTGTGCAGATGCATATACAACATTACAGATGCATAACGGAGCGCTTTACAGAGGTATACAACATTACAAATGCATAACAGAGCGCTTTACAGAGGTATGCAACTGTACAGATGCATAACGGAGCGCTTTACCGAGGTATCAAACTGTGCAGATGCGTATACAACATTACAGATGCATAACGGAGCGCTTTACAGAGGTATACAACAGTACAGATACAAAACAGAGCGCTTTACAGAGGTATAAAACAGTACAGATGCATAACAGAGCGCTTTACAGAGGTATACAACAGTTCAGATACATAACAGAGTGCTTTACAGAGGTATACAACAGTACAGATACATAACAGAGCGCTTTACAGAGGTTTACAACAGTACAGATACATAGCAGAGCGCTTTACAGAGGTATACAACATTACAGATACATAACAGAGCACTTTACAGAGGTATACAACAGTACAGATACATAACAGAGCACTTTACAGAGGTATACAACATTACAGATGCGTATACAACATTACAGATACATAACAGAGCACTTTACAGAGGTATGCATCTGTACAGATGCATAACGGAGCGCTTTACAGAGGTATGCAACTGTACAGATGCATAACGGAGCGCTTCACAGAGGTATGTAACTGTGCAGATGCGTATACAACATTACAGATGCATAACAGAGCGCTTTACAGAGGTATGCAACTGTACAGATGCGTAACGGAGCGCTTTTCAGAGGTATGCAACTGTACAGATGCATAACGGAGCGCTTTACAGAGGTATGCAACTGTGCAGATGCGTATATAACATTACAGATGCATAACGGAGCGCTTTACAGAGGTATACAACATTACAGATACATAACAGAGCGCTTTACAGAGGTATGCAACTGTACAGATGCATAACTGAGCGCTTTACAGAGGTATGCAACTGTGCAGATGCGTATACAACATTACAGATGCATAACAGAGAGCTTTACAGAGGTATACAACAGTACAGATACATAACAGAGCGCTTTACAGAGGTATACAATAGTACAGATGCATAACAGAGCGCTTTACAGAGGTATACAACAGTACAGATACATAACAGAGCGCTTTACAGAGGTATACAACAGTACAGATACATAACAGAGCACTTTACAGAGGTACACAACAGTACAGATACATAACAGAGCGCTTTGCAGAGGTATACAACATTACAGATTCATAACAGAGCATTTTACAGAGGTATACAACAGTACAGATACATAACAGAGCACTTTACAGAGGTATACAACATTACAGATGCGTATACAACATTACAGATACATAACAGAGCGCTTTACAGAGGTATGCAACTGTACAGATGCATAATGGAGCGCTTTACAGAGGTATGCAACTGTACAGATGCATAACGGAGCGCTTTACAGAGGTATACAACAGTACAGATACATAACAGAGCGCTTTACAGAGGTATTCAACAGTACAGATACATAACAGAGCGCTTTGCAGAGGTATACAACATTACAGATACATAACAGAGCGCTTTACAGAGGTATACAACAGTACAGATACATAACAGAGCACTTTACAGAGGTATACAACATTACAGATGCGTATACTACATTACAGATACATAACCGAGCGCTTTACAGAGGTATGCAACTGTACAGATGCATAACGGAGCGCTTTACAGAGGTATGCAACTGTACAGATACATAACGGAGCGCTTTAAAGAGGTATGCAACTGTGCAGATGCGTATACAGCATTACAGATGCATAACAGAGCGCTTTACAGAGGTATGCAACTGTACAGATGCATAACGGAGCGCTTTACAGAGGTATGCAACTGAACAGATGCATAACGGAGCGCTTTACAGAGGTATGCAACTGTGCAGATGCATATACAACATTACAGATGCATAACGGAGCGCTTTACAGAGGTATAAAAACATTACAGATGCATAACGGAGCGCTTTACAGAGGTATACAACATTACAGATGCATAACAGAGCGCTTTACAGAGGTATACAACAGTACAGACACATAACAGAGTGCTTTACAGAGGTATACAACAGTACAGATGCATACCAGAGCGCTTTACAGAGGTATACAACAGTACAGATACATAACAGAGCGCTTTAAAGAGGTATACAATATTACAGATACATAACAGAGCGCTTTACAGAGGTATGCAACTGTACAGATGCATAACGGAGTGCTTTACAGAGGTATACAACAGTACAGATACATAACCAAGCGCTTTACAGAGGTGACAACAGAACAGATACATAACAGAGCGCTTTACAGAGGTATGCAACTGTACGATGCATAACGGAGCACTTTACAGAGGTATGCAACTGTACATATGCATAACGGAGCGCTTTACAGAGGTATGCAACTGTACAGATGCATAACGGAGCACTTTACAGAGGTATACAACAGTACAGATACATAACAGAGCACTTTACAGAGGTGACAACAGAACAGATACATAACGGAGCGCTTTACAGAGGTATGCAACTGTACAGATGCATAACGGAGCTCTTTACGGAGGTATGCAACTGTACAGATGCATAACGGAGCGCTTTACAGAGGTATGCAACTGTGCAGATGCGTATACAACATTACAGATGCATCACGGAACGCTTTACAGAGGTATGCAACTGTACAGATGCATAACGGAGCACTTTACAGAGGTATGCAACTGTGCAGACGCGTATATATAACATTACAGATGCATAACGGAGCGCTTTACAGAGGTATACAACATTACAGATGCATAACATAGCGCTTTACAGAGGTATACAACATTACAGATGCATAACAGAGCGCTTTACAGAGGTATACAACAGTACAGATACATAACAGAGCACTTTACATAGGTATACAACATTACAGATACATAACAGAGCGCTTTACAGAGGTATACACCAGTACAGATACATAACAGAGCGCTTTACAGAGTTATACAACAGAACAAATACATAACAGAGCGCTTTACAGAGGTATACAACATTACAGATACATAACAGAGCGCTTTACAGAGGTATACAACAGTACAGATACATAGCAGAGCACTTTACAGAGGTATACAACATTACAGATACATAACAGAGCACTTTACAGAGGTATACAAGAGTACAGATACATAACATAGCGCTTTACAGAGGTATACAACATTACAGATGCGTATACAACATTACAGATACATAACAGAGCACTTTACAGAGGTATGCAACTGTACAGATGCATAACGGAGCGCTTTACAGAGGTATGCAACTGTACAGATGCATAACAGAGCGCTTTACAGAGGTATGTAACTGTGCAGATGCGTATACAACATTACAGAGGCATAACGGAGTGCTTTACAGAGGTATGCAACTGTACAGATGCGTAACGAGCGCTTTACAGAGTTATGCAACTGTACAGATGCATAACAGAGCGCTTTACAGAGGTTTGCAACTGTGCAGATGCGTATACAACAGTACAGTTGCATATCGGAGCGCTTTACAGAGGTATACAACATTACAAATGCATAACAGAGCGCTTTACAGAGGTATACAACATTACAGATACATAACAGAGCGCTTTACAGAGGTATACAACAGTACAGATACATAACAGAGCGCTTTACAGAGGTATGCAACTGTACAGTTGCGTATACAACATTACAGATGCATAACAGAGCGCTTTACAGAGGTATACAACAGTACAGATGCATAACAGAGCGCTTTACAGAGGTATACAACAGTGCAGATGCATAACAGAGCGCTTTACAGAGGTATACAACAGTACAGATACATAACAGAGCGCTTTACAGAGGTATACAACATTACAGATGCATAACAGAGCGCTTTACAGAGGTATACAACAGTACAGATGCATAACAGAGCACTTTACAGAGGTATACAACAGTGCAGATGCATAACAGAGCGCTTTACAGAGGTATACAACTGTACAGATGCATAACGGAGCGCTTTACAGAGGTATGTAACTGTGCAGATGCGTATACAACATTACAGATGCATAACGGAGCGCTTTACAGAGGTATGCAACTGTACAGATGCAGAACGGAGCGCTTTACAGAGGTATGCAACTGTACAGATGCATAACGGAGCGCTTTACCGAGGTATGCAACTGTGCAGATGCGTATACAACATTACAGATGTATAACGGAGCGCTTTACAGACGTATACAACAGTACAGATACATAACAGAGCGCTTTACAAAGGTATAAAACAGTACAGATGCATAACAGAGCGCTTTACAGAGGTTTACAACAGTACAGATACATAGCAGAGCGCTTTACAGAGGTATACAACATTACAGATACATAACAGAGCACTTTACAGAGGTATACAACAGTACAGATACATAACACAGCACTTTACAGAGGTATACAACATTACAGATGCGTATACAACATTACAGATACATAACAGAGCACTTTACAGAGGTATGCATCTGTACAGATGCATAACGGAGCGCTTTACAGAGGTATGCAACTGTACAGATGCATAACGGAGCGCTTCACAGAGGTATGTAACTGTGCAGATGCGTATACAACATTACAGATGCATAACGGAGCGCTTTACAGAGATATGCAACTGTACAGATGCGTAACGGAGCGCTTTACAGAGGTATGCAACTGTACAGATGCATAACGGAGCGCTTTACAGAGGTATGCAACTGTGCAGATGCGTATATAACATTACAGATGCATAACGGAGCGCTTTACAGAGGTATACAACATTACAAATGCATAACAGAGCGCTTTACAGAGGTACACAACATTACAGATACATAACAGAGCGCTTTACAGAGGTATACAACAGTACAGATACATAACAGAGCGCTTTACAGAGGTATGCAACTGTACAGTTGCGTATACAACATTACAGATGCATAACGGAGCGCTTTACAGAGGTATACAACATTACAGATGCATAACAGAGCGCTTTACAGAGGTATACAAGAGTACAGATGCATAACAGAGCGCTTTACAGAGGTATACAACAGTACAGATGCATAACAGAGCGCATTACAGAGGTATACAACAGTACAGATACATAACAGAGCGCTTTACAGAGGTATACAACAGTACAGATACATAACAGAGAGCTTTACAGAGGTATACAACATTACAGATACATAACAGGGCGCTTTACAGAGGTATACAACAGTACAGATACATAACAGAGCACTTTACAGAGGTATACAACAGTACAGATACATAACAGAGCGCTTTACAGAGGTATACAACATTACAGATGCGTATACAACATTACAGATGCCTATACAACATTACAGATGCACAACTCAGTGCTTTACAGAGGTATACAACATTACAGATACATAACAGAGCGCTTTACAGAGGTATGCAACTGTACAGATGCATAACGGAGCGCTTTACAGAGGTATGCAACTGTGCAGATGCGTATACAACATTACAGAGGCATAACAGAGCGCTTTACAGAGGTATACAACAGTACAGATACATAACAGAGCGCTTTACAGAGGTATACAACAGTACAGATGCATAACAGAGCGCTTTACAGAGGTATACAATGGTACAGATACATAATAGAGCGCTTTACAGAGGTATACAACAGTACAGATACATAACAGAGCGCTTTGCAGAGGTATACAACATTACAGATACATAACAGAGCACTTTACAGAGGTATACAACAGTACAGATACATAACAGAGCACTTTACAAAGGTATACAACATTACAGATGCGTATCCAACATTACAGATGCATAGCAGAGCATTTTACAGAGGTATGCAACTGTACAGATGCATAACGGAGTGCTTTACAGAGGTATGCAACTGTACAGATGCATAACGGAGCGCTTTACAGAGGTATGAAACTGTACAGATGCATAACGGAGCGCTTTACAGAGGTATGTAACTGTGCAGATGCGTATACAACATTACAGATGCATAACGAGCGCTTTACAGAGGTATCCAACTGTACAGATGCAGAACGGAGCGCTTTACAGAGGTATGCAACTATACAGATGCATAACGGAGCGCTTTACCGAGGTGTGCAACTGTGCAGATGCGTATACAACATTACAGATGCATAACGGAGCGCTTTACAGAGGTATACAACAGTACAGATACATAGCAGAGCGCTTTACAGAGGTATACAACATTACAGATACATAACAGAGCACTTTACAGAGGTATACAACATTACAGATGCGTATACAACATTACAGATACATAACAGAGCACTTTACAGAGGTATGCATCTGTACAGATGCATAACGGAGCGCTTTACAGAGGTATGCAACTGTACAGATGCATAACGGAGCACTTTACAGAGGTATGTAACTGTGCAGATGCGTATACAACATTACAGATGCATAACGGAGCGCTTTACAGAGGTATGCAACTGTACAGATGCGTAACGGAGCGCTTTACAGAGGTATACAACATTACAGATGCATAACAGCGCTTTACAGAGGTATACAACAGTACAGATACATAACAGAGCGCTTTACAGAGGTATACAACAGTACAGATGCATAACAGAGCGCTTTACAGAGGTATACAACAGTACAGATACATAACTGAGCGCTTTACAGAGGTATACAACATTACAGATACATAACAGAGTCCTCTACAGAGGTATACAACAGTACAGATACATAACAGAGCGCTTTACAGAGGTATACAACAGTACAGATACATAACAGAGCGCTTTACAGAGGTATGCAACTGTACATATGCGTATACAACATTACAGGTGCATAACGGAGACGCTTTACAGAGGTATACAACATTACAGATGCATAGCAGAGCGCTTTACAGAGGTATACAACAGTACTGATACATAACAGAGCGTTTACAGAGGTATACAACAGTACAGATGCATAACAGAGCGCTTTACAGAGGTATACAACAGTACAGATACATAACAGAGCGCTTGACAGAGGTATAGAACATTACAGATACATAACAGAGTGGTTTACAGAGGTATACAACAGTACAGATACATAACAGAGCGCTTTACAAAGGTATACAACATTAAAGATACATAATAGAGCACTTTACAGAGGTATACAACAGTACAGATACATAACTGAGCGCTTTAGAGCGCTTTACAGAGGTATACAACATTACAGATGCATAACAGAGCACTTTACAGAGGTATGCAACTCTACAGATGCATATCGTAGCGCTTTACAGAGGTATGCAACTGTACAGATGCATAACGGAGCGCTTTACAGAGGTATGCAACTGTACAGATGCATAACGGAGCGCTTTACAGAGGTATGTAACTGTGCAAATGCGTATACAACATTACAGATGCACAACGGAGCGTTTTACAGAGGTATGCAACTGTACAGATGCAGATCGGAGCACTTTACAGAGGTATGCAACTGTACAGATGCATAATGGAGCGCTTTACAGAGGTATGCAACTGTGCAGATGCCTATACAACATTACAGATGCGTAACGGAGCGCTTTACAGAGGTATACAACAGTACAGATACATAACAGAGTGCTTTACAGAGGTATACAACAGTACAGATGCATAACAGAGTGCTTTACAGAGGTATACAACAGAACAAATACATAACAGAGCGCTTTACAGAGGTATACACTATTATAGATACATAACAGAGTGCTTTACAGAGGTATACAACAGTACAGATACATAGCAGAGCGCTTTACAGAGGTATACAACATTACAGATACGTAACAGAGCACTTTACAGAGGTATACGACATTACAGATGCGTATACAACATTACAGATATATAACAGAGCACTTTACAGAGGTATGCAACTGTACAGATGCATAACAGAGCGCTTTACAGAGGTATGCAACTGTACAGATGCATAACAGAGCGCTTTACAGAGGTATGTAGGTGTGCAGATGCGTATACAACATTACAGAGGCATAACGGAGCGCTTTACAGAGGTATGCAACTGTACAGATGCGTAACGAGCGCTTTACAGAGGTATGCAACTGTAGAGATGCATAACAGAGCGCTTTACAGAGGTATGCAACTGTGCAGATGCGTATTCAACATTACAGATGCATAACGGAGCGCTTTACAGAGGTATACAACATTACAGATGCGTATACAACATTACAGATGCGTATACAACATTACAGATGCATAATTCAGCGCTTTACAGAGGTATACAACATTACAGATACATAACAGAGCGCTTTACAGAGGTATGCAACTGTACAGATGCATAACGGAGCGCTTTACAGAGGTATGCAACTGTGCAGATGCGTATACAACATTACAGATGCATAACAGAGCGCTTTACAGAGGTATACAACAGTACAGATAGATAACAAAGCGCTTTACAGAGGTATACAACAGTACAGATGCATAACAGAGCGCTTTACAGAGGTATACAACAGTACAGATACATAACAGAGCGCTTTACAGAGGTATACAACAGTACAGATACATAACAGAGCGCTTTGCAGAGGTATACAACATTACAGATACATAACAGAGCACTTTACAGAGGTATACAACAGTACAGATACATAACAGAGCACTTTAAAGAGGTATACAACATTACAGATGCGTATACAACATTACAGATGCATAACAGAGCACTTTACAGAGGTATGCAACTGTACAGATGCATAATGGAGCGCTTTACAGAGGTATGCAACTGTACAGATGCAGAACGGAGCGCTTTACAGAGGTATGCAACTGTACAGATGCAGAACGGAGCGCTTTACAGAGGTATGCAACTGTACAGATGCATAACGGAGCGCTTTAGCGAGGTATGCAACTGTGCAGGTGCGTATACAACATTACAGATGCATAACGGAGCGCTTTACAGAGGTGTACAACAGTACAGATACATAACAGAGCGCTTTACAGAGGTATACAGCAGTACAGATGCATAACAGAGCGCTTTACAGAGGTATACAACAGTACAGATACATAACAGAGCGCTTTACAGAGGTATACAACAGTACAGATACATAGCAGAGCGCTTTACAGAGGTATACAACATTACAGATACATATCAGAGCACTTTACAGAGGTATACAACATTACAGATACATAACAGAGGACTTTACAGAGGTATACAACATTACAGATGCGTATACAACATTACAGATACATGACAGAGCACTTTACAGAGGTATGCATCTGTACAGATGCATAACGGAGCGCTTTACAGAGGTATGCAACTGTACAGATGCATAACGGAGCGCTTTACAGAGGTATGCAACTGTACAGATGCGTAACGGAGCGCTTTACAGAGGTATGCAACTGTACAGCTGCATAACAGAGCGCTTTACAGAGGTATGCAACTGTGCAGATGCGTATACAACATTACAGATGCATAACGGAGCGCTTCACAGAGGTATACAACATTACAAATGCATAACAGAGCTTTTTACAGAGGTGCACAGCATTACAGATACATAACAGAGCGCTTTACAGAGGTATACAACAGTACAGATACATAACAGAGCGCTTTACAGAGGTATGCAACTGTACAGTTGCGTATACAACATTACAGATGCATAACAGAGCGCTTTACAGAGGTATACAACATTACAGATGCATAACAGAGCGCTTTACAGAGGTATACAACAGTACAGTTGCATAACAGAGGGCTTTACAGAGGTATACAACAGTACAGATACATAACAGAGCGCTTTAAAGAGGTATACAAAAGTACAGATACATAACAGAGCGCTTTACAGAGGTATACAACATTACAGATACATAACAGGGTGCTTTACAGAGGTATACAACAGTACAGATACATACCAGAGCACTTTACAGAGGTATACAACAGTACAGATACATAACAGAGCGCTTTACAGAGGTATGCAACTGTACAGATGCGTATACAACATTACAGATGCGTAACGGAGCGCTTTACAGAGGTATACAACAGTACAGATACATAACAGAGTGCTTTACAGAGGTATACAACAGTACAGATGCATAACAGAGTGCTTTACAGAGGTATACAACAGTACAGATGCATAACAGAGTGCTTTACAGAGGTATACAACAGAACAAATACATAACAGAGCGCTTTACAGAGGTATACAATATTACAGATACATAACAGAGTGCTTTACAGAGGTATACAACAGTACAGATACATAGCAGAGCGCTTTACAGAGGTATACAACATTAGAGATACGTAACAGAGCACTTTACAGAGGTATACGACATTACAGATGCGTATACAACATTACAGATATATAACAGAGCACTTTACAGAGGTATGCAACTGTACAGATGCATAACAGAGCGCTTTACAGAGGTATGCAACTGTACAGATGCATAACAGAGCGCTTTACAGAGGTATGTAGGTGTGCAGATGCGTATACAACATTACAGAGGCATAACGGAGCGCTTTACAGAGGTATGCAACTGTACAGATGCGTAACGAGCGCTTTACAGAGGTATGCAACTGTAGAGATGCATAACAGAGCGCTTTACAGAGGTATGCAACTGTGCAGATGCGTATTCAACATTACAGATGCATAACGGAGCGCTTTACAGAGGTATACAACATTACAGATGCGTATACAACATTACAGATGCGTATACAACATTACAGATGCATAATTCAGCGCTTTACAGAGGTATACAACATTACAGATACATAACAGAGCGCTTTACAGAGGTATGCAACTGTACAGATGCATAACGGAGCGCTTTACAGAGGTATGCAACTGTGCAGATGCGTATACAACATTACAGATGCATAACAGAGCGCTTTACAGAGGTATACAACAGTACAGATAGATAACAAAGCGCTTTACAGAGGTATACAACAGTACAGATGCATAACAGAGCGCTTTACAGAGGTATACAACAGTACAGATACATAACAGAGCGCTTTACAGAGGTATACAACAGTACAGATACATAACAGAGCGCTTTGCAGAGGTATACAACATTACAGATACATAACAGAGCACTTTACAGAGGTATACAACAGTACAGATACATAACAGAGCACTTTAAAGAGGTATACAACATTACAGATGCGTATACAACATTACAGATGCATAACAGAGCACTTTACAGAGGTATGCAACTGTACAGATGCATAATGGAGCGCTTTACAGAGGTATGCAACTGTACAGATGCAGAACGGAGCGCTTTACAGAGGTGTGCAACTGTACAGATGCAGAACGGAGCGCTTTACAGAGGTATGCAACTGTACAGATGCATAACGGAGCGCTTTAGCGAGGTATGCAACTGTGCAGGTGCGTATACAACATTACAGATGCATAACGGAGCGCTTTACAGAGGTGTACAACAGTACAGATACATAACAGAGCGCTTTACAGAGGTATACAACAGTACAGATGCATAACAGAGCGCTTTACAGAGGTATACAACAGTACAGATACATAACAGAGCGCTCTACAGAGGTATACAACAGTACAGATACATAGCAGAGCACTTTACAGAGGTATACAACATTACAGATACATAACAGAGCACTTTACAGAGGTATACAACATTACAGATACATAACAGAGGACTTTACAGAGGTATACAACATTACAGATGCGTATACAACATTACAGATACATGACAGAGCACTTTACAGAGGTATGCATCTGTACAGATGCATAACGGAGCGCTTTACAGAGGTATGCAACTGTACAGATGCATAACGGAGCGCTTTACAGAGGTATGCAACTGTACAGATGCGTAACGGAGCGCTTTACAGAGGTATGCAACTGTACAGCTGCATAACAGAGCGCTTTACAGAGGTATGCAACTGTGCAGATGCGTATACAACATTACAGATGCATAACGGAGCGCTTCACAGAGGTATACAACATTACAAATGCATAACAGAGCTTTTTACAGAGGTGCACAGCATTACAGATACATAACAGAGCGCTTTACAGAGGTATACAACAGTACAGATACATAACAGAGCGCTTTACAGAGGTATGCAACTGTACAGTTGCGTATACAACATTACAGATGCATAACGGAGCGCTTTACAGAGGTATACAACATTACAGATGCATAACAGAGCGCTTTACAGAGGTATACAACAGTACAGATGCATAACAGAGCGCTTTACAGAGGTATGCAACTGTACAGCTGCATAACAGAGCGCTTTACAGAGGTATGCAACTGTGCAGATGCGTATACAACATTACAGATGCATAACGGAGCGCTTCACAGAGGTATACAACATTACAAATGCATAACAGAGCTTTTTACAGAGGTGCACAGCATTACAGATACATAACAGAGCGCTTTACAGAGGTATACAACAGTACAGATACATAACAGAGCGCTTTACAGAGGTATGCAACTGTACAGTTGCGTATACAACATTACAGATGCATAACAGAGCGCTTTACAGAGGTATACAACATTACAGATGCATAACAGAGCGCTTTACAGAGGTATACAACAGTACAGTTGCATAACAGAGGGCTTTACAGAGGTATACAACAGTACAGATACATAACAGAGCGCTTTAAAGAGGTATACAAAAGTACAGATACATAACAGAGCGCTTTACAGAGGTATACAACATTACAGATACATAACAGGGTGCTTTACAGAGGTATACAACAGTACAGATACATACCAGAGCACTTTACAGAGGTATACAACAGTACAGATACATAACAGAGCGCTTTACAGAGGTATGCAACTGTACAGATGCGTATACAACATTACAGATGCGTAACGGAGCGCTTTACAGAGGTATACAACAGTACAGATACATAACAGAGTGCTTTACAGAGGTATACAACAGTACAGATGCATAACAGAGTGCTTTACAGAGGTATACAACAGTACAGATGCATAACAGAGTGCTTTACAGAGGTATACAACAGAACAAATACATAACAGAGCGCTTTACAGAGGTATACAATATTACAGATACATAACAGAGTGCTTTACAGAGGTATACAACAGTACAGATACATAGCAGAGCGCTTTACAGAGGTATACAACATTAGAGATACGTAACAGAGCACTTTACAGAGGTATACGACATTACAGATGCGTATACAACATTACAGATATATAACAGAGCACTTTACAGAGGTATGCAACTGTACAGATGCATAACAGAGCGCTTTACAGAGGTATGCAACTGTACAGATGCATAACAGAGCGCTTTACAGAGGTATGTAGGTGTGCAGATGCGTATACAACATTACAGAGGCATAACGGAGCGCTTTACAGAGGTATGCAACTGTACAGATGCGTAACGAGCGCTTTACAGAGGTATGCAACTGTAGAGATGCATAACAGAGCGCTTTACAGAGGTATGCAACTGTGCAGATGCGTATTCAACATTACAGATGCATAACGGAGCGCTTTACAGAGGTATACAACATTACAGATGCGTATACAACATTACAGATGCGTATACAACATTACAGATGCATAATTCAGCGCTTTACAGAGGTATACAACATTACAGATACATAACAGAGCGCTTTACAGAGGTATGCAACTGTACAGATGCATAACGGAGCGCTTTACAGAGGTATGCAACTGTGCAGATGCGTATACAACATTACAGATGCATAACAGAGCGCTTTACAGAGGTATACAACAGTACAGATAGATAACAAAGCGCTTTACAGAGGTATACAACAGTACAGATGCATAACAGAGCGCTTTACAGAGGTATACAACAGTACAGATACATAACAGAGCGCTTTACAGAGGTATACAACAGTACAGATACATAACAGAGCGCTTTGCAGAGGTATACAACATTACAGATACATAACAGAGCACTTTACAGAGGTATACAACAGTACAGATACATAACAGAGCACTTTAAAGAGGTATACAACATTACAGATGCGTATACAACATTACAGATGCATAACAGAGCACTTTACAGAGGTATGCAACTGTACAGATGCATAATGGAGCGCTTTACAGAGGTATGCAACTGTACAGATGCAGAACGGAGCGCTTTACAGAGGTGTGCAACTGTACAGATGCAGAACGGAGCGCTTTACAGAGGTATGCAACTGTACAGATGCATAACGGAGCGCTTTAGCGAGGTATGCAACTGTGCAGGTGCGTATACAACATTACAGATGCATAACGGAGCGCTTTACAGAGGTGTACAACAGTACAGATACATAACAGAGCGCTTTACAGAGGTATACAACAGTACAGATGCATAACAGAGCGCTTTACAGAGGTATACAACAGTACAGATACATAACAGAGCGCTTTACAGAGGTATACAACAGTACAGATACATAGCAGAGCACTTTACAGAGGTATACAACATTACAGATACATAACAGAGCACTTTACAGAGGTATACAACATTACAGATACATAACAGAGGACTTTACAGAGGTATACAACATTACAGATGCGTATACAACATTACAGATACATGACAGAGCACTTTACAGAGGTATGCATCTGTACAGATGCATAACGGAGCGCTTTACAGAGGTATGCAACTGTACAGATGCATAACGGAGCGCTTTACAGAGGTATGCAACTGTACAGATGCGTAACGGAGCGCTTTACAGAGGTATGCAACTGTACAGCTGCATAACAGAGCGCTTTACAGAGGTATGCAACTGTGCAGATGCGTATACAACATTACAGATGCATAACGGAGCGCTTCACAGAGGTATACAACATTACAAATGCATAACAGAGCTTTTTACAGAGGTGCACAGCATTACAGATACATAACAGAGCGCTTTACAGAGGTATACAACAGTACAGATACATAACAGAGCGCTTTACAGAGGTATGCAACTGTACAGTTGCGTATACAACATTACAGATGCATAACGGAGCGCTTTACAGAGGTATACAACATTACAGATGCATAACAGAGCGCTTTACAGAGGTATACAACAGTACAGATGCATAACAGAGCGCTTTACAGAGGTATACAACAGTACAGTTGCATAACAGAGGGCTTTACAGAGGTATACAACAGTACAGATACATAACAGAGCGCTTTAAAGAGGTATACAAAAGTACAGATACATAACAGAGCGCTTTACAGAGGTATACAACATTACAGATACATAACAGGGTGCTTTACAGAGGTATACAACAGTACAGATACATACCAGAGCACTTTACAGAGGTATACAACAGTACAGATACATAACAGAGCGCTTTACAGAGGTATACAACATTACAGATGCATATACAACATTACAGATGCGTATACAACATTACAGATGCATAACTCAGCGCTTTACAGAGGTATACAACATTACAGATACATAACAGAGCGCTTTACAGAGGTATGCAACTGTACAGATGCATAACTGAGCGCTTTACAGAGGTATGCAACTGTGCAGATGCGTATACAACATTACAGATGCATAACAGAGAGCTTTACAGAGGTATACAACAGTACAGATACATAACAGAGCGCTTTACAGAGGTATACAATAGTACAGATGCATAACAGAGCGCTTTACAGAGGTATACAACAGTACAGATACATAACAGAGCGCTTTACAGAGGTATACAACAGTACAGATACATAACAGAGCACTTTACAGAGGTATACAACATTACAGATGCGTATACAACATTACAGATACATAACAGAGCGCTTTACAGAGGTAAGCAACTGTACAGATGCATAATGGAGCGCTTTACAGAGGTATGCAACTGTACAGATGCATAACGGAGCGCTTTACAGAGGTATACAACAGTACAGATACATAACAGAGCGCTTTACAGAGGTATTCAACAGTACAGATACATAACAGAGCGCTTTGCAGAGGTATACAACATTACAGATACATAACAGAGCGCTTTACAGAGGTATACAACAGTACAGATACATAACAGAGCACTTTACAGAGGTATACAACATTACAGATGCGTATACTACATTACAGATACATAACAGAGCGCTTTACAGAGGTATGCAACTGTACAGATGCATAACGGAGCGCTTTACAGAGGTATGCAACTGTACAGATACATAACGGAGCACTTTAAAGAGGTATGCAACTGTGCAGATGCGTAAACAGCATTACAGATGCATAACAGAGCGCTTTGCAGAGGTATGCAACTGTACAGATGCATAACGGAGCGCTTTACAGAGGTATGCAACTGTACAGATGCATAACGGAGCGCTTTACAGAGGTATGCAACTGTGCAGATGCGTATACAACATTACAGATGCATAACGGAGCGCTTTACAGAGGTATAAAAACATTACAGATGCATAACGGAGCGCTTTACAGAGGTATACAACATTACAGATGCATAACAGAGCGCTTTACAGAGGTATACAACAGTACAGATACATAACAGAGCGCTTTACAGAGGTATACAACAGTACAGATGCATACCAGAGCGCTTTACAGAGGTATACAACAGTACAGATACATAACAGAGCGCTTTACAGAGGTATACAATATTACAGATACATAACAGAGCGCTTTACAGAGGTATGCAACTGTACAGATGCATAACGGAGTGCCTTACAGAGGTATACAACAGTACAGATACATAACCAAGCGCTTTACAGAGGTGACAACAGAACAGATACATAACAGAGCGCTTTACAGAGGTATGCAACTGTACGATGCATAATGGAGCACTTTACAGAGGTATGCAACTGTACATATGCATAACGGAGCGCTTTACAGAGGTATGCAACTGTACAGATGCATAACAGAGCACTTTACAGAGGTATACAACAGTACAGATACATAACAGAGCACTTTACAGAGGTGCAACAGAACAGATACATAACGGAGCGCTTTACAGAGGTATGCAACTGTACAGATGCATAACGGAGCTCTTTAAGGAGGTATGCAACTGTACAGATGCATAACGGAGCGATTTACAGAGGTATGCAACTGTGCAGATGCGTATACAACATTACAGATGCATCACGGAACGCTTTACAGAGGTATGCAACTGTACAGGTGCATAACGGAGCGCTTTACAGAGGTATGCAACTGTGCAGACGAGTATATATAACATTACAGATGCATAACGGAGCGCTTTACAGAGGTATACAACATTACAGAAGCATAACATAGCACTTTACAGAGGTATACAACATTACAGATGCATAACAGAGCGCTTTACAGAGGTATACAACAGTACAGATACATAACAGAGCACTTTACAGAGGTATACAACATTACAGATACATAACAGAGCGCTTTACAGAGGTATACAACAGTACAGATACATAACAGAGCGCTTTACAGAGTTATACAACAGAACAAATACATAACAGAGCGCTTTACAGAGGTATACAACATTACAGATACATAACAGAGCGCTTTACAGAGGTATACAACAGTACAGATACACAGCAGAGCACTTTACAGAGGTATACAACATTACAGATACATAACAGAGCACTTTACAGAGGTATACAAGAGTACAGATACATAACATAGCGCTTTACAGAGGTATACAACATTACAGATGCGTATACAACATTACAGATACATAACAGAGCACTTTACAGAGGTATGCAACTGTACAGATGCATAACGGAGCGCTTTACAGAGGTATGCAACTGTACAGATGCATAACAGAGCGCTTTACAGAGGTATGTAACTGTGCAGATGCGTATACAACATTACAGAGGCATAACGGAGTGCTTTACAGAGGTATGCAACTGTACAGATGCGTAACGAGCACTTTACAGAGGTATGCAACTGTACAGATGCATAACAGAGCGCTTTACAGAGGTATGCAACTGTGCAGATGCGTATACAACAGTACAGTTGCATATCGGAGCGCTTTACAGAGGTATACAACATTATAAATGCATACCAGAGCGCTTTACAGAGGTATACAACAGTACAGATACATAACAGAGCTCTTTACAGAGGTATAGAACATTACAGATACATAACAGGGCGCTTTACAGAGGTATACAACAGTACAGATACATAACAGAGCACTTTACAGAGGTATACAACAGTACAGATACATAACAGAGCGCTTTACAGAGGTATACAACATTACAGATGCGTATACAACATTACAGATGCATATACAACATTACAGATGCATAACTCAGCCCTTTACAGAGGTATACAACATTACAGATACATAACACAACGCTTTACAGAGGTATGCAACTGTACAGCTGCATAACGGAGTGCTTTACATAGGTATGCAACTGTGTAGATGCGTATACAACATTACAGATGCATAACAGAGCACTTTACAGAGGTATGCAACTGTACAGATGCATAACGGAGCGCTTTACAGAGGTATGCAACTGTACAGATGCATAACGGAGCGCTTTACAGAGGTATGCAACTGTACAGATGCATAACGGAGCGCTTTACAGAGGTATGCAACTGTACAGATGCAGAACGGAGCGCTTTACAGAAGTATGCAACTGTACAGATGCATAACGGAGCGCTTTACCGAGGTATGCAACTGTGCAGATGCGTATACAACATTACAGATGCATAACGGAGCGCTTTACAGAGGTATACAACAGTACAGATACATAACAGAGCGCTTTACAAAGGTATAAAACAGTACAGATGCATAACAGAGCGCTTTACAGAGGTATACAACAGTTCAGATACATAACAGAGTGCTTTACAGAGGTATACAACAGTACAGATACATAACAGAGCGCTTTACAGAGGTTTACAACAGTACAGATACATAGCAGAGCGCTTTACAGAGGTATACAACATTACAGATACATAACAGAGCACTTTACAGAGGTATACAACAGTACAGATACATAACAGAGCACTTTACAGAGGTATACAACATTACAGATGCGTATACAACATTACAGATACATAACAGAGCACTTTACAGAGGTATGCATCTGTACAGATGCATAACGGAGCGCTTTACAGAGGTATGCAACTGTACAGATGCATAACGGAGCGCTTCACAGAGGTATGTAACTGTGCAGATGCGTATACAACATTACAGATGCATAACGGAGCGCTTTACAGAGGTATGCAACTGTACAGATGCGTAATGGAGCGCTTTACAGAGGTATGCAACTGTACAGATGCATAACGGAGAGCTTTACAGAGGTATGCAACTGTGCAGATGCGTATATAACATTACAGATGCATAACGGAGCGCTTTACAGAGGTATACAACATTACAAATGCATAACAGAGCGCTTTACAGAGGTACACAACATTACAGATACATAACAGAGCGCTTTACAGAGGTATACAACAGTACAGATACATAACAGAGCGCTTTACAGAGGTATGCAACTGTACAGTTGCGTATACAACATTACAGATGCATAACGGAGCGCTTTACAGAGGTATACAACATTACAGATGCATAACAGAGCGCTTTACAGAGGTATACAACAGTACAGATACATAACAGAGCGCTTTACAGAGGTATACAACATTACAGATGCATAACAGAGCACTTTACAGAGGTATACAACAGTACAGATACATAACAGAGCGCTTTACAGAGGTATACAACATTACAGATGCGTATACAACATTACAGATGCCTATACAACATTACAGATGCATAACTCAGTGCTTTACAGAGGTATACAACATTACAGATACATAACAGAGCGCTTTACAGAGGTATGCAACTGTACAGATGCATAACGGAGCGCTTCACAGAGGTATGTAACTGTGCAGATGCGTATACAACATTACAGATGCATAACGGAGCGCTTTACAGAGGTATGCAACTTTACAGATGCGTAATGGAGCGCTTTACAGAGGTATGCAACTGTACAGATGCATAACGGAGAGCTTTACAGAGGTATGCAACTGTGCAGATGCGTATATAACATTACAGATGCATAACGGAGCGCTTTACAGAGGTATACAACATTACAAATGCATAACAGAGCGCTTTACAGAGGTACACAACATTACAGATACATAACAGAGCGCTTTACAGAGGTATACAACAGTACAGATACATAACAGAGCGCTTTACAGAGGTATGCAACTGTACAGTTGCATATACAACATTACAGATGCATAACGGAGCGCTTTACAGAGGTATACAACATTACAGATGCATAACAGAGCGCTTTACAGAGGTATACAACAGTACAGATACATAACAGAGCGCTTTACAGAGGTATACAACATTACAGATGCATAACAGAGCGCTTTACAGAGGTATACAAGAGTACAGATGCATAACAGAGTGCTTTACAGAGGTATACAACAGTACAGATGCATAACAGAGCGCATTACAGAGGTATACAACAGTACAGATACATAACAGAGCGCTTTACAGAGGTATACAACAGTACAGATACATAACAGAGCGCTTTACAGAGGTATACAACATTACAGATACATAACAGGGCGCTTTACAGAGGTATACAACAGTACAGATACATAACAGAGCACTTTACAGAGGTATACAACAGTACAGATACATAACAGAGCGCTTTACAGAGGTATACAACATTACAGATGCGTATACAACATTACAGATGCCTATACAACATTACAGATGCATAACTCAGTGCTTTACAGAGGTATACAACATTACAGATACATAACAGAGCGCTTTACAGAGGTATGCAACTGTACAGATGCATAACAGAGCGCTTTACAGAGGTATGCAACTGTGCAGATGCGTATACAACATTACAGATGCATAACAGAGCGCTTTACAGAGGTATACAACAGTACAGATACATAACAGAGCGCTTTACAGAGGTATACAACAGTACAGATGCATAACAGAGCGCTTTACAGAGGTATACAACAGTACAGATACATAACAGAGCGCTTTACAGAGGTATACAACAGTACAGATACATAACAGAGCGCTTTGCAGAGGTATACAACATTACAGATACATAACAGAGCACTTTACAGAGGTATACAACAGTACAGATACATAACAGAGCACTTTACAAAGGTATACAACATTACAGATGCGTATCCAACATTACAGATGCATAGCAGAGCATTTTACAGAGGTATGCATCTGTACAGATGCATAACGGAGCGCTTTACAGAGGTATGTAACTGTGCAGATGCGTATACAACATTACAGATGCATAACGGAGCGCTTTACAGAGGTATCCAACTGTACAGATGCAGAACGGAGCGCTTTACAGAGGTATGCAACTATACAGATGCATAACGGAGCGCTTTACCGAGGTGTGCAACTGTGCAGATGCGTATACAACATTACAGATGCATAACGGAGCACTTTACAGAGGTATACAACAGTACAGATACATAACAGAGCGCTTTACAGAGGGGTATACAACAGTACAGATGCATAACAGAGCGCTTTACAGAGGTATACAACAGTACAGATACATAACAGAGCGCTTTACAGAGGTATACAACAGTACAGATACATAACAGATCGCTTTACAGAGGTATACAACAGTACAGATACATAGCAGAGCGCTTTACAGAGGTATACAACATTACAGATACATAACAGAGCACTTTACAGAGGTATACAACATTACAGATGCGTATACAACATTACAGATACATAACAGAGCACTTTACAGAGGTATGCATCTGTACAGATGCATAACGGAGCGCTTTACAGAGGTATGCAACTGTACAGATGCATAACGGAGCGCTTTACAGAGGTATGTAACTGTGCAGATGCGTATATAACATTACAGATGCATAACGGAGCGCTTTACAGAGGTATACAACATTACAAATGCATAACAGAGCGCTTTACAGAGGTACACAACATTACAGATACATAACAGAGCGCTTTACAGAGGTATACAACAGTACAGATACATAACAGAGCGCTTTACAGAGGTATGCAACTGTACAGTTGTGTATACAACATTACAGATGCATAACGGAGCGCTTTACAGAGGTATACAACATTACAGATGCATAACAGAGCGCTTTACAGAGGTATACAAGAGTACAGATGCATAACAGAGCGCTTTACAGAGGTATACAACAGTACAGATGCATAACAGAGCGCATTACAGAGGTATACAACAGTACAGATACATAACAGAGCGCTTTACAGAGGTATACAACAGTACAGATACATAACAGAGCGCTTTACAGAGGTATACAACATTACAGATACATAACAGGGCGCTTTACAGAGGTATACAACAGTACAGATACATAACAGAGCGCTTTACAGAGGTATACAACAGTACAGATACATAACAGATCGCTTTACAGAGGTATACAACAGTACAGATACATAGCAGAGCGCTTTACAGAGGTATACAACATTACAGATACATAACAGAGCACTTTACAGAGGTATACAACATTACAGATGCGTATACAACATTACAGATACATAACAGAGCACTTTACAGAGGTATGCATCTGTACAGATGCATAACGGAGCGCTTTACAGAGGTATGCAACTGTACAGATGCATAACGGAGCGCTTTACAGAGGTATGTAACTGTGCAGATGCGTATATAACATTACAGATGCATAACGGAGCGCTTTACAGAGGTATACAACATTACAAATGCATAACAGAGCGCTTTACAGAGGTACACAACATTACAGATACATAACAGAGCGCTTTACAGAGGTATACAACAGTACAGATACATAACAGAGCGCTTTACAGAGGTATGCAACTGTACAGTTGCGTATACAACATTACAGATGCATAACGGAGCGCTTTACAGAGGTATACAACATTACAGATGCATAACAGAGCGCTTTACAGAGGTATACAAGAGTACAGATGCATAACAGAGCGCTTTACAGAGGTATACAACAGTACAGATGCATAACAGAGCGCATTACAGAGGTATACAACAGTACAGATACATAACAGAGCGCTTTACAGAGGTATACAACAGTACAGATACATAACAGAGCGCTTTACAGAGGTATACAACATTACAGATACATAACAGGGCGCTTTACAGAGGTATACAACAGTACAGATACATAACAGAGCGCTTTACAGAGGTATACAACAGTACAGATACATAACAGATCGCTTTACAGAGGTATACAACAGTACAGATACATAGCAGAGCGCTTTACAGAGGTATACAACATTACAGATACATAACAGAGCACTTTACAGAGGTATACAACATTACAGATGCGTATACAACATTACAGATACATAACAGAGCACTTTACAGAGGTATGCATCTGTACAGATGCATAACGGAGCGCTTTACAGAGGTATGCAACTGTACAGATGCATAACGGAGCGCTTTACAGAGGTATGTAACTGTGCAGATGCGTATATAACATTACAGATGCATAACGGAGCGCTTTACAGAGGTATACAACATTACAAATGCATAACAGAGCGCTTTACAGAGGTACACAACATTACAGATACATAACAGAGCGCTTTACAGAGGTATACAACAGTACAGATACATAACAGAGCGCTTTACAGAGGTATGCAACTGTACAGTTGCGTATACAACATTACAGATGCATAACGGAGCGCTTTACAGAGGTATACAACATTACAGATGCATAACAGAGCGCTTTACAGAGGTATACAAGAGTACAGATGCATAACAGAGCGCTTTACAGAGGTATACAACAGTACAGATGCATAACAGAGCGCATTACAGAGGTATACAACAGTACAGATACATAACAGAGCGCTTTACAGAGGTATACAACAGTACAGATACATAACAGAGCGCTTTACAGAGGTATACAACATTACAGATACATAACAGGGCGCTTTACAGAGGTATACAACAGTACAGATACATAACAGAGCACTTTACAGAGGTATACAACAGTACAGATACATAACAGAGCGCTTTACAGAGGTATACAACATTACAGATGCGTATACAACATTACAGATGCCTATACAACATTACAGATGCATAACTTAGTGCTTTACAGAGGTATACAACATTACAGATACATAACAGAGCGCTTTACAGAGGTATGCAACTGTACAGATGCATAACAGAGCGCTTTACAGAGGTATGCAACTGTGCAGATGCATATACAACATTACAGATGCATAACAGAGCGCTTTACAGAGGTATACAACAGTACAGATACATAACAGAGCGCTTTACAGAGGTATACAACAGTACAGATGCATAACAGAGCGCTTTACAGAGGTATACAACAGTACAGATACATAACAGAGCGCTTTACAGAGGTATACAACAGTACAGATACATAACAGAGCGCTTTGCAGAGGTATACATCATTACAGATACATAATCGAGCACTTTACAGAGGTATACAACAGTACAGATACATAACAGAGCACTTTACAAAGGTATACAACATTACAGATGCGTATCCAACATTACAGATGCATAGCAGAGCATTTTACAGAGGTATGCATCTGTACAGATGCATAACGGAGCGCTTTACAGAGGTATGTAACTGTGCAGATGCGTATACAACATTACAGATGCATAACGGAGCGCTTTACAGAGGTATCCAACTGTACAGATGCAGAACGGAGCGCTTTACAGAGGTATGCAACTATACAGATGCATAACAGAGCGCTTTACCGAGGTGTGCAACTGTGCAGATGCGTATACAACATTACAGATGCATAACGGAGCACTTTACAGAGGTATACAACAGTACAGATACATAACAGAGCACTTTACAGAGGTATACAACAGTACAGATGCATAACAGAGCGCTTTACAGAGGTATACAACAGTACAGATACATAACAGAGCGCTTTACAGAGGTATACAACAGTACAGATACATAACATATCGCTTTACAGAGGTATACAACAGTACAGATACATAGCAGAGCGCTTTACAGAGGTATACAACATTACAGATACATAACAGAGCACTTTACAGAGGTATACAACATTACAGATGCGTATACAACATTACAGATACATAACAGAGCACTTTACAGAGGTATGCATCTGTACAGATGCATAACGGAGCGCTTTACAGAGGTATGCAACTGTACAGATGCATAACGGAGCGCTTTACAGAGGTATGTAACTGTGCAGATGCGTATACAACATTACAGATGCATAACGGAGCGCTTTACAGAGGTATGCAACTGTACAGATGCGTAACGGAGCGCTTTACAGAGGTATGCAACTGTACAGATGCATAACGGAGCGCTTTACAGAGGTATGCAACTGTGCAGATGCGTATACAACATTACAGATGCATAACGGAGCGCTTTACAGAGGTATACAACATTACAAATGCATAACAGAGCGCTTTACAGAGGTATGCAACTGTACAGATGCATAACGGAGCGCTTTACCGAGGTATGCAACTGTGCAGATGCGTATACAACATTACAGATGCATAACGGAGCGCTTTACAGAGGTATACAACAGTACAGATACATAACAGAGCGCTTTACAGAGGTATGCAACTGTGCAGATGCGTATACAACATTACAGATGCATAACGGAGCGCTTTACAGAGGTATATAAACATTACAGATGCATAACGGAGCGCTTTACAGAGGTATACAACATTACAGATGCATAACAGAGCGCTTTACAGAGGTATACAACAGTACAGATACATAACAGAGCGCTTTACAGGGGTATACAACAGTACAGATGCATACCAGAGCGCTTTACAGAGGTATACAACAGTACAGATACATAACAGAGCACTTTACAGAGGTATACAATATTACAGATACATAACAGAGCGCTTTACAGAGGTATGCAACTGTACAGATGCATAACGGAGTGCTTTACAGAGGTATACAACAGTACAGATACATAACCAAGCGCTTTACAGAGGTGACAACAGAACAGATACATAACAGAGCGCTTTACAGAGGTATGCAACTGTACAGATGCATAACAGAGCACTTTACAGAGGTATACAACAGTACAGATACATAACAGAGCACTTAACAGAGGTGCAACAAAACAGATACATAACGGAGCGCTTTACAGAGGTATGCAACTGTACAGATGCATAACGGAGCTCTTTACGGAGGTATGCAACTGTACAGATGCATAACGGAGCGCTTTACAGAGGTATGCAACTGTGCAGATGCGTATACAACATTACAGATGCATCACGGAACGCTTTACAGAGGTATGCAACTGTACAGATGCATAACGGAGCGCTTTACAGAGGTATGCAACTGTGCAGACGCGTATATATAACATTACAGATGCATAACGGAGTGCTTTACAGAGGTATACAACATTACAGATGCATAACATAGCGCTTTACAGAGGTATACAACAGTACAGATACATAACAGAGCACTTTACAGAGGTATACAACATTACAGATACATAACAGAGCGCTTTACAGAGGTATACAACAGTACAGATACATAACAGAGCGCTTTACAGAGTTATACAACAGAACAAATACATAACAGAGCGCTTTACAGAGGTATACAACATTACAGATACATAACAGAGCGCTTTACAGAGGTATACAACAGTACAGATACATAGCAGAGCACTTTACAGAGGTATACAACATTACAGATACATAACAGAGCACTTTACAGAGGTATAAATGAGTACAGATACATAACATAGCGCTTTACAGAGGTATACAACATTACAGATGCGTATACAACATTACAGATACATAACAGAGCACTTTACAGAGGTATGCAACTGTACAGATGCATAACAGAGCGCTTTACAGAGGTATGCAACTGTACAGATGCATAACAGAGCGCTTTACAGAGGTATGCAACTGTATAGATGCATAACAGAGCGCTTTACAGAGGTATGCAACTGTGCAGATGCGTATACAACAGTACAGTTGCATATCGGAGCGCTTTACAGAGGTATACAACATTACAAATGCATACCAGAGTGCTTTACAGAGGTATACAACATTACAGATACATAACAGAGCGCTTTACAGAGGTATACAACAGTAAAGATACATAACAGAGTGCTTTACAGAGGTATGCAACTGTACAGTTGCGTATACAACATTACAGATGCATAACGGAGCGCTTTACAGAGGTATACAACATTACAGATGCATAACAGAGCGCTTTACAGAGGTATACAACAGTACAGATGCATAACAGAGCGCTTTACAGAGGTATACAACAGTGCAGATGCATAACAGAGCGCTTTACAGAGGTATACAACAGTACAGATACATAACAGAGCGCTTTACAGAGGTATACAACATTACAGATACATAACAGGGCGCTTTACAGAGGTATACAACAGTACAGATACATAACAGAGCACTTTACAGAGGTATACAACAGTACAGATACATAACAGAGCGCTTTACAGAGGTATACAACATTACAGATGCGTATACAACATTACAGATGCGTATACAACATTACAGATGCATAACTCAGCGCTTTACAGAGGTATACAACATTACAGATACATAACACAGCGCTTTACAGAGGTATGCAACTGTACAGATGCATAACGGAGTGCTTTACAGAGGTATGCAACTGTGCAGATGCGTATACAACATTACAGATGCATAACAGAGCACTTTACAGAGGTATGCAACTGTACAGATGCATAACGGAGCGCTTTACAGAGGTATGCAACTGTACAGATGCATAAGGGAGTGCTTTACAGAGGTATGCAACTGTACAGATGCATAACGCAGCGCTTTACAGAGGTATGTAACTGTGCAGATGCGTGTACAACATTACAGATGCATAACGGAGCGCTTTACAGAGGTATGCAACTGTACAGATGCAGAACGGAGCGCTTTACAGAAGTATGCAACTGTACAGATGCATAACGGAGCGCTTTACCGAGGTATGCAACTGTGCAGATGCGTATACAACATTACAGATGCATAACGGAGCACTTTACAGAGGTATACAACAGTACAGATACATAACAGAGCGCTTTACAAAGGTATGAAACAGTACAGATGCATAACAGAGCGCTTTACAGAGGTATACAACAGTTCAGATACATAACAGAGTGCTTTACAGAGGTATACAACAGTACAGATACATAACAGAGCGCTTTACAGAGGTTTACAACAGTACAGATACATAGCAGAGCGCTTTACAGAGGTATACAACATTACAGATACATAACAGAGCACTTTACAGAGGTATACAACAGTACAGATACATAACAGAGCACTTTACAGAGGTATACAACATTACAGATGCGTATACAACATTACAGATACATAACAGAGCACTTTACAGAGGTATGCATCTGTACAGATGCATAACGGAGCGCTTTACAGAGGTATGCAACTGTACAGATGCATAACGGAGCGCTTCACAGAGGTATGTAACTGTGCAGATGCGTATACAACATTACAGATGCATAACGGAGCGCTTTACAGAGGTATGCAACTGTACAGATGCGTAACGGAGCGCTTTACAGAGGTATGCAACTGTACAGATGCATAACGGAGAGCTTTACAGAGGTATGCAACTGTGCAGATGCGTATATAACATTACAGATGCATAACGGAGCGCTTTACAGAGGTATACAACATTACAAATGCATAACAGAGCGCTTTACAGAGGTACACAACATTACAGATACATAACAGAGCGCTTTACAGAGGTATACAACAGTACAGATACATATCAGAGCGCTTTACAGAGGTATGCAACTGTACATATGCGTATACAACATTACAGATGCATAACGGAGACGCTTTACAGAGGTATACAACATTACAGATGCATAGCAGAGCGCTTTACAGAGGTATACAACAGTACAGATACATAACTGAGCGCTTTACAGAGGTATACAACATTACAGATACATAACAGAGTCCTCTACAGAGGTATACAACAGTACAGATACATAACAGAGCGCTTTACAGAGGTATACAACAGTACAGATACATAACAGAGCGCTTTACAGAGGTATGCAACTGTACATATGCGTATACAACATTACAGATGCATAACGGAGACGCTTTACAGAGGTATACAACATTACAGATGCATAGCACAGCGCTTTACAGAGGTATACAACAGTACTGATACATAACAGAGCGTTTACAGAGGTATACAACAGTACAGATGCATAACAGAGCGCTTTACAGAGGTATACAACAGTACAGATACATAACAGAGCGCTTTACAGAGGTATACAACAGTACAGCTACATAACAGAGCGCTTGACAGAGGTATAGAACATTACAGATACATAACAGAGTGGTTTACAGAGGTATACAACAGTACAGATACATAACAGAGCGCTTTACAAAGGTATACAACATTAAAGATACATAATAGAGCACTTTACAGAGGTATACAACAGTACAGATACATAACTGAGCGCTTTAGAGCGCTTTACAGAGGTATACAACATTACAGATGCATAACAGAGCACTTTACAGAGGTATGCAACTGTACAGATGCATATCGTAGCGCTTTACAGAGGTATGCAACTGTACAGATGCATAACGGAGCGCTTTACAGAGGTATGCAACTGTACAGATGCATAACGGAGCGCTTTACAGAGGTATGCAACTGTACAGATGCATAACGGAGCGCTTCACAGAGGTATGTAACTGTGCAGATGCGTATACAACATTACAGATGCATAACGGAGCGCTTTACAGAGGTATGCAACTGTACAGATGCGTAATGGAGCGCTTTACAGAGGTATGCAACTGTACAGATGCATAACGGAGAGCTTTACAGAGGTATGCAACTGTGCAGATGCGTATATAACATTACAGATGCATAACGGAGCGCTTTACAGAGGTATACAACATTACAAATGCATAACAGAGCGCTTTACAGAGGTACACAACATTACAGATACATAACAGAGCGCTTTACAGAGGTATACAACAGTACAGATACATAACAGAGCGCTTTACAGAGGTATGCAACTGTACAGTTGCGTATACAACATTACAGATGCATAACGGAGCGCTTTACAGAGGTATACAACATTACAGATGCATAACAGAGCGCTTTACAGAGGTATACAACAGTACAGATACATAACATAGCGCTTTACAGAGGTATACAACATTACAGATGCATAACAGAGCACTTTACAGAGGTATACAACAGTACAGATACATAACAGAGCGCTTTACAGAGGTATACAACATTACAGATGCGTATACAACATTACAGATGCCTATACAACATTACAGATGCATAACTCAGTGCTTTACAGAGGTATACAACATTACAGATACATAACAGAGCGCTTTACAGAGGTATGCAACTGTACAGATGCATAACGGAGCGCTTCACAGAGGTATGTAACTGTGCAGATGCGTATACAACATTACAGATGCATAACGGAGCGCTTTACAGAGGTATGCAACTGTACAGATGCGTAATGGAGCGCTTTACAGAGGTATGCAACTGTACAGATGCATAACGGAGAGCTTTACAGAGGTATGCAACTGTGCAGATGCGTATATAACATTACAGATGCATAACGGAGCGCTTTACAGAGGTATACAACATTACAAATGCATAACAGAGCGCTTTACAGAGGTACACAACATTACAGATGCATAACGGAGCGCTTTACAGAGGTATGCAACTGTACAGATGCATAACGGAGCGCTTTACAGAGGTATGTAACTGTGCAGATGCGTATATAACATTACAGATGCATAACGGAGCGCTTTACAGAGGTATACAACATTACAAATGCATAACAGAGTGCTTTACAGAGGTACACAACATTACAGATACATAACAGAGCGCTTTACAGAGGTATACAACAGTACAGATACATAACAGAGCGCTTTACAGAGGTATGCAACTGTACAGTTGCGTATACAACATTACAGATGCATAACGGAGCGCTTTACAGAGGTATACAACATTACAGATGCATAACAGAGCGCTTTACAGAGGTATACAAGAGTACAGATGCATAACAGAGCGCTTTACAGAGGTATACAACAGTACAGATGCATAACAGAGCGCATTACAGAGGTATACAACAGTACAGATACATAACAGAGCGCTTTACAGAGGTATACAACAGTACAGATACATAACAGAGCGCTTTACAGAGGTATACAACATTACAGATACATAACAGGGCGCTTTACAGAGGTATACAACAGTACAGATACATAACAGAGCACTTTACAGAGGTATACAACAGTACAGATACATAACAGAGCGCTTTACAGAGGTATACAACATTACAGATGCGTATACAACATTACAGATGCCTATACAACATTACAGATGCATAACTTAGTGCTTTACAGAGGTATACAACATTACAGATACATAACAGAGCGCTTTACAGAGGTATGCAACTGTACAGATGCATAACAGAGCGCTTTACAGAGGTATGCAACTGTGCAGATGCATATACAACATTACAGATGCATAACAGAGCGCTTTACAGAGGTATACAACAGTACAGATACATAACAGAGCGCTTTACAGAGGTATACAACAGTACAGATGCATAACAGAGCGCTTTACAGAGGTATACAACAGTACAGATACATAACAGAGCGCTTTACAGAGGTATACAACAGTACAGATACATAACAGAGCGCTTTGCAGAGGTATACAACATTACAGATACATAACAGAGCACTTTACAGAGGTATACAACAGTACAGATACATAACAGAGCACTTTACAAAGGTATACAACATTACAGATGCGTATCCAACATTACAGATGCATAGCAGAGCATTTTACAGAGGTATGCATCTGTACAGATGCATAACGGAGCGCTTTACAGAGGTATGTAACTGTGCAGATGCGTATACAACATTACAGATGCATAACGGAGCGCTTTACAGAGGTATCCAACTGTACAGATGCAGAACGGAGCGCTTTACAGAGGTATGCAACTATACAGATGCATAACAGAGCGCTTTACCGAGGTGTGCAACTGTGCAGATGCGTATACAACATTACAGATGCATAACGGAGCACTTTACAGAGGTATACAACAGTACAGATACATAACAGAGCACTTTACAGAGGTATACAACAGTACAGATGCATAACAGAGCGCTTTACAGAGGTATACAACAGTACAGATACATAACAGAGCGCTTTACAGAGGTATACAACAGTACAGATACATAACATATCGCTTTACAGAGGTATACAACAGTACAGATACATAGCAGAGCGCTTTACAGAGGTATACAACATTACAGATACATAACAGAGCACTTTACAGAGGTATACAACATTACAGATGCGTATACAACATTACAGATACATAACAGAGCACTTTACAGAGGTATGCATCTGTACAGATGCATAACGGAGCGCTTTACAGAGGTATGCAACTGTACAGATGCATAACGGAGCGCTTTACAGAGGTATGTAACTGTGCAGATGCGTATACAACATTACAGATGCATAACGGAGCGCTTTACAGAGGTATGCAACTGTACAGATGCGTAACGGAGCGCTTTACAGAGGTATGCAACTGTACAGATGCATAACGGAGCGCTTTACAGAGGTATGCAACTGTGCAGATGCGTATACAACATTACAGATGCATAACGGAGCGCTTTACAGAGGTATACAACATTACAAATGCATAACAGAGCGCTTTACAGAGGTATGCAACTGTACAGATGCATAACGGAGCGCTTTACCGAGGTATGCAACTGTGCAGATGCGTATACAACATTACAGATGCATAACGGAGCGCTTTACAGAGGTATACAACAGTACAGATACATAACAGAGCGCTTTACAGAGGTATGCAACTGTGCAGATGCGTATACAACATTACAGATGCATAACGGAGCGCTTTACAGAGGTATATAAACATTACAGATGCATAACGGAGCGCTTTACAGAGGTATACAACATTACAGATGCATAACAGAGCGCTTTACAGAGGTATACAACAGTACAGATACATAACAGAGCGCTTTACAGAGGTATACAACAGTACAGATGCATACCAGAGCGCTTTACAGAGGTATACAACAGTACAGATACATAACAGAGCGCTTTACAGAGGTATACAATATTACAGATACATAACAGAGCGCTTTACAGAGGTATGCAACTGTACAGATGCATAACGGAGTGCTTTACAGAGGTATACAACAGTACAGATACATAACCAAGCGCTTTACAGAGGTGACAACAGAACAGATACATAACAGAGCGCTTTACAGAGGTATGCAACTGTACAGATGCATAACAGAGCACTTTACAGAGGTATACAACAGTACAGATACATAACAGAGCACTTAACAGAGGTGCAACAGAACAGATACATAACGGAGCGCTTTACAGAGGTATGCAACTGTACAGATGCATAACGGAGCTCTTTACGGAGGTATGCAACTGTACAGATGCATAACGGAGCGCTTTACAGAGGTATGCAACTGTGCAGATGCGTATACAACATTACCGATGCATCACGGAACGCTTTACAGAGGTATGCAACTGTACAGATGCATAACGGAGCGCTTTACAGAGGTATGCAACTGTGCAGACGCGTATATATAACATTACAGATGCATAACGGAGTGCTTTACAGAGGTATACAACATTACAGATGCATAACATAGCGCTTTACAGAGGTATACAACAGTACAGATACATAACAGAGCACTTTACAGAGGTATACAACATTACAGATACATAACAGAGCGCTTTACAGAGGTATACAACAGTACAGATACATAACAGAGCGCTTTACAGAGTTATACAACAGAACAAATACATAACAGAGCGCTTTACAGAGGTATACAACATTACAGATACATAACAGAGCGCTTTACAGAGGTATACAACAGTACAGATACATAGCAGAGCACTTTACAGAGGTATACAACATTACAGATACATAACAGAGCACTTTACAGAGGTATAAATGAGTACAGATACATAACATAGCGCTTTACAGAGGTATACAACATTACAGATGCGTATACAACATTACAGATACATAACAGAGCACTTTACAGAGGTATGCAACTGTACAGATGCATAACGGAGCGCTTTACAGAGGTATGCAACTGTACAGATGCATAACAGAGCGCTTTACAGAGGTATGCAACTGTATAGATGCATAACAGAGCGCTTTACAGAGGTATGCAACTGTGCAGATGCGTATACAACAGTACAGTTGCATATCGGAGCGCTTTACAGAGGTATACAACATTACAAATGCATACCAGAGTGCTTTACAGAGGTATACAACATTACAGATACATAACAGAGCGCTTTACAGAGGTATACAACAGTAAAGATACATAACAGAGTGCTTTACAGAGGTATGCAACTGTACAGTTGCGTATACAACATTACAGATGCATAACGGAGCGCTTTACAGAGGTATACAACATTACAGATGCATAACAGAGCGCTTTACAGAGGTATACAACAGTACAGATGCATAACAGAGCGCTTTACAGAGGTATACAACAGTGCAGATGCATAACAGAGCGCTTTACAGAGGTATACAACAGTACAGATACATAACAGAGCGCTTTACAGAGGTATACAACATTACAGATACATAACAGGGCGCTTTACAGAGGTATACAACAGTACAGATACATAACAGAGCACTTTACAGAGGTATACAACAGTACAGATACATAACAGAGCGCTTTACAGAGGTATACAACATTACAGATGCGTATACAACATTACAGATGCGTATACAACATTACAGATGCATAACTCAGCGCTTTACAGAGGTATACAACATTACAGATACATAACACAGCGCTTTACAGAGGTATGCAACTGTACAGATGCATAACGGAGTGCTTTACAGAGGTATGCAACTGTGCAGATGCGTATACAACATTACAGATGCATAACAGAGCACTTTACAGAGGTATGCAACTGTACAGATGCATAACGGAGCGCTTTACAGAGGTATGCAACTGTACAGATGCATAAGGGAGTGCTTTACAGAGGTATGCAACTGTACAGATGCATAACGGAGCGCTTTACAGAGGTATGTAACTGTGCAGATGCGTGTACAACATTACAGATGCATAACGGAGCGCTTTACAGAGGTATGCAACTGTACAGATGCAGAACGGAGCGCTTTACAGAAGTATGCAACTGTACAGATGCATAACGGAGCGCTTTACCGAGGTATGCAACTGTGCAGATGCGTATACAACATTACAGATGCATAACGGAGCACTTTACAGAGGTATACAACAGTACAGATACATAACAGAGCGCTTTACAAAGGTATGAAACAGTACAGATGCATAACAGAGCGCTTTACAGAGGTATACAACAGTTCAGATACATAACAGAGTGCTTTACAGAGGTATACAACAGTACAGATACATAACAGAGCGCTTTACAGAGGTTTACAACAGTACAGATACATAGCAGAGCGCTTTACAGAGGTATACAACATTACAGATACATAACAGAGCACTTTACAGAGGTATACAACAGTACAGATACATAACAGAGCACTTTACAGAGGTATACAACATTACAGATGCGTATACAACATTACAGATACATAACAGAGCACTTTACAGAGGTATGCATCTGTACAGATGCATAACGGAGCGCTTTACAGAGGTATGCAACTGTACAGATGCATAACGGAGCGCTTCACAGAGGTATGTAACTGTGCAGATGCGTATACAACATTACAGATGCATAACGGAGCGCTTTACAGAGGTATGCAACTGTACAGATGCGTAACGGAGCGCTTTACAGAGGTATGCAACTGTACAGATGCATAACGGAGAGCTTTACAGAGGTATGCAACTGTGCAGATGCGTATATAACATTACAGATGCATAACGGAGCGCTTTACAGAGGTATACAACATTACAAATGCATAACAGAGCGCTTTACAGAGGTACACAACATTACAGATACATAACAGAGCGCTTTACAGAGGTATACAACAGTACAGATACATATCAGAGCGCTTTACAGAGGTATGCAACTGTACATATGCGTATACAACATTACAGATGCATAACGGAGACGCTTTACAGAGGTATACAACATTACAGATGCATAGCAGAGCGCTTTACAGAGGTATACAACAGTACAGATACATAACTGAGCGCTTTACAGAGGTATACAACATTACAGATACACAACAGAGTCCTCTACAGAGGTATACAACAGTACAGATACATAACAGAGCGCTTTACAGAGGTATACAACAGTACAGATACATAACAGAGCGCTTTACAGAGGTATGCAACTGTACATATGCGTATACAACATTACAGATGCATAACGGAGACGCTTTACAGAGGTATACAACATTACAGATGCATAGCAGAGCGCTTTACAGAGGTATACAACAGTACTGATACATATCAGAGCGTTTACAGAGGTATACAACAGTACAGATGCATAACAGAGCGCTTTACAGAGGTATACAACAGTACAGATACATAACAGAGCGCTTTACAGAGGTATACAACAGTACAGCTACATAACAGAGCGCTTGACAGAGGTATAGAACATTACAGATACATAACAGAGTGGTTTACAGAGGTATACAACAGTACAGATACATAACAGAGCGCTTTACAAAGGTATACAACATTAAAGATACATAATAGAGCACTTTACAGAGGTATACAACAGTACAGATACATAACTGAGCGCTTTAGAGCACTTTACAGAGGTATACAACATTACAGATGCATAACAGAGCACTTTACAGAGGTATGCAACTGTACAGATGCATATCGTAGCGCTTTACAGAGGTATGCAACTGTACAGATGCATAACGGAGCGCTTTACAGAGGTATGCAACTGTACAGATGCATAACGGAGCGCTTTACAGAGGTATGCAACTGTACAGATGCATAACGGAGCGCTTCACAGAGGTATGTAACTGTGCAGATGCGTATACAACATTACAGATGCATAACGGAGCGCTTTACAGAGGTATGCAACTGTACAGATGCGTAATGGAGCGCTTTACAGAGGTATACAACATTACAAATGCATAACAGAGCGCTTTACAGAGGTACACAACATTACAGATACATAACAGAGCGCTTTACAGAGGTATACAACAGTACAGATACATAACAGAGCGCTTTACAGAGCTATGCAACTGTACAGTTGCGTATACAACATTACAGATGCATAACGGAGCGCTTTACAGAGGTATACAACATTACAGATGCATAACAGAGCGCTTTACAGAGGTATACAACAGTACAGATACATAACAGAGCGCTTTACAGAGGTATACAACATTACAGATGCATAACAGAGCACTTTACAGAGGTATACAACAGTACAGATACATAACAGAGCGCTTTACAGAGGTATACAACATTACAGATGCGTATACAACATTACAGATGCCTATACAACATTACAGATGCATAACTCAGTGCTTTACAGAGGTATACAACATTACAGATACATAACAGAGCGCTTTACAGAGGTATGCAACTGTACAGATGCATAACGGAGCGCTTCACAGAGGTATGTAACTGTGCAGATGCGTATACAACATTACAGATGCATAACGGAGCGCTTTACAGAGGTATGCAACTGTACAGATGCGTAATGGAGCGCTTTACAGAGGTATGCAACTGTACAGATGCATAACGGAGAGCTTTACAGAGGTATGCAACTGTGCAGATGCGTATATAACATTACAGATGCATAACGGAGCGCTTTACAGAGGTATACAACATTACAAATGCATAACAGAGCGCTTTACAGAGGTACACAACATTACAGATACATAACAGAGCGCTTTACAGAGGTATACAACAGTACAGATACATAACAGAGCGCTTTACAGAGGTATGCAACTGTACAGTTGCGTATACAACATTACAGATGCATAACGGAGCGCTTTACAGAGGTATACAACATTACAGATGCATAACAGAGCGCTTTACAGAGGTATACAACAGTACAGATACATAACAGAGCGCTTTACAGAGGTATACAACATTACAGATGCATAACAGAGCGCTTTACAGAGGTATACAAGAGTACAGATGCATAACAGAGCGCTTTACAGAGGTATACAACAGTACAGATGCATAACAGAGCGCATTACAGAGGTATACAACAGTACAGATACATAACAGAGCGCTTTACAGAGGTATACAACAGTACAGATACATAACAGAGCGCTTTACAGAGGTATACAACATTACAGATACATAACAGGGCGCTTTACAGAGGTATACAACAGTACAGATACATAACAGAGCACTTTACAGAGGTATACAACAGTACAGATACATAACAGAGCGCTTTACAGAGGTATACAACATTACAGATGCGTATACAACATTACAGATGCCTATACAACATTACAGATGCATAACTCAGTGCTTTACAGAGGTATACAACATTACAGATACATAACAGAGCGCTTTACAGAGGTATGCAACTGTACAGATGCATAACAGAGCGCTTTACAGAGGTATGCAACTGTGCAGATGCGTATACAACATTACAGATGCATAACAGAGCGCTTTACAGAGGTATACAACAGTACAGATACATAACAGAGCGCTTTACAGAGGTATACAACAGTACAGATGCATAACAGAGCGCTTTACAGAGGTATACAACAGTACAGATACATAACAGAGCGCTTTACAGAGGTATACAACAGTACAGATACATAACAGAGCGCTTTGCAGAGGTATACAACATTACAGATACATAACAGAGCACTTTACAGAGGTATACAACAGTACAGATACATAACAGAGCACTTTACAAAGGTATACAACATTACAGATGCGTATCCAACATTACAGATGCATAGCAGAGCATTTTACAGAGGTATGCATCTGTACAGATGCATAACGGAGCGCTTTACAGAGGTATGTAACTGTGCAGATGCGTATACAACATTACAGATGCATAACGGAGCGCTTTACAGAGGTATCCAACTGTACAGATGCAGAACGGAGCGCTTTACAGAGGTATGCAACTATACAGATGCATAACAGAGCGCTTTACCGAGGTGTGCAACTGTGCAGATGCGTATACAACATTACAGATGCATAACGGAGCACTTTACAGAGGTATACAACAGTACAGATACATAACAGAGCGCTTTACAGAGGGGTATACAACAGTACAGATGCATAACAGAGCGCTTTACAGAGGTATACAACAGTACAGATACATAACAGAGCGCTTTACAGAGGTATACAACAGTACAGATACATAACAGATCGCTTTACAGAGGTATACAACAGTACAGATACATAGCAGAGCGCTTTACAGAGGTATACAACATTACAGATACATAACAGAGCACTTTACAGAGGTATACAACATTACAGATGCGTATACAACATTACAGATACATAACAGAGCACTTTACAGAGGTATGCATCTGTACAGATGCATAACGGAGCGCTTTACAGAGGTATGCAACTGTACAGATGCATAACGGAGCGCTTTACAGAGGTATGTAACTGTGCAGATGTGTATATAACATTACAGATGCATAACGGAGCGCTTTACAGAGGTATACAACATTACAAATGCATAACAGAGCGCTTTACAGAGGTACACAACATTACAGATACATAACAGAGCGCTTTACAGAGGTATACAACAGTACAGATACATAACAGAGCGCTTTACAGAGGTATGCAACTGTACAGTTGCGTATACAACATTACAGATGCATAACGGAGCGCTTTACAGAGGTATACAACATTACAGATGCATAACAGAGCGCTTTACAGAGGTATACAAGAGTACAGATGCATAACAGAGCGCTTTACAGAGGTATACAACAGTACAGATGCATAACAGAGCGCATTACAGAGGTATACAACAGTACAGATACATAACAGAGCGCTTTACAGAGGTATACAACAGTACAGATACATAACAGAGCGCTTTACAGAGGTATACAACATTACAGATACATAACAGGGCGCTTTACAGAGGTATACAACAGTACAGATACATAACAGAGCACTTTACAGAGGTATACAACAGTACAGATACATAACAGAGCGCTTTACAGAGGTATACAACATTACAGATGCGTATACAACATTACAGATGCCTATACAACATTACAGATGCATAACTTAGTGCTTTACAGAGGTATACAACATTACAGATACATAACAGAGCGCTTTACAGAGGTATGCAACTGTACAGATGCATAACAGAGCGCTTTACAGAGGTATGCAACTGTGCAGATGCATATACAACATTACAGATGCATAACAGAGCGCTTTACAGAGGTATACAACAGTACAGATACATAACAGAGCGCTTTACAGAGGTATACAACAGTACAGATGCATAACAGAGCGCTTTACAGAGGTATACAACAGTACAGATACATAACAGAGCGCTTTACAGAGGTATACAACAGTACAGATACATAACAGAGCGCTTTGCAGAGGTATACAACATTACAGATACATAACAGAGCACTTTACAGAGGTATACAACAGTACAGATACATAACAGAGCACTTTACAAAGGTATACAACATTACAGATGCGTATCCAACATTACAGATGCATAGCAGAGCATTTTACAGAGGTATGCATCTGTACAGATGCATAACGGAGCGCTTTACAGAGGTATGTAACTGTGCAGATGCGTATACAACATTACAGATGCATAACGGAGCGCTTTACAGAGGTATCCAACTGTACAGATGCAGAACGGAGCGCTTTACAGAGGTATGCAACTATACAGATGCATAACAGAGCGCTTTACCGAGGTGTGCAACTGTGCAGATGCGTATACAACATTACAGATGCATAACGGAGCACTTTACAGAGGTATACAACAGTACAGATACATAACAGAGCACTTTACAGAGGTATACAACAGTACAGATGCATAACAGAGCGCTTTACAGAGGTATACAACAGTACAGATACATAACAGAGCGCTTTACAGAGGTATACAACAGTACAGATACATAACATATCGCTTTACAGAGGTATACAACAGTACAGATACATAGCAGAGCGCTTTACAGAGGTATACAACATTACAGATACATAACAGAGCACTTTACAGAGGTATACAACATTACAGATGCGTATACAACATTACAGATACATAACAGAGCACTTTACAGAGGTATGCATCTGTACAGATGCATAACGGAGCGCTTTACAGAGGTATGCAACTGTACAGATGCATAACGGAGCGCTTTACAGAGGTATGTAACTGTGCAGATGCGTATACAACATTACAGATGCATAACGGAGCGCTTTACAGAGGTATGCAACTGTACAGATGCGTAACGGAGCGCTTTACAGAGGTATGCAACTGTACAGATGCATAACGGAGCGCTTTACAGAGGTATGCAACTGTGCAGATGCGTATACAACATTACAGATGCATAACGGAGCGCTTTACAGAGGTATACAACATTACAAATGCATAACAGAGCGCTTTAGAGAGGTATGCAACTGTACAGATGCATAACGGAGCGCTTTACCGAGGTATGCAACTGTGCAGATGCGTATACAACATTACAGATGCATAACGGAGCGCTTTACAGAGGTATACAACAGTACAGATACATAACAGAGCGCTTTACAGAGGTATGCAACTGTGCAGATGCGTATACAACATTACAGATGCATAACGGAGCGCTTTACAGAGGTATATAAACATTACAGATGCATAACGGAGCGCTTTACAGAGGTATACAACATTACAGATGCATAACAGAGCGCTTTACAGAGGTATACAACAGTACAGATACATAACAGAGCGCTTTACAGAGGTATACAACAGTACAGATGCATACCAGAGCGCTTTACAGAGGTATACAACAGTACAGATACATAACAGAGCGCTTTACAGAGGTATACAATATTACAGATACATAACAGAGCGCTTTACAGAGGTATGCAACTGTACAGATGCATAACGGAGTGCTTTACAGAGGTATACAACAGTACAGATACATAACCAAGCGCTTTACAGAGGTGACAACAGAACAGATACATAACAGAGCGCTTTACAGAGGTATGCAACTGTACAGATGCATAACAGAGCACTTTACAGAGGTATACAACAGTACAGATACATAACAGAGCACTTAACAGAGGTGCAACAGAACAGTTACATAACGGAGCGCTTTACAGAGGTATGCAACTGTACAGATGCATAACGGAGCTCTTTACGGAGGTATGCAACTGTACAGATGCATAACGGAGCGCTTTACAGAGGTATGCAACTGTGCAGATGCGTATACAACATTACAGATGCATCACGGAACGCTTTACAGAGGTATGCAACTGTACAGATGCATAACGGAGCGCGTTACAGAGGTATGCAACTGTGCAGACGCGTATATATAACATTACAGATGCATAACGGAGTGCTTTACAGAGGTATACAACATTACAGATGCATAACATAGCGCTTTACAGAGGTATACAACAGTACAGATACATAACAGAGCACTTTACAGAGGTATACAACATTACAGATACATAACAGAGCGCTTTACAGAGGTATACAACAGTACAGATACATAACAGAGCGCTTTACAGAGTTATACAACAGAACAAATACATAACAGAGCGCTTTACAGAGGTATACAACATTACAGATACATAACAGAGCGCTTTACAGAGGTATACAACAGTACAGATACATAGCAGAGCACTTTACAGAGGTATACAACATTACAGATACATAACAGAGCACTTTACAGAGGTATAAATGAGTACAGATACATAACATAGCGCTTTACAGAGGTATACAACATTACAGATGCGTATACAACATTACAGATACATAACAGAGCACTTTACAGAGGTATGCAACTGTACAGATGCATAACGGAGCGCTTTACAGAGGTATGCAACTGTACAGATGCATAACAGAGCGCTTTACAGAGGTATGCAACTGTATAGATGCATAACAGAGCGCTTTACAGAGGTATGCAACTGTGCAGATGCGTATACAACAGTACAGTTGCATATCGGAGCGCTTTACAGAGGTATACAACATTACAAATGCATACCAGAGTGCTTTACAGAGGTATACAACATTACAGATACATAACAGAGCGCTTTACAGAGGTATACAACAGTAAAGATACATAACAGAGCGCTTTACAGAGGTATGCAACTGTACAGTTGCGTATACAACATTACAGATGCATAACGGAGCGCTTTACAGAGGTATACAACATTACAGATGCATAACAGAGCGCTTTACAGAGGTATACAACAGTACAGATGCATAACAGAGCGCTTTACAGAGGTATACAACAGTGCAGATGCATAACAGAGCGCTTTACAGAGGTATACAACAGTACAGATACATAACAGAGCGCTTTACAGAGGTATACAACATTACAGATACATAACAGGGCGCTTTACAGAGGTATACAACAGTACAGATACATAACAGAGCACTTTACAGAGGTATACAACAGTACAGATACATAACAGAGCGCTTTACAGAGGTATACAACATTACAGATGCGTATACAACATTACAGATGCGTATACAACATTACAGATGCATAACTCAGCGCTTTACAGAGGTATACAACATTACAGATACATAACACAGCGCTTTACAGAGGTATGCAACTGTACAGATGCATAACGGAGTGCTTTACAGAGGTATGCAACTGTGCAGATGCGTATACAACATTACAGATGCATAACAGAGCACTTTACAGAGGTATGCAACTGTACAGATGCATAACGGAGCGCTTTACAGAGGTATGCAACTGTACAGATGCATAAGGGAGTGCTTTACAGAGGTATGCAACTGTACAGATGCATAACGGAGCGCTTTACAGAGGTATGTAACTGTGCAGATGCGTGTACAACATTACAGATGCATAACGGAGCGCTTTACAGAGGTATGCAACTGTACAGATGCAGAACGGAGCGCTTTACAGAAGTATGCAACTGTACAGATGCATAACGGAGCGCTTTACCGAGGTATGCAACTGTGCAGATGCGTATACAACATTACAGATGCATAACGGAGCACTTTACAGAGGTATACAACAGTACAGATACATAACAGAGCGCTTTACAAAGGTATGAAACAGTACAGATGCATAACAGAGCGCTTTACAGAGGTATACAACAGTTCAGATACATAACAGAGTGCTTTACAGAGGTATACAACAGTACAGATACATAACAGAGCGCTTTACAGAGGTTTACAACAGTACAGATACATAGCAGAGCGCTTTACAGAGGTATACAACATTACAGATACATAACAGAGCACTTTACAGAGGTATACAACAGTACAGATACATAACAGAGCACTTTACAGAGGTATACAACATTACAGATGCGTATACAACATTACAGATACATAACAGAGCACTTTACAGAGGTATGCATCTGTACAGATGCATAACGGAGCGCTTTACAGAGGTATGCAACTGTACAGATGCATAACGGAGCGCTTCACAGAGGTATGTAACTGTGCAGATGCGTATACAACATTACAGATGCATAACGGAGCGCTTTACAGAGGTATGCAACTGTACAGATGCGTAACGGAGCGCTTTACAGAGGTATGCAACTGTACAGATGCATAACGGAGAGCTTTACAGAGGTATGCAACTGTGCAGATGCGTATATAACATTACAGATGCATAACGGAGCGCTTTACAGAGGTATACAACATTACAAATGCATAACAGAGCGCTTTACAGAGGTACACAACATTACAGATACATAACAGAGCGCTTTACAGAGGTATACAACAGTACAGATACATATCAGAGCGCTTTACAGAGGTATGCAACTGTACATATGCGTATACAACATTACAGATGCATAACGGAGACGCTTTACAGAGGTATACAACATTACAGATGCATAGCAGAGCGCTTTACAGAGGTATACAACAGTACAGATACATAACTGAGCGCTTTACAGAGGTATACAACATTACAGATACATAACAGAGTCCTCTACAGAGGTATACAACAGTACAGATACATAACAGAGCGCTTTACAGAGGTATACAACAGTACAGATACATAACAGAGCGCTTTACAGAGGTATGCAACTGTACATATGCGTATACAACATTACAGATGCATAACGGAGACGCTTTACAGAGGTATACAACATTACAGATGCATAGCAGAGCGCTTTACAGAGGTATACAACAGTACTGATACATAACAGAGCGTTTACAGAGGTATACAACAGTACAGATGCATAACAGAGCGCTTTACAGAGGTATACAACAGTACAGATACATAACAGAGCGCTTTACAGAGGTATACAACAGTACAGCTACATAACAGAGCGCTTGACAGAGGTATAGAACATTACAGATACATAACAGAGTGGTTTACAGAGGTATACAACAGTACAGATACATAACAGAGCGCTTTACAAAGGTATACAACATTAAAGATACATAATAGAGCACTTTACAGAGGTATACAACAGTACAGATACATAACTGAGCGCTTTAGAGCGCTTTACAGAGGTATACAACATTACAGATGCATAACAGAGCACTTTACAGAGGTATGCAACTGTACAGATGCATATCGTAGCGCTTTACAGAGGTATGCAACTGTACAGATGCATAACGGAGCGCTTTACAGAGGTATGCAACTGTACAGATGCATAACGGAGCGCTTTACAGAGGTATGTAACTGTGCAAATGCGTATACAACATTACAGATGCACAACGGAGCGTTTTACAGAGGTATGCAACTGTACAGATGCAGATCGGAGCACTTTACAGAGGTATGCAACTGTACAGATGCATAACGGAGCGCTTTACAGAGGTATGCAACTGTGCAGATGCGTATACAACATTACAGATGCGTAACGGAGCGCTTTACAGAGGTATACAACAGTACAGATACATAACAGAGTGCTTTACAGAGGTATACAACAGTACAGATGCATAACAGAGTGCTTTACAGAGGTATACAACAGAACAAATACATAACAGAGCGCTTTACAGAGGTATACAATATTACAGATACATAACAGAGTGCTTTACAGAGGTATACAACAGTACAGATACATAGCAGAGCGCTTTACAGAGGTATACAACATTACAGATATGTAACAGAGCACTTTACAGAGGTATACGACATTACAGATGCGTATACAACATTACAGATATATAACAGAGCACTTTACAGAGGTATGCAACTGTACAGATGCATAACAGAGCGCTTTACAGAGGTATGCAACTGTACAGATGCATAACAGAGCGCTTTACAGAGGTATGTAGGTGTGCAGATGCGTATACAACATTACAGAGGCAAAACGGAGCGCTTTACAGAGGTATGCAACTGTACAGATGCGTAACGAGCGCTTTACAGAGGTATGCAACTGTAGAGATGCATAACAGAGCGCTTTACAGAGGTATGCAACTGTGCAGATGCGTATTCAACATTACAGATGCATAACGGAGCGCTTTACAGAGGTATACAACATTACAGATGCGTATACAACATTACAGATGCGTATACAACATTACAGATGCATAATTCAGCGCTTTACAGAGGTATACAACATTACAGATACATAACAGAGCGCTTTACAGAGGCATGCAACTGCACAGATGCATAACGGAGCGCTTTACAGAGGTATGCAACTGTGCAGATGCGTATACAACATTACAGATGCATAACAGAGCGCTTTACAGAGGTATACAACAGTACAGATAGATAACAAAGCGCTTTACAGAGGTATACAACAGTACAGATGCATAACAGAGCGCTTTACAGAGGTATACAACAGTACAGATACATTACAGAGCGCTTTACAGAGGTATACAACAGTACAGATACATAACAGAGCGCTTTGCAGAGGTATACAACATTACAGATACATAACAGAGCACTTTACAGAGGTATACAACAGTACAGATACATAACAGAGCACTTTAAAGAGGTATACAACATTACAGATGCGTATACAACATTACAGATGCATAACAGAGCACTTTACAGAGGTATGCAACTGTACAGATGCATAATGGAGCGCTTTACAGAGGTATGCAACTGTACAGATGCAGAACGGAGCGCTTTACAGAGGTATGCAACTGTACAGATGCAGAACGGAGCGCTTTACAGAGGTATGCAACTGTACAGATGCATAACGGAGCGCTTTAGCGAGGTATGCAACTGTGCAGGTGCGTATACAACATTACAGATGCATAACGGAGCGCTTTACAGAGGTGTACAACAGTACAGATACATAACAGAGCGCTTTACAGAGGTATACAACAGTACAGATGCATAACAGAGCGCTTTACAGAGGTATACAACAGTACAGATACATAACAGAGCGCTTTACAGAGGTATACAACAGTACAGATACATAGCAGAGCGCTTTACAGAGGTATACAACATTACAGATACATAACAGAGCACTTTACAGAGGTATACAACATTACAGATACATAACAGAGGACTTTACAGAGGTATACAACATTACAGATGCGTATACAACATTACAGATACATGACAGAGCACTTTACAGAGGTATGCATCTGTACAGATGCATAACGGAGCGCTTTACAGAGGTATGCAACTGTACAGATGCATAACGGAGCGCTTTACAGAGGTATGCAACTGTACAGATGCGTAACGGAGCGCTTTACAGAGGTATGCAACTGTACAGCTGCATAACAGAGCGCTTTACAGAGGTATGCAACTGTGCAGATGCGTATACAACATTACAGATGCATAACGGAGCGCTTCACAGAGGTATACAACATTACAAATGCATAACAGAGCTTTTTACAGAGGTGCACAGCATTACAGATACATAACAGAGCGCTTTACAGAGGTATACAACAGTACAGATACATAACAGAGCGCTTTAAAGAGGTATGCAACTGTACAGTTGCGTATACAACATTACAGATGCATAACGGAGCGCTTTACAGAGGTATACAACATTACAGATGCATAACAGAGCGCTTTACAGAGGTATACAACAGTACAGATGCATAACAGAGCGCTTTACAGAGGTATACAACAGTACAGTTGCATAACAGAGGGCTTTACAGAGGTATACAACAGTACAGATACATAACAGAGCGCTTTAAAGAGGTATACAACAGTACAGATACATAACAGAGCGCTTTACAGAGGTATACAACATTACAGATACATAACAGGGTGCTTTACAGAGGTATACAACAGTACAGATACATACCAGAGCACTTTACAGAGGTATACAACAGTACAGATACATAACAGAGCGCTTTACAGAGGTATACAACATTACAGATGCATATACAACATTACAGATGCGTATACAACATTACAGATGCATAACTCAGCGCTTTACAGAGGTATACAACATTACAGATACATAACAGAGCGCTTTACAGAGGTATGCAACTGTACAGATGCATAACTGAGCGCTTTACAGAGGTATGCAACTGTGCAGATGCGTATACAACATTACAGATGCATAACAGAGAGCTTTACAGAGGTATACAACAGTACAGATACATAACAGAGCGCTTTACAGAGGTATACAATAGTACAGATGCATAACAGAGCGCTTTACAGAGGTATACAACAGTACAGATACATAACAGAGCGCTTTACAGAGGTATACAACAGTACAGATACATAACAGAGCACTTTACAGAGGTATACAACATTACAGATGCGTATACAACATTACAGATACATAACAGAGCGCTTTACAGAGGTAAGCAACTGTACAGATGCATAATGGAGCGCTTTACAGAGGTATGCAACTGTACAGATGCATAACGGAGCGCTTTACAGAGGTATACAACAGTACAGATACATAACAGAGCGCTTTACAGAGGTATTCAACAGTACAGATACAAAACAGAGCGCTTTGCAGAGGTATACAACATTACAGATACATAACAGAGCGCTTTACAGAGGTATACAACAGTACAGATACATAACAGAGCACTTTACAGAGGTATACAACATTACAGATGCGTATACTACATTACAGATACATAACAGAGCGCTTTACAGAGGTATGCAACTGTACAGATGCATAACGGAGCGCTTTACAGAGGTATGCAACTGTACAGATACATAACGGAGCGCTTTAAAGAGGTATGCAACTGTGCAGATGCGTATACAGCATTACAGATGCATAACAGAGCGCTTTGCAGAGGTATGCAACTGTACAGATGCATAACGGAGCGCTTTACAGAGGTATGCAACTGTACAGATGCATAACGGAGCGCTTTACAGAGGTATGCAACTGTGCAGATGCGTATACAACATTACAGATGCATAACGGAGCGCTTTACAGAGGTATAAAAACATTACAGATGCATAACGGAGCGCTTTACAGAGGTATACAACATTACAGATGCATAACAGAGCGCTTTACAGAGGTATACAACAGTACAGATACATAACAGAGCGCTTTACAGAGGTATACAACAGTACAGATGCATACCAGAGCGCTTTACAGAGGTATACAACAGTACAGATACATAACAGAGCGCTTTACAGAGGTATACAATATTACAGATACATAACAGAGCGCTTTACAGAGGTATGCAACTGTACAGATGCATAACGGAGTGCTTTACAGAGGTATACAACAGTACAGATACATAACCAAGCGCTTTACAGAGGTGACAACAGAACAGATACATAACAGAGCGCTTTACAGAGGTATGCAACTGTACGATGCATAATGGAGCACTTTACAGAGGTATGCAACTGTACATATGCATAACGGAGCGCTTTACAGAGGTATGCAACTGTACAGATGCATAACAGAGCACTTTACAGAGGTATACAACAGTACAGATACATAACAGAGCACTTTACAGAGGTGCAACAGAACAGATACATAACGGAGCGCTTTACAGAGGTATGCAACTGTACAGATGCATAACGGAGCTCTTTAAGGAGGTATGCAACTGTACAGATGCATAACGGAGCGATTTACAGAGGTATGCAACTGTGCAGATGCGTATACAACATTACAGATGCATCACGGAACGCTTTACAGAGGTATGCAACTGTACAGATGCATAACGGAGCGCTTTACAGAGGTATGCAACTGTGCAGACGCGTATATATAACATTACAGATGCATAACGGAGCGCTTTACAGAGGTATACAACATTACAGAAGCATAACATAGCACTTTACAGAGGTATACAACATTACAGATGCATAACAGAGCGCTTTACAGAGGTATACAACAGTACAGATACATAACAGAGCACTTTACAGAGGTATACAACATTACAGATACATAACAGAGCGCTTTACAGAGGTATACAACAGTACAGATACATAACAGAGCGCTTTACAGAGTTATACAACAGAACAAATACATAACAGAGCGCTTTACAGAGGTATACAACATTACAGATACATAACAGAGCGCTTTACAGAGGTATACAACAGTACAGATACACAGCAGAGCACTTTACAGAGGTATACAACATTACAGATACATAACAGAGCACTTTACAGAGGTATACAAGAGTACAGATACATAACATAGCGCTTTACAGAGGTATACAACATTACAGATGCGTATACAACATTACAGATACATAACAGAGCACTTTACAGAGGTATGCAACTGTACAGATGCATAACGGAGCGCTTTACAGAGGTATGCAACTGTACAGATGCATAACAGAGCGCTTTACAGAGGTATGTAACTGTGCAGATGCGTATACAACATTACAGAGGCATAACGGAGTGCTTTACAGAGGTATGCAACTGTACAGATGCGTAACGAGCGCTTTACAGAGGTATGCAACTGTACAGATGCATAACAGAGCGCTTTACAGAGGTATGCAACTGTGCAGATGCGTATACAACAGTACAGTTGCATATCGGAGTGCTTTACAGAGGTATACAACATTATAAATGCATACCAGAGCGCTTTACAGAGGTATACAACAGTACAGATACATAACAGAGCTCTTTACAGAGGTATACAACATTACAGATACATAACAGGGTGCTTTACAGAGGTATACAACAGTACAGATACATAACAGAGCACTTTACAGAGGTATACAACAGTACAGATACATAACAGAGCGCTTTACAGAGGTATACAACATTACAGATGCGTATACAACATTACAGATGCATATACAACATTACAGATGCATAACTCAGCCCTTTACAGAGGTATACAACATTACAGATACATAACACAGCGCTTTACAGAGGTATGCAACTGTACAGCTGCATAACGGAGTGCTTTACATAGGTATGCAACTGTGTAGATGCGTATACAACATTACAGATGCATAACAGAGCACTTTACAGAGGTATGCAACTGTACAGATGCATAACGGAGCGCTTTACAGAGGTATGCAACTGTACAGATGCATAACGGAGCGCTTTACAGAGGTATGCAACTGTACAGATGCATAACGGAGCGCTTTACAGAGGTATGCAACTGTACAGATGCAGAACGGAGCGCTTTACAGAAGTATGCAACTGTACAGATGCATAACGGAGCGCTTTACCGAGGTATGCAACTGTGCAGATGCGTATACAACATTACAGATGCATAACGGAGCGCTTTACAGAGGTATACAACAGTACAGATACATAACAGAGCGCTTTACAAAGGTATAAAACAGTACAGATGCATAACAGAGCGCTTTACAGAGGTATACAACAGTTCAGATACATAACAGAGTGCTTTACAGAGGTATACAACAGTACAGATACATAACAGAGCGCTTTACAGAGGTTTACAACAGTACAGATACATAGCAGAGCGCTTTACAGAGGTATACAACATTACAGATACATAACAGAGCACTTTACAGAGGTATACAACAGTACAGATACATAACAGAGCACTTTACAGAGGTATACAACATTACAGATGCGTATACAACATTACAGATACATAACAGAGCACTTTACAGAGGTATGCATCTGTACAGATGCATAACGGAGCGCTTTACAGAGGTATGCAACTGTACAGATGCATAACGGAGCGCTTCACAGAGGTATGTAACTGTGCAGATGCGTATACAACATTACAGATGCATAACGGAGCGCTTTACAGAGGTATGCAACTGTACAGATGCGTAATGGAGCGCTTTACAGAGGTATGCAACTGTACAGATGCATAACGGAGAGCTTTACAGAGGTATGCAACTGTGCAGATGCGTATATAACATTACAGATGCATAACGGAGCGCTTTACAGAGGTATACAACATTACAAATGCATAACAGAGCGCTTTACAGAGGTACACAACATTACAGATACATAACAGAGCGCTTTACAGAGGTATACAACAGTACAGATACATAACAGAGCGCTTTACAGAGGTATGCAACTGTACAGTTGCGTATACAACATTACAGATGCATAACGGAGCGCTTTACAGAGGTATACAACATTACAGATGCATAACAGAGCGCTTTACAGAGGTATACAAGAGTACAGATGCATAACAGAGCGCTTTACAGAGGTATACAACAGTACAGATGCATAACAGAGCGCATTACAGAGGTATACAACAGTACAGATACATAACAGAGCGCTTTACAGAGGTATACAACAGTACAGATACATAACAGAGCGCTTTACAGAGGTATACAACATTACAGATACATAACAGGGCGCTTTACAGAGGTATACAACAGTACAGATACATAACAGAGCACTTTACAGAGGTATACAACAGTACAGATACATAACAGAGCGCTTTACAGAGGTATACAACATTACAGATGCGTATACAACATTACAGATGCCTATACAACATTACAGATGCATAACTCAGTGCTTTACAGAGGTATACAACATTACAGATACATAACAGAGCGCTTTACAGAGGTATGCAACTGTACAGATGCATAACAGAGCGCTTTACAGAGGTATGCAACTGTGCAGATGCGTATACAACATTACAGATGCATAACAGAGCGCTTTACAGAGGTATACAACAGTACAGATACATAACAGAGCGCTTTACAGAGGTATACAACAGTACAGATGCATAACAGAGCGCTTTACAGAGGTATACAACAGTACAGATACATAACAGAGCGCTTTACAGAGGTATACAACAGTACAGATACATAACAGAGCGCTTTGCAGAGGTATACAACATTACAGATACATAACAGAGCACTTTACAGAGGTATACAACAGTACAGATACATAACAGAGCACTTTACAAAGGTATACAACATTACAGATGCGTATCCAACATTACAGATGCATAGCAGAGCATTTTACAGAGGTATGCATCTGTACAGATGCATAACGGAGCGCTTTACAGAGGTATGTAACTGTGCAGATGCGTATACAACATTACAGATGCATAACGGAGCGCTTTACAGAGGTATCCAACTGTACAGATGCAGAACGGAGCGCTTTACAGAGGTATGCAACTATACAGATGCATAACGGAGCGCTTTACCGAGGTGTGCAACTGTGCAGATGCGTATACAACATTACAGATGCATAACGGAGCACTTTACAGAGGTATACAACAGTACAGATACATAACAGAGCGCTTTACAGAGGGGTATACAACAGTACAGATGCATAACAGAGCGCTTTACAGAGGTATACAACAGTACAGATACATAACAGAGCGCTTTACAGAGGTATACAACAGTACAGATACATAACAGATCGCTTTACAGAGGTATACAACAGTACAGATACATAGCAGAGCGCTTTACAGAGGTATACAACATTACAGATACATAACAGAGCACTTTACAGAGGTATACAACATTACAGATGCGTATACAACATTACAGATACATAACAGAGCACTTTACAGAGGTATGCATCTGTACAGATGCATAACGGAGCGCTTTACAGAGGTATGCAACTGTACAGATGCATAACGGAGCGCTTTACAGAGGTATGTAACTGTGCAGATGCGTATATAACATTACAGATGCATAACGGAGCGCTTTACAGAGGTATACAACATTACAAATGCATAACAGAGCGCTTTACAGAGGTACACAACATTACAGATACATAACAGAGCGCTTTACAGAGGTATACAACAGTACAGATACATAACAGAGCGCTTTACAGAGGTATGCAACTGTACAGTTGCGTATACAACATTACAGATGCATAACGGAGCGCTTTACAGAGGTATACAACATTACAGATGCATAACAGAGCGCTTTACAGAGGTATACAAGAGTACAGATGCATAACAGAGCGCTTTACAGAGGTATACAACAGTACAGATGCATAACAGAGCGCATTACAGAGGTATACAACAGTACAGATACATAACAGAGCGCTTTACAGAGGTATACAACAGTACAGATACATAACAGAGCGCTTTACAGAGGTATACAACATTACAGATACATAACAGGGCGCTTTACAGAGGTATACAACAGTACAGATACATAACAGAGCACTTTACAGAGGTATACAACAGTACAGATACATAACAGAGCGCTTTACAGAGGTATACAACATTACAGATGCGTATACAACATTACAGATGCCTATACAACATTACAGATGCATAACTCAGTGCTTTACAGAGGTATACAACATTACAGATACATAACAGAGCGCTTTACAGAGGTATGCAACTGTACAGATGCATAACAGAGCGCTTTACAGAGGTATGCAACTGTGCAGATGCGTATACAACATTACAGATGCATAACAGAGCGCTTTACAGAGGTATACAACAGTACAGATACATAACAGAGCGCTTTACAGAGGTATACAACAGTACAGATGCATAACAGAGCGCTTTACAGAGGTATACAACAGTACAGATACATAACAGAGCGCTTTACAGAGGTATACAACAGTACAGATACATAACAGAGCGCTTTGCAGAGGTATACAACATTACAGATACATAACAGAGCACTTTACAGAGGTATACAACAGTACAGATACATAACAGAGCACTTTACAAAGGTATACAACATTACAGATGCGTATCCAACATTACAGATGCATAGCAGAGCATTTTACAGAGGTATGCATCTGTACAGATGCATAACGGAGCGCTTTACAGAGGTATGCAACTGTGCAGATGCGTATACAACATTACAGATGCATAACGGAGCGCTTTACAGAGGTATCCAACTGTACAGATGCAGAACGGAGCGCTTTACAGAGGTATGCAACTATACAGATGCATAACGGAGCGCTTTACCGAGGTGTGCAACTGTGCAGATGCGTATACAACATTACAGATGCATAACGGAGCACTTTACAGAGGTATACAACAGTACAGATACATAACAGAGCGCTTTACAGAGGTATACAACAGTACAGCTGCATAACAGAGCGCTTTACAGAGGTATACAACAGTACAGATACATAACAGAGCGCTTTACAGAGGTATACAACAGTACAGATACATAACAGATCGCTTTACAGAGGTATACAACAGTACAGATACATAGCAGAGCGCTTTACAGAGGTATACAACATTACAGATACATAACAGAGCTCTTTACAGAGGTATACAACATTACAGATACATAACAGGGTGCTTTACAGAGGTATACAACAGTACAGATACATAACAGAGCACTTTACAGAGGTATACAACAGTACAGATACATAACAGAGCGCTTTACAGAGGTATACAACATTACAGATGCGTATACAACATTACAGATGCATATACAACATTACAGATGCATAACTCAGCCCTTTACAGAGGTATACAACATTACAGATACATAACACAGCGCTTTACAGAGGTATGCAACTGTACAGCTGCATAACGGAGTGCTTTACATAGGTATGCAACTGTGTAGATGCGTATACAACATTACAGATGCATAACAGAGCACTTTACAGAGGTATGCAACTGTACAGATGCATAACGGAGCGCTTTACAGAGGTATGCAACTGTACAGATGCATAACGGAGCGCTTTACAGAGGTATGCAACTGTACAGATGCATAACGGAGCGCTTTACAGAGGTATGCAACTGTACAGATGCAGAACGGAGCGCTTTACAGAAGTATGCAACTGTACAGATGCATAACGGAGCGCTTTACCGAGGTATGCAACTGTGCAGATGCGTATACAACATTACAGATGCATAACGGAGCGCTTTACAGAGGTATACAACAGTACAGATACATAACAGAGCGCTTTACAAAGGTATAAAACAGTACAGATGCATAACAGAGCGCTTTACAGAGGTATACAACAGTTCAGATACATAACAGAGTGCTTTACAGAGGTATACAACAGTACAGATACATAACAGAGCGCTTTACAGAGGTTTACAACAGTACAGATACATAGCAGAGCGCTTTACAGAGGTATACAACATTACAGATACATAACAGAGCACTTTACAGAGGTATACAACAGTACAGATACATAACAGAGCACTTTACAGAGGTATACAACATTACAGATGCGTATACAACATTACAGATACATAACAGAGCACTTTACAGAGGTATGCATCTGTACAGATGCATAACGGAGCGCTTTACAGAGGTATGCAACTGTACAGATGCATAACGGAGCGCTTCACAGAGGTATGTAACTGTGCAGATGCGTATACAACATTACAGATGCATAACGGAGCGCTTTACAGAGGTATGCAACTGTACAGATGCGTAATGGAGCGCTTTACAGAGGTATGCAACTGTACAGATGCATAACGGAGAGCTTTACAGAGGTATGCAACTGTGCAGATGCGTATATAACATTACAGATGCATAACGGAGCGCTTTACAGAGGTATACAACATTACAAATGCATAACAGAGCGCTTTACAGAGGTACACAACATTACAGATACATAACAGAGCGCTTTACAGAGGTATACAACAGTACAGATACATAACAGAGCGCTTTACAGAGGTATGCAACTGTACAGTTGCGTATACAACATTACAGATGCATAACGGAGCGCTTTACAGAGGTATACAACATTACAGATGCATAACAGAGCGCTTTACAGAGGTATACAAGAGTACAGATGCATAACAGAGCGCTTTACAGAGGTATACAACAGTACAGATGCATAACAGAGCGCATTACAGAGGTATACAACAGTACAGATACATAACAGAGCGCTTTACAGAGGTATACAACAGTACAGATACATAACAGAGCGCTTTACAGAGGTATACAACATTACAGATACATAACAGGGCGCTTTACAGAGGTATACAACAGTACAGATACATAACAGAGCACTTTACAGAGGTATACAACAGTACAGATACATAACAGAGCGCTTTACAGAGGTATACAACATTACAGATGCGTATACAACATTACAGATGCCTATACAACATTACAGATGCATAACTCAGTGCTTTACAGAGGTATACAACATTACAGATACATAACAGAGCGCTTTACAGAGGTATGCAACTGTACAGATGCATAACAGAGCGCTTTACAGAGGTATGCAACTGTGCAGATGCGTATACAACATTACAGATGCATAACAGAGCGCTTTACAGAGGTATACAACAGTACAGATACATAACAGAGCGCTTTACAGAGGTATACAACAGTACAGATGCATAACAGAGCGCTTTACAGAGGTATACAACAGTACAGATACATAACAGAGCGCTTTACAGAGGTATACAACAGTACAGATACATAACAGAGCGCTTTGCAGAGGTATACAACATTACAGATACATAACAGAGCACTTTACAGAGGTATACAACAGTACAGATACATAACAGAGCACTTTACAAAGGTATACAACATTACAGATGCGTATCCAACATTACAGATGCATAGCAGAGCATTTTACAGAGGTATGCATCTGTACAGATGCATAACGGAGCGCTTTACAGAGGTATGTAACTGTGCAGATGCGTATACAACATTACAGATGCATAACGGAGCGCTTTACAGAGGTATCCAACTGTACAGATGCAGAACGGAGCGCTTTACAGAGGTATGCAACTATACAGATGCATAACGGAGCGCTTTACCGAGGTGTGCAACTGTGCAGATGCGTATACAACATTACAGATGCATAACGGAGCACTTTACAGAGGTATACAACAGTACAGATACATAACAGAGCGCTTTACAGAGGGGTATACAACAGTACAGATGCATAACAGAGCGCTTTACAGAGGTATACAACAGTACAGATACATAACAGAGCGCTTTACAGAGGTATACAACAGTACAGATACATAACAGATCGCTTTACAGAGGTATACAACAGTACAGATACATAGCAGAGCGCTTTACAGAGGTATACAACATTACAGATACATAACAGAGCACTTTACAGAGGTATACAACATTACAGATGCGTATACAACATTACAGATACATAACAGAGCACTTTACAGAGGTATGCATCTGTACAGATGCATAACGGAGCGCTTTACAGAGGTATGCAACTGTACAGATGCATAACGGAGCGCTTTACAGAGGTATGTAACTGTGCAGATGCGTATATAACATTACAGATGCATAACGGAGCGCTTTACAGAGGTATACAACATTACAAATGCATAACAGAGCGCTTTACAGAGGTACACAACATTACAGATACATAACAGAGCGCTTTACAGAGGTATACAACAGTACAGATACATAACAGAGCGCTTTACAGAGGTATGCAACTGTACAGTTGCGTATACAACATTACAGATGCATAACGGAGCGCTTTACAGAGGTATACAACATTACAGATGCATAACAGAGCGCTTTACAGAGGTATACAAGAGTACAGATGCATAACAGAGCGCTTTACAGAGGTATACAACAGTACAGATGCATAACAGAGCGCATTACAGAGGTATACAACAGTACAGATACATAACAGAGCGCTTTACAGAGGTATACAACAGTACAGATACATAACAGAGCGCTTTACAGAGGTATACAACATTACAGATACATAACAGGGCGCTTTACAGAGGTATACAACAGTACAGATACATAACAGAGCACTTTACAGAGGTATACAACAGTACAGATACATAACAGAGCGCTTTACAGAGGTATACAACATTACAGATGCGTATACAACATTACAGATGCCTATACAACATTACAGATGCATAACTCAGTGCTTTACAGAGGTATACAACATTACAGATACATAACAGAGCGCTTTACAGAGGTATGCAACTGTACAGATGCATAACAGAGCGCTTTACAGAGGTATGCAACTGTGCAGATGCGTATACAACATTACAGATGCATAACAGAGCGCTTTACAGAGGTATACAACAGTACAGATACATAACAGAGCGCTTTACAGAGGTATACAACAGTACAGATGCATAACAGAGCGCTTTACAGAGGTATACAACAGTACAGATACATAACAGAGCGCTTTACAGAGGTATACAACAGTACAGATACATAACAGAGCGCTTTGCAGAGGTATACAACATTACAGATACATAACAGAGCACTTTACAGAGGTATACAACAGTACAGATACATAACAGAGCACTTTACAAAGGTATACAACATTACAGATGCGTATCCAACATTACAGATGCATAGCAGAGCATTTTACAGAGGTATGCATCTGTACAGATGCATAACGGAGCGCTTTACAGAGGTATGCAACTGTACAGATGCATAACGGAGCGCTTTACAGAGGTATGCAACTGTACAGATGCGTAACGGAGCGCTTTACAGAGGTATGCAACTGTACAGCTGCATAACAGAGCGCTTTACAGAGGTATGCAACTGTGCAGATGCGTATACAACATTACAGATGCATAACGGAGCGCTTCACAGAGGTATACAACATTACAAATGCATAACAGAGCTTTTTACAGAGGTGCACAGCATTACAGATACATAACAGAGCGCTTTACAGAGGTATACAACAGTACAGATACATAACAGAGCGCTTTAAAGAGGTATGCAACTGTACAGTTGCGTATACAACATTACAGATGCATAACGGAGCGCTTTACAGAGGTATACAACATTACAGATGCATAACAGAGCGCTTTACAGAGGTATACAACAGTACAGATGCATAACAGAGCGCTTTACAGAGGTATACAACAGTACAGTTGCATAACAGAGGGCTTTACAGAGGTATACAACAGTACAGATACATAACAGAGCGCTTTAAAGAGGTATACAACAGTACAGATACATAACAGAGCGCTTTACAGAGGTATACAACATTACAGATACATAACAGGGTGCTTTACAGAGGTATACAACAGTACAGATACATACCAGAGCACTTTACAGAGGTATACAACAGTACAGATACATAACAGAGCGCTTTACAGAGGTATACAACATTACAGATGCATATACAACATTACAGATGCGTATACAACATTACAGATGCATAACTCAGCGCTTTACAGAGGTATACAACATTACAGATACATAACAGAGCGCTTTACAGAGGTATGCAACTGTACAGATGCATAACTGAGCGCTTTACAGAGGTATGCAACTGTGCAGATGCGTATACAACATTACAGATGCATAACAGAGAGCTTTACAGAGGTATACAACAGTACAGATACATAACAGAGCGCTTTACAGAGGTATACAATAGTACAGATGCATAACAGAGCGCTTTACAGAGGTATACAACAGTACAGATACATAACAGAGCGCTTTACAGAGGTATACAACAGTACAGATACATAACAGAGCACTTTACAGAGGTATACAACATTACAGATGCGTATACAACATTACAGATACATAACAGAGCGCTTTACAGAGGTAAGCAACTGTACAGATGCATAATGGAGCGCTTTACAGAGGTATGCAACTGTACAGATGCATAACGGAGCGCTTTACAGAGGTATACAACAGTACAGATACATAACAGAGCGCTTTACAGAGGTATTCAACAGTACAGATACAAAACAGAGCGCTTTGCAGAGGTATACAACATTACAGATACATAACAGAGCGCTTTACAGAGGTATACAACAGTACAGATACATAACAGAGCACTTTACAGAGGTATACAACATTACAGATGCGTATACTACATTACAGATACATAACAGAGCGCTTTACAGAGGTATGCAACTGTACAGATGCATAACGGAGCGCTTTACAGAGGTATGCAACTGTACAGATACATAACGGAGCGCTTTAAAGAGGTATGCAACTGTGCAGATGCGTATACAGCATTACAGATGCATAACAGAGCGCTTTGCAGAGGTATGCAACTGTACAGATGCATAACGGAGCGCTTTACAGAGGTATGCAACTGTACAGATGCATAACGGAGCGCTTTACAGAGGTATGCAACTGTGCAGATGCGTATACAACATTACAGATGCATAACGGAGCGCTTTACAGAGGTATAAAAACATTACAGATGCATAACGGAGCGCTTTACAGAGGTATACAACATTACAGATGCATAACAGAGCGCTTTACAGAGGTATACAACAGTACAGATACATAACAGAGCGCTTTACAGAGGTATACAACAGTACAGATGCATACCAGAGCGCTTTACAGAGGTATACAACAGTACAGATACATAACAGAGCGCTTTACAGAGGTATACAATATTACAGATACATAACAGAGCGCTTTACAGAGGTATGCAACTGTACAGATGCATAACGGAGTGCTTTACAGAGGTATACAACAGTACAGATACATAACCAAGCGCTTTACAGAGGTGACAACAGAACAGATACATAACAGAGCGCTTTACAGAGGTATGCAACTGTACGATGCATAATGGAGCACTTTACAGAGGTATGCAACTGTACATATGCATAACGGAGCGCTTTACAGAGGTATGCAACTGTACAGATGCATAACAGAGCACTTTACAGAGGTATACAACAGTACAGATACATAACAGAGCACTTTACAGAGGTGCAACAGAACAGATACATAACGGAGCGCTTTACAGAGGTATGCAACTGTACAGATGCATAACGGAGCTCTTTAAGGAGGTATGCAACTGTACAGATGCATAACGGAGCGATTTACAGAGGTATGCAACTGTGCAGATGCGTATACAACATTACAGATGCATCACGGAACGCTTTACAGAGGTATGCAACTGTACAGATGCATAACGGAGCGCTTTACAGAGGTATGCAACTGTGCAGACGCGTATATATAACATTACAGATGCATAACGGAGCGCTTTACAGAGGTATACAACATTACAGAAGCATAACATAGCACTTTACAGAGGTATACAACATTACAGATGCATAACAGAGCGCTTTACAGAGGTATACAACAGTACAGATACATAACAGAGCACTTTACAGAGGTATACAACATTACAGATACATAACAGAGCGCTTTACAGAGGTATACAACAGTACAGATACATAACAGAGCGCTTTACAGAGTTATACAACAGAACAAATACATAACAGAGCGCTTTACAGAGGTATACAACATTACAGATACATAACAGAGCGCTTTACAGAGGTATACAACAGTACAGATACACAGCAGAGCACTTTACAGAGGTATACAACATTACAGATACATAACAGAGCACTTTACAGAGGTATACAAGAGTACAGATACATAACATAGCGCTTTACAGAGGTATACAACATTACAGATGCGTATACAACATTACAGATACATAACAGAGCACTTTACAGAGGTATGCAACTGTACAGATGCATAACGGAGCGCTTTACAGAGGTATGCAACTGTACAGATGCATAACAGAGCGCTTTACAGAGGTATGTAACTGTGCAGATGCGTATACAACATTACAGAGGCATAACGGAGTGCTTTACAGAGGTATGCAACTGTACAGATGCGTAACGAGCGCTTTACAGAGGTATGCAACTGTACAGATGCATAACAGAGCGCTTTACAGAGGTATGCAACTGTGCAGATGCGTATACAACAGTACAGTTGCATATCGGAGTGCTTTACAGAGGTATACAACATTATAAATGCATACCAGAGCGCTTTACAGAGGTATACAACAGTACAGATACATAACAGAGCTCTTTACAGAGGTATACAACATTACAGATACATAACAGGGTGCTTTACAGAGGTATACAACAGTACAGATACATAACAGAGCACTTTACAGAGGTATACAACAGTACAGATACATAACAGAGCGCTTTACAGAGGTATACAACATTACAGATGCGTATACAACATTACAGATGCATATACAACATTACAGATGCATAACTCAGCCCTTTACAGAGGTATACAACATTACAGATACATAACACAGCGCTTTACAGAGGTATGCAACTGTACAGCTGCATAACGGAGTGCTTTACATAGGTATGCAACTGTGTAGATGCGTATACAACATTACAGATGCATAACAGAGCACTTTACAGAGGTATGCAACTGTACAGATGCATAACGGAGCGCTTTACAGAGGTATGCAACTGTACAGATGCATAACGGAGCGCTTTACAGAGGTATGCAACTGTACAGATGCATAACGGAGCGCTTTACAGAGGTATGCAACTGTACAGATGCAGAACGGAGCGCTTTACAGAAGTATGCAACTGTACAGATGCATAACGGAGCGCTTTACCGAGGTATGCAACTGTGCAGATGCGTATACAACATTACAGATGCATAACGGAGCGCTTTACAGAGGTATACAACAGTACAGATACATAACAGAGCGCTTTACAAAGGTATAAAACAGTACAGATGCATAACAGAGCGCTTTACAGAGGTATACAACAGTTCAGATACATAACAGAGTGCTTTACAGAGGTATACAACAGTACAGATACATAACAGAGCGCTTTACAGAGGTTTACAACAGTACAGATACATAGCAGAGCGCTTTACAGAGGTATACAACATTACAGATACATAACAGAGCACTTTACAGAGGTATACAACAGTACAGATACATAACAGAGCACTTTACAGAGGTATACAACATTACAGATGCGTATACAACATTACAGATACATAACAGAGCACTTTACAGAGGTATGCATCTGTACAGATGCATAACGGAGCGCTTTACAGAGGTATGCAACTGTACAGATGCATAACGGAGCGCTTCACAGAGGTATGTAACTGTGCAGATGCGTATACAACATTACAGATGCATAACGGAGCGCTTTACAGAGGTATGCAACTGTACAGATGCGTAATGGAGCGCTTTACAGAGGTATGCAACTGTACAGATGCATAACGGAGAGCTTTACAGAGGTATGCAACTGTGCAGATGCGTATATAACATTACAGATGCATAACGGAGCGCTTTACAGAGGTATACAACATTACAAATGCATAACAGAGCGCTTTACAGAGGTACACAACATTACAGATACATAACAGAGCGCTTTACAGAGGTATACAACAGTACAGATACATAACAGAGCGCTTTACAGAGGTATGCAACTGTACAGTTGCGTATACAACATTACAGATGCATAACGGAGCGCTTTACAGAGGTATACAACATTACAGATGCATAACAGAGCGCTTTACAGAGGTATACAAGAGTACAGATGCATAACAGAGCGCTTTACAGAGGTATACAACAGTACAGATGCATAACAGAGCGCATTACAGAGGTATACAACAGTACAGATACATAACAGAGCGCTTTACAGAGGTATACAACAGTACAGATACATAACAGAGCGCTTTACAGAGGTATACAACATTACAGATACATAACAGGGCGCTTTACAGAGGTATACAACAGTACAGATACATAACAGAGCACTTTACAGAGGTATACAACAGTACAGATACATAACAGAGCGCTTTACAGAGGTATACAACATTACAGATGCGTATACAACATTACAGATGCCTATACAACATTACAGATGCATAACTCAGTGCTTTACAGAGGTATACAACATTACAGATACATAACAGAGCGCTTTACAGAGGTATGCAACTGTACAGATGCATAACAGAGCGCTTTACAGAGGTATGCAACTGTGCAGATGCGTATACAACATTACAGATGCATAACAGAGCGCTTTACAGAGGTATACAACAGTACAGATACATAACAGAGCGCTTTACAGAGGTATACAACAGTACAGATGCATAACAGAGCGCTTTACAGAGGTATACAACAGTACAGATACATAACAGAGCGCTTTACAGAGGTATACAACAGTACAGATACATAACAGAGCGCTTTGCAGAGGTATACAACATTACAGATACATAACAGAGCACTTTACAGAGGTATACAACAGTACAGATACATAACAGAGCACTTTACAAAGGTATACAACATTACAGATGCGTATCCAACATTACAGATGCATAGCAGAGCATTTTACAGAGGTATGCATCTGTACAGATGCATAACGGAGCGCTTTACAGAGGTATGTAACTGTGCAGATGCGTATACAACATTACAGATGCATAACGGAGCGCTTTACAGAGGTATCCAACTGTACAGATGCAGAACGGAGCGCTTTACAGAGGTATGCAACTATACAGATGCATAACGGAGCGCTTTACCGAGGTGTGCAACTGTGCAGATGCGTATACAACATTACAGATGCATAACGGAGCACTTTACAGAGGTATACAACAGTACAGATACATAACAGAGCGCTTTACAGAGGGGTATACAACAGTACAGATGCATAACAGAGCGCTTTACAGAGGTATACAACAGTACAGATACATAACAGAGCGCTTTACAGAGGTATACAACAGTACAGATACATAACAGATCGCTTTACAGAGGTATACAACAGTACAGATACATAGCAGAGCGCTTTACAGAGGTATACAACATTACAGATACATAACAGAGCACTTTACAGAGGTATACAACATTACAGATGCGTATACAACATTACAGATACATAACAGAGCACTTTACAGAGGTATGCATCTGTACAGATGCATAACGGAGCGCTTTACAGAGGTATGCAACTGTACAGATGCATAACGGAGCGCTTTACAGAGGTATGTAACTGTGCAGATGCGTATATAACATTACAGATGCATAACGGAGCGCTTTACAGAGGTATACAACATTACAAATGCATAACAGAGCGCTTTACAGAGGTACACAACATTACAGATACATAACAGAGCGCTTTACAGAGGTATACAACAGTACAGATACATAACAGAGCGCTTTACAGAGGTATGCAACTGTACAGTTGCGTATACAACATTACAGATGCATAACGGAGCGCTTTACAGAGGTATACAACATTACAGATGCATAACAGAGCGCTTTACAGAGGTATACAAGAGTACAGATGCATAACAGAGCGCTTTACAGAGGTATACAACAGTACAGATGCATAACAGAGCGCATTACAGAGGTATACAACAGTACAGATACATAACAGAGCGCTTTACAGAGGTATACAACAGTACAGATACATAACAGAGCGCTTTACAGAGGTATACAACATTACAGATACATAACAGGGCGCTTTACAGAGGTATACAACAGTACAGATACATAACAGAGCACTTTACAGAGGTATACAACAGTACAGATACATAACAGAGCGCTTTACAGAGGTATACAACATTACAGATGCGTATACAACATTACAGATGCCTATACAACATTACAGATGCATAACTCAGTGCTTTACAGAGGTATACAACATTACAGATACATAACAGAGCGCTTTACAGAGGTATGCAACTGTACAGATGCATAACAGAGCGCTTTACAGAGGTATGCAACTGTGCAGATGCGTATACAACATTACAGATGCATAACAGAGCGCTTTACAGAGGTATACAACAGTACAGATACATAACAGAGCGCTTTACAGAGGTATACAACAGTACAGATGCATAACAGAGCGCTTTACAGAGGTATACAACAGTACAGATACATAACAGAGCGCTTTACAGAGGTATACAACAGTACAGATACATAACAGAGCGCTTTGCAGAGGTATACAACATTACAGATACATAACAGAGCACTTTACAGAGGTATACAACAGTACAGATACATAACAGAGCACTTTACAAAGGTATACAACATTACAGATGCGTATCCAACATTACAGATGCATAGCAGAGCATTTTACAGAGGTATGCATCTGTACAGATGCATAACGGAGCGCTTTACAGAGGTATGTAACTGTGCAGATGCGTATACAACATTACAGATGCATAACGGAGCGCTTTACAGAGGTATCCAACTGTACAGATGCAGAACGGAGCGCTTTACAGAGGTATGCAACTATACAGATGCATAACGGAGCGCTTTACCGAGGTGTGCAACTGTGCAGATGCGTATACAACATTACAGATGCATAACGGAGCACTTTACAGAGGTATACAACAGTACAGATACATAACAGAGCGCTTTACAGAGGTATACAACAGTACAGCTGCATAACAGAGCGCTTTACAGAGGTATACAACAGTACAGATACATAACAGAGCGCTTTACAGAGGTATACAACAGTACAGATACATAACAGATCGCTTTACAGAGGTATACAACAGTACAGATACATAGCAGAGCGCTTTACAGAGGTATACAACATTACAGATACATAACAGAGCACTTTACAGAGGTATACAACATTACAGATGCGTATACAACATTACAGATACATAACAGAGCACTTTACAGAGGTATGCATCTGTACAGATGCATAACGGAGCGCTTTACAGAGGTATGCAACTGTACAGATGCATAACGGAGCGCTTTACAGAGGTATGTAACTGTGCAGATGCGTATACAACATTACAGATGCATAACGGAGCGCTTTACAGAGGTATGCAACTGTACAGATGCGTAACGGAGCGCTTTACAGAGGTATGCAACTGTACAGATGCATAACGGAGCGCTTTACAGAGGTATGCAACTGTGCAGATGCGTATACAACATTACAGATGCATAACGGAGCGCTTTACAGAGGTATACAACATTACAAATGCATAACAGAGCGCTTTACAGAGGTATGCAACTGTACAGATGCATAACGGAGCGCTTTACCGAGGTATGCAACTGTGCAGATGCGTATACAACATTACAGATGCATAACGGAGCGCTTTACAGAGGTATACAACAGTACAGATACATAACAGAGCGCTTTACAGAGGTATGCAACTGTGCAGATGCGTATACAACATTACAGATGCATAACGGAGCGCTTTACAGAGGTATATAAACATTACAGATGCATAACGGAGCGCTTTACAGAGGTATACAACATTACAGATGCATAACAGAGCGCTTTACAGAGGTATACAACAGTACAGATACATAACAGAGCGCTTTACAGAGGTATACAATATTACAGATACATAACAGAGCGCTTTACAGAGGTATGCAACTGTACAGATGCATAACGGAGTGCTTTACAGAGGTATACAACAGTACAGATACATAACCAAGCGCTTTACAGAGGTGACAACAGAACAGATACATAACAGAGCGCTTTACAGAGGTATGCAACTGTACAGATGCATAACAGAGCACTTTACAGAGGTATACAACAGTACAGATACATAACAGAGCACTTAACAGAGGTGCAACAGAACAGATACATAACGGAGCGCTTTACAGAGGTATGCAACTGTACAGATGCATAACGGAGCTCTTTACGGAGGTATGCAACTGTACAGATGCATAACGGAGCGCTTTACAGAGGTATGCAACTGTGCAGATGCGTATACAACATTACAGATGCATCACGGAACGCTTTACAGAGGTATGCAACTGTACAGATGCATAACGGAGCGCTTTACAGAGGTATGCAACTGTGCAGACGCGTATATATAACATTACAGATGCATAACGGAGTGCTTTACAGAGGTATACAACATTACAGATGCATAACATAGCGCTTTACAGAGGTATACAACATTACAGATGCATAACAGAGCGCTTTACAGAGGTATACAACAGTACAGATACATAACAGAGCACTTTACAGAGGTATACAACATTACAGATACATAACAGAGCGCTTTACAGAGGTATACAACAGTACAGATACATAACAGAGCGCTTTACAGAGTTATACAACAGAACAAATACACAACAGAGCGCTTTACAGAGGTATACAACATTACAGATACATAACAGAGCGCTTTACAGAGGTATACAACAGTACAGATACATAGCAGAGCACTTTACAGAGGTATACAACATTACAGATACATAACAGAGCACTTTACAGAGGTATAAATGAGTACAGATACATAACATAGCGCTTTACAGAGGTATACAACATTACAGATGCGTATACAACATTACAGATACATAACAGAGCACTTTACAGAGGTATGCAACTGTACAGATGCATAACGGAGCGCTTTACAGAGGTATGCAACTGTACAGATGCATAACAGAGCGCTTTACAGAGGTATGCAACTGTATAGATGCATAACAGAGCGCTTTACAGAGGTATGCAACTGTGCAGATGCGTATACAACAGTACAGTTGCATATCGGAGCGCTTTACAGAGGTATACAACATTACAAATGCATACCAGAGTGCTTTACAGAGGTATACAACATTACAGATACATAACAGAGCGCTTTACAGAGGTATACAACAGTAAAGATACATAACAGAGCGCTTTACAGAGGTATGCAACTGTACAGTTGCGTATACAACATTACAGATGCATAACGGAGCGCTTTACAGAGGTATACAACATTACAGATGCATAACAGAGCGCTTTACAGAGGTATACAACAGTACAGATGCATAACAGAGCGCTTTACAGAGGTATACAACAGTGCAGATGCATAACAGAGCGCTTTACAGAGGTATACAACAGTACAGATACATAACAGAGCGCTTTACAGAGGTATACAACATTACAGATACATAACAGGGCGCTTTACAGAGGTATACAACAGTACAGATACATAACAGAGCACTTTACAGAGGTATACAACAGTACAGATACATAACAGAGCGCTTTACAGAGGTATACAACATTACAGATGCGTATACAACATTACAGATGCGTATACAACATTACAGATGCATAACTCAGCGCTTTACAGAGGTATACAACATTACAGATACATAACACAGCGCTTTACAGAGGTATGCAACTGTACAGATGCATAACGGAGTGCTTTACAGAGGTATGCAACTGTGCAGATGCGTATACAACATTACAGATGCATAACAGAGCACTTTACAGAGGTATGCAACTGTACAGATGCATAACGGAGCGCTTTACAGAGGTATGCAACTGTACAGATGCATAAGGGAGTGCTTTACAGAGGTATGCAACTGTACAGATGCATAACGGAGCGCTTTACAGAGGTATGTAACTGTGCAGATGCGTGTACAACATTACAGATGCATAACGGAGCGCTTTACAGAGGTATGCAACTGTACAGATGCAGAACGGAGCGCTTTACAGAAGTATGCAACTGTACAGATGCATAACGGAGCGCTTTACCGAGGTATGCAACTGTGCAGATGCGTATACAACATTACAGATGCATAACGGAGCACTTTACAGAGGTATACAACAGTACAGATACATAACAGAGCGCTTTACAAAGGTATAAAACAGTACAGATGCATAACAGAGCGCTTTACAGAGGTATACAACAGTTCAGATACATAACAGAGTGCTTTACAGAGGTATACAACAGTACAGATACATAACAGAGCGCTTTACAGAGGTTTACAACAGTACAGATACATAGCAGAGCGCTTTACAGAGGTATACAACATTACAGATACATAACAGAGCACTTTACAGAGGTATACAACAGTACAGATACATAACAGAGCACTTTACAGAGGTATACAACATTACAGATGCGTATACAACATTACAGATACATAACAGAGCACTTTACAGAGGTATGCATCTGCATAACGGAGCGCTTTACAGAGGTATGCAACTGTACAGATGCATAACGGAGCGCTTCACAGAGGTATGTAACTGTGCAGATGCGTATACAACATTACAGATGCATAACGGAGCGCTTTACAGAGGTATGCAACTGTACAGATGCGTAACGGAGCGCTTTACAGAGGTATGCTACTGTACAGATGCATAACGGAGAGCTTTACAGAGGTATGCAACTGTGCAGATGCGTATATAACATTACAGATGCATAACGGAGCGCTTTACAGAGGTATACAACATTACAAATGCATAACAGAGCGCTTTACAGAGGTACACAACATTACAGATACATAACAGAGCGCTTTACAGAGGTATACAACAGTACAGATACATATCAGAGCGCTTTACAGAGGTATGCAACTGTACAGTTGCGTATACAACATTACAGATGCATAACGGAGCGCTTTACAGAGGTATACAACATTACAGATGCATAACAGAGCGCTTTACAGAGGTATACAAGAGTACAGATGCATAACAGAGCGCTTTACAGAGGTATACAACAGTACAGATGCATAACAGAGCGCATTACAGAGGTATACAACAGTACAGATACATAACAGAGCGCTTTACAGAGGTATACAACAGTACAGATACATAACAGAGCGCTTTACAGAGGTATACAACATTACAGATACATAACAGGGCGCTTTACAGAGGTATACAACATTACAGATGCGTATACAACATTACAGATACATAACAGAGCACTTTACAGAGGTATGCATCTGTACAGATGCATAACGGAGCGCTTTACAGAGGTATGCAACTGTACAGATGCATAACGGAGCGCTTTACAGAGGTATACAACAGTACAGCTACATAACAGAGCGCTTGACAGAGGTATAGAACATTACAGATACATAACAGAGTGGTTTACAGAGGTATACAACAGTACAGATACATAACAGAGCGCTTTACAAAGGTATACAACATTAAAGATACATAATAGAGCACTTTACAGAGGTATACAACAGTACAGATACATAACTGAGCGCTTTAGAGCGCTTTACAGAGGTATACAACATTACAGATGCATAACAGAGCACTTTACAGAGGTATGCAACTGTACAGATGCATATCGTAGCGCTTTACAGAGGTATGCAACTGTACAGATGCATAACGGAGCGCTTTACAGAGGTATGCAACTGTACAGATGCATAACAGAGCGCTTTACAGAGGTATGTAACTGTGCAAATGCGTATACAACATTACAGATGCACAACGGAGCGTTTTACAGAGGTATGCAACTGTACAGATGCAGATCGGAGCACTTTACAGAGGTATGCAACTGTACAGATGCATAACGGAGCGCTTTACAGAGGTATGCAACTGTGCAGATGCGTATACAACATTACAGATGCGTAACGGAGCGCTTTACAGAGGTATACAACAGTACAGATACATAACAGAGTGCTTTAAAGAGGTATACAACAGTACAGATGCATAACAGAGTGCTTTACAGAGGTATACAACAGAACAAATACATAACAGAGCGCTTTACAGAGGTATACAATATTACAGATACATAACAGAGTGCTTTACAGAGGTATACAACAGTACAGATACATAGCAGAGCGCTTTACAGAGGTATACAACATTACAGATATGTAACAGAGCACTTTACAGAGGTATACGACATTACAGATGCGTATACAACATTACAGATATATAACAGAGCACTTTACAGAGGTATGCAACTGTACAGATGCATAACAGAGCGCTTTACAGAGGTATGCAACTGTACAGATGCATAACAGAGCGCTTTACAGAGGTATGTAGGTGTGCAGATGCGTATACAACATTACAGAGGCAAAACGGAGCGCTTTACAGAGGTATGCAACTGTACAGATGCGTAACGAGCGCTTTACAGAGGTATGCAACTGTAGAGATGCATAACAGAGCGCTTTACAGAGGTATGCAACTGTGCAGATGCGTATTCAACATTACAGATGCATAACGGAGCGCTTTACAGAGGTATACAACATTACAGATGCGTATACAACATTACAGATGCGTATACAACATTACAGATGCATAATTCAGCGCTTTACAGAGGTATACAACATTACAGATACATAACAGAGCGCTTTACAGAGGTATGCAACTGCACAGATGCATAACGGAGCGCTTTACAGAGGTATGCAACTGTGCAGATGCGTATACAACATTACAGATGCATAACAGAGCGCTTTACAGAGGTATACAACAGTACAGATAGATAACAAAGCGCTTTACAGAGGTATACAACAGTACAGATGCATAACAGAGCGCTTTACAGAGGTATACAACAGTACAGATACATAACAGAGCGCTTTACAGAGGTATACAACAGTACAGATACATAACAGAGCGCTTTGCAGAGGTATACAACATTACAGATACATAACAGAGCACTTTACAGAGGTATACAACAGTACAGATACATAACAGAGCACTTTAAAGAGGTATACAACATTACAGATGCGTATACAACATTACAGATGCATAACAGAGCACTTTACAGAGGTATGCAACTGTACAGATGCATAATGGAGCGCTTTACAGAGGTATGCAACTGTACAGATGCAGAACGGAGCGCTTTACAGAGGTATGCAACTGTACAGATGCAGAACGGAGCGCTTTACAGAGGTATGCAACTGTACAGATGCATAACGGAGCGCTTTAGCGAGGTATGCAACTGTGCAGGTGCGTATACAACATTACAGATGCATAACGGAGCGCTTTACAGAGGTGTACAACAGTACAGATACATAACAGAGCGCTTTACAGAGGTATACAACAGTACAGATGCATAACAGAGCGCTTTACAGAGGTATACAACAGTACAGATACATAACAGAGCGCTTTACAGAGGTATACAACAGTACAGATACATAGCAGAGCGCTTTACAGAGGTATACAACATTACAGATACATAACAGAGCACTTTACAGAGGTATACAACATTACAGATACATAACAGAGGACTTTACAGAGGTATACAACATTACAGATGCGTATACAACATTACAGATACATGACAGAGCACTTTACAGAGGTATGCATCTGTACAGATGCATAACGGAGCGCTTTACAGAGGTATGCAACTGTACAGATGCATAACGGAGCGCTTTACAGAGGTATGCAACTGTACAGATGCGTAACGGAGCGCTTTACAGAGGTATGCAACTGTACAGCTGCATAACAGAGCGCTTTACAGAGGTATGCAACTGTGCAGATGCGTATACAACATTACAGATGCATAACGGAGCGCTTCACAGAGGTATACAACATTACAAATGCATAACAGAGCTTTTTACAGAGGTGCACAGCATTACAGATACATAACAGAGCGCTTTACAGAGGTATACAACAGTACAGATACATAACAGAGCGCTTTAAAGAGGTATGCAACTGTACAGTTGCGTATACAACATTACAGATGCATAACGGAGCGCTTTACAGAGGTATACAACATTACAGATGCATAACAGAGCGCTTTACAGAGGTATACAACAGTACAGATGCATAACAGAGCGCTTTACAGAGGTATACAACAGTACAGTTGCATAACAGAGGGCTTTACAGAGGTATACAACAGTACAGATACATAACAGAGCGCTTTAAAGAGGTATACAACAGTACAGATACATAACAGAGCGCTTTACAGAGGTATACAACATTACAGATACATAACAGGGTGCTTTACAGAGGTATACAACAGTACAGATACATACCAGAGCACTTTACAGAGGTATACAACAGTACAGATACATAACAGAGCGCTTTACAGAGGTATACAACATTACAGATGCATATACAACATTACAGATGCGTATACAACATTACAGATGCATAACTCAGCGCTTTACAGAGGTATACAACATTACAGATACATAACAGAGCGCTTTACAGAGGTATGCAACTGTACAGATGCATAACTGAGCGCTTTACAGAGGTATGCAACTGTGCAGATGCGTATACAACATTACAGATGCATAACAGAGAGCTTTACAGAGGTATACAACAGTACAGATACATAACAGAGCGCTTTACAGAGGTATACAATAGTACAGATGCATAACAGAGCGCTTTACAGAGGTATACAACAGTACAGATACATAACAGAGCGCTTTACAGAGGTATACAACAGTACAGATACATAACAGAGCACTTTACAGAGGTATACAACATTACAGATGCGTATACAACATTACAGATACATAACAGAGCGCTTTACAGAGGTAAGCAACTGTACAGATGCATAATGGAGCGCTTTACAGAGGTATGCAACTGTACAGATGCATAACGGAGCGCTTTACAGAGGTATACAACAGTACAGATACATAACAGAGCGCTTTACAGAGGTATTCAACAGTACAGATACATAACAGAGCGCTTTGCAGAGGTATACAACATTACAGATACATAACAGAGCGCTTTACAGAGGTATACAACAGTACAGATACATAACAGAGCACTTTACAGAGGTATACAACATTACAGATGCGTATACTACATTACAGATACATAACAGAGCGCTTTACAGAGGTATGCAACTGTACAGATGCATAACGGAGCGCTTTACAGAGGTATGCAACTGTACAGATACATAACGGAGCGCTTTAAAGAGGTATGCAACTGTGCAGATGCGTATACAGCATTACAGATGCATAACAGAGCGCTTTGCAGAGGTATGCAACTGTACAGATGCATAACGGAGCGCTTTACAGAGGTATGCAACTGTACAGATGCATAACGGAGCGCTTTACAGAGGTATGCAACTGTGCAGATGCGTATACAACATTACAGATGCATAACGGAGCGCTTTACAGAGGTATAAAAACATTACAGATGCATAACGGAGCGCTTTACAGAGGTATGCAACTGTACAGATGCATAACGGAGCTCTTTAAGGAGGTATGCAACTGTACAGATGCATAACGGAGCGATTTACAGAGGTATGCAACTGTGCAGATGCGTATACAACATTACAGATGCATCACGGAACGCTTTACAGAGGTATGCAACTGTACAGATGCATAACGGAGCGCTTTACAGAGGTATGCAACTGTGCAGACGCGTATATATAACATTACAGATGCATAACGAAGCGCTTTACAGAGGTATACAACATTACAGAAGCATAACATAGCACTTTACAGAGGTATACAACATTACAGATGCATAACAGAGCGCTTTACAGAGGTATACAACAGTACAGATACATAACAGAGCACTTTACAGAGGTATACAGCATTACAGATACATAACAGAGCGCTTTACAGAGGTATACAACAGTACAGATACATAACAGAGCGCTTTACAGAGTTATACAACAGAACAAATACATAACAGAGCGCTTTACAGAGGTATACAACATTACAGATACATAACAGAGCGCTTTACAGAGGTATACAACAGTACAGATACACAGCAGAGCACTTTACAGAGGTATACAACATTACAGATACATAACAGAGCACTTTACAGAGGTATACAAGAGTACAGATACATAACATAGCGCTTTACAGAGGTATACAACATTACAGATGCGTATACAACATTACAGATACATAACAGAGCACTTTACAGAGGTATGCAACTGTACAGATGCATAACGGAGCGCTTTACAGAGGTATGCAACTGTACAGATGCATAACAGAGCGCTTTACAGAGGTATGTAACTGTGCAGATGCGTATACAACATTACAGAGGCATAACGGAGTGCTTTACAGAGGTATGCAACTGTACAGATGCGTAACGAGCGCTTTACAGAGGTATGCAACTGTACAGATGCATAACAGAGCGCTTTACAGAGGTATGCAACTGTGCAGATGCGTATACAACAGTACAGTTGCATATCGGAGCGCTTTACAGAGGTATACAACATTATAAATGCATACCAGAGCGCTTTACAGAGGTATACAACAGTACAGATACATAACAGAGCTCTTTACAGAGGTATACAACATTACAGATACATAACAGGGCGCTTTACAGAGGTATACAACAGTACAGATACATAACAGAGCACTTTACAGAGGTATACAACAGTACAGATACATAACAGAGCGCTTTACAGAGGTATACAACATTACAGATGCGTATACAACATTACAGATGCATATACAACATTACAGATGCATAACTCAGCCCTTTACAGAGGTATACAACATTACAGATACATAACACAGCGCTTTACAGAGGTATGCAACTGTACAGCTGCATAACGGAGTGCTTTACATAGGTATGCAACTGTGTAGATGCGTATACAACATTACAGATGCATAACAGAGCACTTTACAGAGGTATGCAACTGTACAGATGCATAACGGAGCGCTTTACAGAGGTATGCAACTGTACAGATGCATAACGGAGCGCTTTACAGAGGTATGCAACTGTACAGATGCATAACGGAGCGCTTTACAGAGGTATGCAACTGTACAGATGCAGAACGGAGCGCTTTACAGAAGTATGCAACTGTACAGATGCATAACGGAGCGCTTTACCGAGGTATGCAACTGTGCAGATGCGTATACAACATTACAGATGCATAACGGAGCGCTTTACAGAGGTATACAACAGTACAGATACATAGCAGAGCGCTTTACAAAGGTATAAAACAGTACAGATGCATAACAGAGCGCTTTACAGAGGTATACAACAGTTCAGATACATAACAGAGTGCTTTACAGAGGTATACAACAGTACAGATACATAACAGAGCGCTTTACAGAGGTTTACAACAGTACAGATACATAGCAGAGCGCTTTACAGAGGTATACAACATTACAGATACATAACAGAGCACTTTACAGAGGTATACAACAGTACAGATACATAACAGAGCACTTTACAGAGGTATACAACATTACAGATGCGTATACAACATTACAGATACATAACAGAGCACTTTACAGAGGTATGCATCTGTACAGATGCATAACGGAGCGCTTTACAGAGGTATGCAACTGTACAGATGCATAACGGAGCGCTTCACAGAGGTATGTAACTGTGCAGATGCGTATACAACATTACAGATGCATAACGGAGCGCTTTACAGAGGTATGCAACTGTACAGATGCGTAATGGAGCGCTTTACAGAGGTATGCAACTGTACAGATGCATAACGGAGAGCTTTACAGAGGTATGCAACTGTGCAGATGCGTATATAACATTACAGATGCATAACGGAGCGCTTTACAGAGGTATACAACATTACAAATGCATAACAGAGCGCTTTACAGAGGTACACAACATTACAGATACATAACAGAGCGCTTTACAGAGGTATACAACAGTACAGATACATAACAGAGCGCTTTACAGAGGTATGCAACTGTACAGTTGCGTATACAACATTACAGATGCATAACGGAGCGCTTTACAGAGGTATACAACATTACAGATGCATAACAGAGCGCTTTACAGAGGTATACAAGAGTACAGATGCATAACAGAGCGCTTTACAGAGGTATACAACAGTACAGATGCATAACAGAGCGCATTACAGAGGTATACAACAGTACAGATACATAACAGAGCGCTTTACAGAGGTATACAACAGTACAGATACATAACAGAGCGCTTTACAGAGGTATACAACATTACAGATACATAACAGGGCGCTTTACAGAGGTATACAACAGTACAGATACATAACAGAGCACTTTACAGAGGTATACAACAGTACAGATACATAACAGAGCGCTTTACAGTTGTATACAACATTACAGATGCGTATACAACATTACAGATGCCTATACAACATTACAGATGCATAACTCAGTGCTTTACAGAGGTATACAACATTACAGATACATAACAGAGCGCTTTACAGAGGTATGCAACTGTACAGATGCATAACAGAGCGCTTTACAGAGGTATGCAACTGTGCAGATGCGTATACAACATTACAGATGCATAACAGAGCGCTTTACAGAGGTATACAACAGTACAGATACATAACAGAGCGCTTTACAGAGGTATACAACAGTACAGATGCATAACAGAGCGCTTTACAGAGGTATACAACAGTACAGATACATAACAGAGCGCTTTACAGAGGTATACAACAGTACAGATACATAACAGAGCGCTTTGCAGAGGTATACAACATTACAGATACATAACAGAGCACTTTACAGAGGTATACAACAGTACAGATACATAACAGAGCACTTTACAAAGGTATACAACATTACAGATGCGTATCCAACATTACAGATGCATAGCAGAGCATTTTACAGAGGTATGCATCTGTACAGATGCATAACGGAGCGCTTTACAGAGGTATGTAACTGTGCAGATGCGTATACAACATTACAGATGCATAACGGAGCGCTTTACAGAGGTATCCAACTGTACAGATGCAGAACGGAGCGCTTTACAGAGGTATGCAACTATACAGATGCATAACGGAGCGCTTTACCGAGGTGTGCAACTGTGCAGATGCGTATACAACATTACAGATGCATAACGGAGCACTTTACAGAGGTATACAACAGTACAGATACATAACAGAGCGCTTTACAGAGGGGTATACAACAGTACAGATGCATAACAGAGCGCTTTACAGAGGTATACAACAGTACAGATACATAACAGAGCGCTTTACAGAGGTATACAACAGTACAGATACATAACAGATCGCTTTACAGAGGTATACAACAGTACAGATACATAGCAGAGCGCTTTACAGAGGTATACAACATTACAGATACATAACAGAGCACTTTACAGAGGTATACAACATTACAGATGCGTATACAACATTACAGATACATAACAGAGCACTTTACAGAGGTATGCATCTGTACAGATGCATAACGGAGCGCTTTACAGAGGTATGCAACTGTACAGATGCATAACGGAGCGCTTTACAGAGGTATGTAACTGTGCAGATGCGTATATAACATTACAGATGCATAACGGAGCGCTTTACAGAGGTATACAACATTACAAATGCATAACAGAGCACTTTACAGAGGTACACAACATTACAGATACATAACAGAGCTCTTTACAGAGGTATACAACAGTACAGATACATAACAGAGCGCTTTACAGAGGTATGCAACTGTACAGTTGCGTATACAACATTACAGATGCATAACGGAGCGCTTTACAGAGGTATACAACATTACAGATGCATAACAGAGCGCTTTACAGAGGTATACAAGAGTACAGATGCATAACAGAGCGCTTTACAGAGGTATACAACAGTACAGATGCATAACAGAGCGCATTACAGAGGTATACAACAGTACAGATACATAACAGAGCGCTTTACAGAGGTATACAACAGTACAGATACATAACAGAGCGCTTTACAGAGGTATACAACATTACAGATACATAACAGGGCGCTTTACAGAGGTATACAACAGTACAGATACATAACAGAGCACTTTACAGAGGTATACAACAGTACAGATACATAACAGAGCGCTTTACAGAGGTATACAACATTACAGATGCGTATACAACATTACAGATGCCTATACAACATTACAGATACATAACCGAGCGCTTTACAGAGGTATGCAACTGTACAGATGCATAACAGAGCGCTTTACAGAGGTATGCAACTGTGCAGATGCGTATACAACATTACAGATGCATAACAGAGCGCTTTACAGAGGTATACAACAGTACAGATACATAACAGAGCGCTTTACAGAGGTATACAACAGTACAGATGCATAACAGAGCGCTTTACAGAGGTATACAACAGTACAGATACATAACAGAGCGCTTTACAGAGGTATACAACAGTACAGATACATAACAGAGCGCTTTGCAGAGGTATACAACATTACAGATACATAACAGAGCACTTTACAGAGGTATACAACAGTACAGATATATAACAGAGCACTTTACAAAGGTATACAACATTACAGATGCGTATCCAACATTACAGATGCATAGCAGAGCATTTTACAGAGGTATGCATCTGTACAGATGCATAACGGAGCGCTTTACAGAGGTATGTAACTGTGCAGATGCGTATACAACATTACAGATGCATAACGGAGCGCTTTACAGAGGTATCCAACTGTACAGATGCAGAACGGAGCGCTTTACAGAGGTATGCAACTATACAGATGCATAACGGAGCGCTTTACCGAGGTGTGCAACTGTGCAGATGCGTATACAACATTACAGATGCATAACGGAGCACTTTACAGAGGTATACAACAGTACAGATACATAACAGAGCGCTTTACAGAGGTATACAACAGTACAGCTGCATAACAGAGCGCTTTACAGAGGTATACAACAGTACAGATACATAACAGAGCGCTTTACAGAGGTATACAACAGTACAGATACATAACAGATCGCTTTACAGAGGTATACAACAGTACAGATACATAGCAGAGCGCTTTACAGAGGTATACAACATTACAGATACATAACAGAGCACTTTACAGAGGTATACAACATTACAGATGCGTATACAACATTACAGATACATAACAGAGCACTTTACAGAGGTATGCATCTGTACAGATGCATAACGGAGCGCTTTACAGAGGTATGCAACTGTACAGATGCATAACGGAGCGCTTTACAGAGGTATGTAACTGTGCAGATGCGTATACAACATTACAGATGCATAACGGAGCGCTTTACAGAGGTATGCAACTGTACAGATGCGTAACGGAGCGCTTTACAGAGGTATGCAACTGTACAGATGCATAACGGAGCGCTTTACAGAGGTATGCAACTGTGCAGATGCGTATACAACATTACAGATGCATAACGGAGCGCTTTACAGAGGTATACAACATTACAAATGCATAACAGAGCGCTTTACAGAGGTATGCAACTGTACAGATGCATAACGGAGCGCTTTACCGAGGTATGCAACTGTGCAGATGCGTATACAACATTACAGATGCATAACGGAGCGCTTTACAGAGGTATACAACAGTACAGATACATAACAGAGCGCTTTACAGAGGTATGCAACTGTGCAGATGCGTATACAACATTACAGATGCATAACGGAGCGCTTTACAGAGGTATATAAACATTACAGATGCATAACGGAGCGCTTTACAGAGGTATACAACATTACAGATGCATAACAGAGCGCTTTACAGAGGTATACAACAGTACAGATACATAACAGAGCGCTTTACAGAGGTATACAATATTACAGATACATAACAGAGCGCTTTACAGAGGTATGCAACTGTACAGATGCATAACGGAGTGCTTTACAGAGGTATACAACAGTACAGATACATAACCAAGCGCTTTACAGAGGTGACAACAGAACAGATACATAACAGAGCGCTTTACAGAGGTATGCAACTGTACAGATGCATAACAGAGCACTTTACAGAGGTATACAACAGTACAGATACATAACAGAGCACTTAACAGAGGTGCAACAGAACAGATACATAACGGAGCGCTTTACAGAGGTATGCAACTGTACAGATGCATAACGGAGCTCTTTACGGAGGTATGCAACTGTACAGATGCATAACGGAGCGCTTTACAGAGGTATGCAACTGTGCAGATGCGTATACAACATTACAGATGCATCACGGAACGCTTTACAGAGGTATGCAACTGTACAGATGCATAACGGAGCGCTTTACAGAGGTATGCAACTGTGCAGACGCGTATATATAACATTACAGATGCATAACGGAGTGCTTTACAGAGGTATACAACATTACAGATGCATAACATAGCGCTTTACAGAGGTATACAACATTACAGATGCATAACAGAGCGCTTTACAGAGGTATACAACAGTACAGATACATAACAGAGCACTTTACAGAGGTATACAACATTACAGATACATAACAGAGCGCTTTACAGAGGTATACAACAGTACAGATACATAACAGAGCGCTTTACAGAGTTATACAACAGAACAAATACACAACAGAGCGCTTTACAGAGGTATACAACATTACAGATACATAACAGAGCGCTTTACAGAGGTATACAACAGTACAGATACATAGCAGAGCACTTTACAGAGGTATACAACATTACAGATACATAACAGAGCACTTTACAGAGGTATAAATGAGTACAGATACATAACATAGCGCTTTACAGAGGTATACAACATTACAGATGCGTATACAACATTACAGATACATAACAGAGCACTTTACAGAGGTATGCAACTGTACAGATGCATAACGGAGCGCTTTACAGAGGTATGCAACTGTACAGATGCATAACAGAGCGCTTTACAGAGGTATGCAACTGTATAGATGCATAACAGAGCGCTTTACAGAGGTATGCAACTGTGCAGATGCGTATACAACAGTACAGTTGCATATCGGAGCGTTTTACAGAGGTATACAACATTACAAATGCATACCAGAGTGCTTTACAGAGGTATACAACATTACAGATACATAACAGAGCGCTTTACAGAGGTATACAACAGTAAAGATACATAACAGAGCGCTTTACAGAGGTATGCAACTGTACAGTTGCGTATACAACATTACAGATGCATAACGGAGCGCTTTACAGAGGTATACAACATTACAGATGCATAACAGAGCGCTTTACAGAGGTATACAACAGTACAGATGCATAACAGAGCGCTTTACAGAGGTATACAACAGTGCAGATGCATAACAGAGCGCTTTACAGAGGTATACAACAGTACAGATACATAACAGAGCGCTTTACAGAGGTATACAACATTACAGATACATAACAGGGCGCTTTACAGAGGTATACAACAGTACAGATACATAACAGAGCACTTTACAGAGGTATACAACAGTACAGATACATAACAGAGCGCTTTACAGAGGTATACAACATTACAGATGCGTATACAACATTACAGATGCGTATACAACATTACAGATGCATAACTCAGCGCTTTACAGAGGTATACAACATTACAGATACATAACACAGCGCTTTACAGAGGTATGCAACTGTACAGATGCATAACGGAGTGCTTTACAGAGGTATGCAACTGTGCAGATGCGTATACAACATTACAGATGCATAACAGAGCACTTTACAGAGGTATGCAACTGTACAGATGCATAACGGAGCGCTTTACAGAGGTATGCAACTGTACAGATGCATAAGGGAGTGCTTTACAGAGGTATGCAACTGTACAGATGCATAACGGAGCGCTTTACAGAGGTATGTAACTGTGCAGATGCGTGTACAACATTACAGATGCATAACGGAGCGCTTTACAGAGGTATGCAACTGTACAGATGCAGAACGGAGCGCTTTACAGAAGTATGCAACTGTACAGATGCATAACGGAGCGCTTTACCGAGGTATGCAACTGTGCAGATGCGTATACAACATTACAGATGCATAACGGAGCACTTTACAGAGGTATACAACAGTACAGATACATAACAGAGCGCTTTACAAAGGTATAAAACAGTACAGATGCATAACAGAGCGCTTTACAGAGGTATACAACAGTTCAGATACATAACAGAGTGCTTTACAGAGGTATACAACAGTACAGATACATAACAGAGCGCTTTACAGAGGTTTACAACAGTACAGATACATAGCAGAGCGCTTTACAGAGGTATACAACATTACAGA